>NC_081308.1:128334435-128634435 GCF_030435805.1 Mustela lutreola
TGGAACATCCTCCGCAGGGCGCACAGTGCTTTTCTCCACCCGGGGCACGTCCGGCATGTTCCTCCATGCCTGGGACATCGTCATCTGTCCATCTTTTTGCACTGCCTGTGTGGCCTCCCGTTGTGGGCTGTCCCCTCCATCTGCTGACTCTTCCCTTACTGCTGGAGACTCCCCAGGCTGCTGCGTACTTTCTGCCACTACAGAGGGACGTCACAACAGACACTCGCGGGCAGAGGGACCTATTTAGAAGGCGGGCCGGGGGTCACGGCATGCGCACCTGAGATGCTGATGTACAGGCCGGCAGATCACCTTTCCCCAAAGGCTCCCCTGTGTACGCCCCCGCCAACCAACGGGCAAGGGGTTTCCACGTCCTCCCCTCCTCCACTGCCGGCCCTGAGCATCGTTTACCCTGTTCCAGTCCCGGCCAACCCGACGGGTGACAGAGGGGTCGCCCTGTTCATTGGGTCCGGATCATTTCACGAGGGAGGCTGGATGTCCCCCCTGTGGGCCTGGGCCCCTTTCTCTTTTCTTCTACGAGGGTCGATAACCGGGACTGCGGGTTTTGCCTCGTGTCTGCCATTCAGTTTCTTGGCCAACCCTTTTTGTCATCGGGGGCCACAAAACCACAAGGAGGACGGACCAGTGTGGACGGAGCCCCTCGAGGGATGGAACTGTAAGGGTGGCCCCTCCCTGCCCCACCCCGCAGAGTACCTGCTTCGTGGTCTGAGCAGGAAACGCTGTTTCCACTCGTCTGGGCTTCGTCACCTGCACAAGGACTGGGGTGGGGTGGCGGGGAGAAGACAAAGTCATTAGGTAGAAAAAGGACAACGCTGGCGGATGTGCCAGAACAGGTTTTCTGCTCAGGCAGCGTTGGGGGGACCCCTGGGGACTCAGGAGGGCCCCCCGGCATGGGGAAAACACCTCCCTCAAGGTTTGGTTCTGCTCATCACGTTGACGCCCCAGCCAGCAGCAGCAGAGAAGATCCTCTCCTGGAAGCGGATCGTGTCCTTCCAGGCCTAGCAGAACCCCTTATCCGACAGGAGGACAGATGACCCCCCCCACCTCCCACTGTCTCAGGGGGAAAAGATCTGGGGGACCCCACAATCCCGTTTCCCCTCAATAAAATCCTGAGTCGGCCCCCTGCGGGGGCGAGGGAGTGCCACAGGCAACCAGCTGAACACCGCCACAGCTGCCACAGCCGGGGGGACCTCAGGTAGGTCACAGCCCAGGGCCCAGGGGGACGCAGGGAGGGACACAGTGAGGGGAGGGCATGCTCCTGCTTCCACGCGCACAGGCCCCGTCGCTGGTCCGGGGCACTTCGAAGGATGGCGGGCCGTTTGTGACGGTGGCGGGAGGAGGGGGACAGGGAAGGGTGGGCCTGGGGCAGCTCTGTGCATGCTCCCAGACCCCGCCCCGCCCCCGGGCCCGGGGAAACCCCCAGCCCAGAGGGTCCCCGTCCCGCGGAGGGCCGAGCAGGCCCTCAGCGGGCACCGGCTTTCCCGGCCCCCCCTTGCCGGGCGGGGCGGGGTCCGGGCACGGAAGGGCGCGGGCCACCCTCGGCTGGCCCCGGCTGCGGCCACTGGGCGGGATCGGCCGCCTTCCGAGGGGACCCACCGACGCCCACCCAGCGCCAGGGACCAACCGGCGCCCACGCGCGCCGGCGAGACGACGCTGGGCCGCGCGGAGGGAGGACAGAGTGCTCCGCCCGCATCGTGGGCTCTCGGGGCCATCGCCGCGGGCCCCCCCTGAGGCCATCGGAGCGGGCCCCGGCCCCCGGGGGACCCGCGGAACAGGCTCGCTCAGGCGGCCGGCGGGCCCCCTCACCTGACAGGCTCGCTCAGGTGCCGGCGCCCCTTTCTCTTGCGGCGTGTGCGCAGGCTCCGAACCCCACGTACGCACACGGAGGGGGCCGAAACAGGCCCCGTGCGCAAGCGCGGAGGGCCCGCAGCCAAGCCGTTACGTACACACGCACTCACGTGCGCACGCACAGAGCCGCGCCCGCCCCGGGCCGCTAGGAGACGGGTTTGGACTCACCGCGCCGCGACTCGCGGGGGCACGCTCCCGCTCGGTGGGGGAGGTAGGCGCCGACGGCTGGAGCGGAACCGGAAGTGAGAAAAGAAATGGGGGGCGCGGCGAGAAGGGGGCGGGGGCGGGCGCTCTGGGGACGGGGCCCGCGGGGGCGGGGGCTACGGGAGGCGGGGCTGGGGGGAGGGGTTTCGGGCGGGCGGCCTGTGGGAAGGAGTTGGGGGAGGAGCTGTGAGGCAGGTTTCGGGGAGTAGCTGGGGGCGCCCCTGCAAGAAGAGTGGGGCTCCGGCTGTGAGAAAAGAGCTGGGGGGGAGCTAGAACTGAGCTTGGGGGGGGATTTGGCGGAGGAGGAGCTGTGCGAAGAGTAGGGGTGGGCCTGAGGAGGGGTAGCCAGCGGAGGTGCCGGGGGGGGGGGGTCTGGGGGAGCGCTGGGGAAGCGGAGCGTGGGGAGGCGGCAGAGGAGAAGCTGGGGGGACCACCGGGGATGGAGGACCCTGGGGGAGTAGCGGGGGCGGAGCTGAGTGGAGGAGCTGGAGAGGGGCGGGTGGAGCTGAGGAAAGTGGGAAGGCTGAGCTGGGGTGCAGCGGGATTACGTTGGGGAGGTGGGAATTGGACGTGGAGCCTTGGGAGGAGTTGGGGGGACCACTGTGGGTGAGGACCTGCGGAGTTTGTAGGGCAGGGAGGGGGGACCCCGGAAAGGCGAAACGGGGGAGGAGTGGGGGCGTGGCTGGTGGACCGCGCGGAGGAAGAGCTGCGGTCGAGCGGGTGGAGCTGGGAAGGGGCAGGGAGGGACTGGCGGACAGGTTTGTGAAGGGAGCGGCCAAAGGGGTCTGGGGATGGGCGAAAACCTGCGAGGAGGAGCTGTGGAGGGGCCGGGCGGGGTTCCGGCGGAGCAGAGCGGTGTCGGAGAAAAGCTGGGAGGAGGAGTTGGGGGACGAGCGGGGCAGGGCTGGTGGGTTAGCTTCGAGGAGGCAGGCTGGGGGCTGGGGAGGGGGTAGCGCCCAGTTGCGGGATCGCTGGGAGGAGGAGCTGGGGGCAGGGCTAGGGTGGGAGTGTGGCGGGGCCTGGGGGACCCCTGACCGCAGGTACTGGGGGAGGAGCTAGGCGAGCTGGGGAGGAGCTGGGTGGACTGGTGGTATAGCTGGGAGGAGGAGCTGCAGTGGGAGCGAGGCGGGGTTGGGGAAATGCTGGGTGGACAGGTGGAAGGCGGAGCCGGGGGCGGGCTGGGCGGGACTGGTGGGGTGTTTGGGGAGGTAGGGGCGGGGGCGGAGCTGGCTGGGACTGGTGGAGCGGTTGGGAGGCGTGGACGGGGACGGAGCTGGGCGGGACTGGTGGGGTCGTTGGGGGGCAGAGCCGGGGTCTGCGCAGATCGGGGACTGGTGGGGCTGGTTAGGAGGTGGGGCCGGGGGCGGGACCGGAGCGGGGCGAGACTGGTGGGAGCGGTTTCAGAGGCGTGGACGGGGCGGAGCAGATCAGGGACTGGTTGGGTGGCTGGGAGGCGTGGCCGGGGCGGAGCGGGTCAGGACTGGTGGGGTGTGACTGGTGGGGCGTGGCCAGGGCGGAGGCGGGGGGTGGGGGGGGGCTGATGGGGTGGTTGGGAAGAGAAGCGGGTGGGGGGGCGAGGGGGGTGCTGGGGCGGTACTGGAGGAGCGGTTGGGAGGCGGAGCCGGGGGCGGAGCTGGGCGGGACTGGGTTGGGGTGGTTGGGGAGGCGTGGCCCAGGGTGGAGCGGGTCAGGGACTAGTGGGTGTGACTGGTGGGCGTGGCCAGGGCGGAGGCGGGGGTGGGGGGGGGCTGATGGGGTGGTTGGGAAGAGAAGCGGGGTGGGGGGCGAGGGGGGTGCTGGGGGCGGGTACTGGGAGGAAGCGGTTGGGAGGCGGAGCCGGGGCGAAGGCCGGGGCGGGGGCTGGGCGGGGGCTGTTTGGGTGGGCTGGGGGGGCGTAGCCGTGGGCGTGCTGGGGAAAGGACTGGCGGGAGGCGGTTGGGAGGCGGAGCCGGGGGCGGAGCCGGGGGCGGGACTGGTTTGGGTGGTTGGGGGGGCGTAGCCGTGGCGTGCTGGGGAAGGACTGGCTGGCGGAGCGGTTGGGAGGCGGAGCCGGGGGTGGTGCTAGCCGGGGCGGAGCTGGCAGAAGTGGGGGTGGGGAACCCCAGGGAAGGGGCTCGGGGGCGGGGCAAGGGCGTCTCAGTGGTGGAGGCCAGGCAGTTTCCCTTCTGCCTCAGGGGGACTTAGGCGTCTGGGGTGGCACCGCCTGGGGTAGGCAAACAAAGTGGCAGCCCCCAGGTTCCTCAGCGACCTCAGGTGGACCCCTCAGAATGGACCCCGGAGAACACGGAGGCGGGAGAGAGGACGGCGCCTGTAGGTTGAGTCCTGCACCTGGACTCTGAAGGCCCTGGGGCGGGCTCTTCTTCCAAGCCACCCTGGGGTGGTCAGCGGGGGTCCTGAGGGGACGGTCTTTAGATGAACGTTTTTTTGCAGGTGAGAAGAGAAATGCCTCTCCTCTGTTTCCTGCCTGCCCGTCAGACCCTGACGTGGCCAGACAAAGCCAAACTTCTGTTTTCCTGTCCCTTTACCTCTCAGTCAGGGGCTGGGACATACTTCAGAGTCAGTGAGCTTTTGCTCCTGGGGGTCCCCCTTACCCTCACCCCTGCTTCCGCATTTGCTTGGTGACCAAGTTCCTGTCCCTGCCTCCCCACATGTCTGATCAGGATAAATTCTCTTCCTGCCCCCACTGCTACCTCCTGAATTCAAGCCTATGGTCTGGGTCTGGTGGCTTTTTCCCGAGTTTCCCCACTGGCCCTGGATGCCTCTTGTTTTTTCCTTCTTTTTGTGGGTTACTTTTCCAAAATATTCAGTCCACCCTTGGTTTCATTTGGGTGGCCTGCAAATGAGCCTCTCCTGCACATCTTTTACAAAAGAGCAGGAATTTCTTTTTCCTCAGCTACCCTCTCCCTCTCTCAGTTCCGCACCCCTACTCATGGAACAAAATCAGCAGTGAGAAGTAGATAGACTGCAGATAGAATCCTTAAGAAAACAAAGTTTTCTGGGAGAATGTCTTGTACCTCTGGTTTTTTCCTGAGTTTCTTGCGTAGCTGGGGGACATTGCCCCACAGGATCCAGGCAGATTTCTAACCCCTTTCTGGCCCCCTGTGTGCCCCCACCCCTGCCCATTAATTTAACAGTGCTTCTTAAAACACAGCTTTTCCCAGGAGTTGCCTAGCTCCCTAATGCTTAGTGTTTCAAGTGCCTGAACACCTCTGGCCCCCGTTTTGCCCGTGTGCTGGATGAGGATAATAAAACAGTCCTCAAGGGGTTTGCTATGAGGACTGAATGGGCCCAGCTTAACCATCATGCTAATCTCCATGAAGCCGTACTCATAACATGGCCTTGTTCAAGTCAGCCCTCCTGTCTCCTTGGGCATAGCTGCCCCTCCTGTGTCATTGCCTGGACTCTTCTCCGTTCCCAGCACTCAGAGCCTCTGCCTTTCCACACTGTTCTCTCATGGCAAAATACCCCTCCCTCACTTCCTGTGGCCTCATGAAGCCTCCCCTAACTGAGCCTGGTTTCAGGGCCTGCTCCTCCTTACTGACAGCTTTCCAGAACCTTGCCAGAACCTTGCCAGAACCTTGCCTGTATTGCTTTTGGGCAGGTTTACCTTAGGCCATTTCTGTTCTGTGTGTGTGTGTGGGGGGGGGGGGGTTGGTGTGTGTGTGTTGGTGTGTGTGTGCCCCGTCACTACAGCTAGACTGGGATTGCTCTGCAAACAAGGACCCCTGTCCACTTCACCTTTTTACTATCCCCAGAGCCTGCCTCTGCTGGTGGAGACACTCCTTAGGTGCTGACTGATGATGGCGATAAAACAGTCCAGTTCAAGTCATCCAGGATTCATCGACTCTCCCACCATGATGAGCTACTGTACACACGCTGGGCTTGGTGGATGAGTGACATAGGCCCCTGCCTTGGGACTCAGTACATGCTAGTTGGATAAGAAAAGCAAGTATGTCAGTAAACTCTCATTTGAGGCGGGGACCAGACATCATCCACAGAGAGAAACTATCTGTGAAGTGCTGTGAGGCCTCAGGGGGAGGGCCAGTATGCTCCTCATTGGGAGATCAGGAAGTTTTCAGAGGCAGCCTGGGTCTGAGCTGTGTATTGAAGAATAGACAAGGTTTTGAAGGTGGTGATAAAAGGAGTCCAGTCCTGAGAAGTCCCACTTCGGACTTGAAAGACAGGAGATGAGAGGCAATAAAGAATAGCACAGGCAAAGAAGTGGGTGAAAGTGCTTTCTGTCCTCTTACTTCCTTTAGTCCCTTGAATCAACCTGGAGAGCTCAGTGTTGTTAGATCCTCTTGACAGATGAGGAAGAAACCAAGAGCTCAGAGGACCAAGGGGACTTGGCTGAGATCTCACTTGGCTGAGGGTCGGGGAGAGTTGGGATTTAAAACTCAGGATAGGCCCATCCAGAGTCACTGTGGCTGCCAGACAGGTTGGGAAACCCAGGAAATGCACTCTGAGCCTCGTGCCAAGGTCTGTCCACCCTGTGCTATGAGTTATGCTTCTAAAGGGTAGGGCTGGCTCCAGGCCTTGAGTGTGTTTCTCATTACCCATCTGCAAGGTGAGAGGCTTGCCTCTGACTGCTTCAGCTCCTTTCAGCTACAATGTGATTCAGGGGCTTTGAATTGTGTTGCTTGCCTGTGAGCTGGGTCTGCTCCTTTCAGACTGCAGGAGGGGACTATGTCACTTGAATCAAAAGAGTATGTATTTCACAGGATATGCTTTATGATGGCTGTCAAAGAATCAGTTCTGTTTACTCAACTGAGGCTCATGCTCTCTGGGACTATAAGGAGAAGCTGAATCAAAAGGGGAGATGAAGAGCCTGTTGTGTTACACAGCTGCCTGAAGGCAGCATCCTGAAATTCTCATTCCCAGTGCTTCCAGTTGAGAGGTGTCAAATCGGGCATATATGTTTTATTTTTTACACTCAGCTGTTTTTGCTGATGGATTCTCCAGAATGATCCAGGGTACCGTAGTTTTCTGTTCAACAACTCTGTTGCTTGCTTCTAGGGATCAGTGTGGGTCCACAGCCATGTGACTTTAAAAAACTATACACCCTTATACTTTAACATCAGCCCCTTTCCGTATACATCATCCTACTGGGGATAGAGCAGCAGCACTGGTGTGGAGATGAGGGAGTGCTGATGTCATCTGTAGCCACAGGCAGATCTTCTGTATCAGGCATTTTGATGCTTGTTTCTGTCCTCTTCCGCTTCCCTCTCCCAATCCTAGTACAACTACTCGTTTGGGACACATCCTGTTTGTACAATGACTGTTACTCATCTCAAATTAATCCCAAAGTAGTACCATCAATTTCCCCTTGAAATACCAACAAGACTACTACTTTAAAACTGTTCATTCATGAGGGGGGAGAGGAGTTGGGGGTGAGGGTGGCGGGTTTCTGAGCGCTCACGCCCCATGCCGAGACGTCCTTTGTTGCGGCTCCTGGGCTGCTGTCCCTGCTGGGGTCCAGCTGAGGCTGGCCTCCTTGTCACGGTCTGCAGGTCACAGCTTGCTTGCCTGTGGGTCCCCCGTTGTTCCGTTCTGGCCTAGGAAGAGATCCTCTCCAGGCCCTTTTGCCTCGTCCCCCATACCACACTGGACTCTCCCTTGGTTTCCTGGGATGACATTATCATCGTTTTTCACTTTTAGAGATGAGGCACCTGAGATTTTGGAGAGAGAGGGAAGTGATTTGCTGCAGGTCGTATAGTAAAGTGACCGAGAGAGGGGACCTCGAGGCCATTCCTGCCCTCCAGCTTGTGGTGGACTGGCTCCCAGGACCCACAGAGGTTTTGGAGGTGGGCATATGCCGCCTGGAAGGCCCTTTTGGAGCCTGAGCAACATTTGATGATGTGAGTGATACGGTTTTGGGAATTTCAGTCTCAACCCATCAGGAGGTTTGTCCTCTCTCAGCTGTCTCTTGGGTTCTTGGGACTGCTCGATTCGGTTCTGGCCCTGCCCAGCACAGCTGCTCTTGGCCTGTGGTTCAGGAAGCCCCACTCCTCCAAAACCAGCTCTTCCACTCCCCTCCGTGTCTACCCCGGCTCACACTGCAGTTGCAACGCATCAGCCACGGCAGAAGCACACTCTGCAGTCAGCGTATTTTGTGTTGGGGTTCCAGCTCGGGCTGTCTTCCCATTGCCAGCTCTTGCGCTTGTCCCTCATTCCCAGGCACTTGGACATACTGGTTTGCCAGCAGCTCATCCCGATTTTCCTTAGCCTTGCTTCTCTCTCACACATCCTGCTCCCCTTCTGCCCCATGATCTGGGGGCCTGAGCCTTTTTTCTGTGTTTGATTTCTCTTCTGTAAACTCTCTGCACCTACACACACAGGCCCAGTGAAGCTAATGAAGTTTAAGACTCAGCTTCAGGGGTTGTTCGCTTGCCCAGGCCTGGAAGAGGCCCCTGGCATTATGGGTTTATGCTAGTCCTATGGCTTAAAATGTCCAGGAGAGATGTTGCAGCTGGAATTGCTCAGAGGTACCGCTCCTTCCATTCAGTTGTCTCCCTTCCTCTTGCTCCGGTGGTGGCGGTGCAGTGGGCTATGGGCATACTGGGAGTCGGGCCCAGGAGTTGCTAAATTGGGATATACTTGGTTTGGATTGAGAGAGTCCTGTCTCAGGGGCTCACAACCAGTTCCATACGTGTCTGAGTTACCGCTAGCTGCCCCTGTGTTGAAAATAGCTTTCCAGGAATACTGCTGCTTTTCTGTACCATTGCTCCCAGCCCTGGGACAAGTGTGAGGTGGAGGAGGACATTGTGATGTTGCGCCTCGTAGCACACAGCGCTGGAAGTGCTGGCAGCAGAGGAGAACCAGGGGTCCACGAGGTACAGATCCAGAAGCCAGTCTGTGGGAAAAACCTTCCAGTCGTAAATCAGATGCGGAAAAATCGGCAAACACAAGTTCTGTCCTGCCAGGAATATTCTCAGTGTGTAGCACATGCAATCAGAAGCACGGCACGCGTTCATATTAACATGCGGAGGGGGGTATGTGAAGTGGCATTTTCCAGAATTCTTGTGACTGTGGGGCACACGCCTGCATCAGAGCTACCAATGCTGAGTAGCACGCCAAAAAGAGTTAATGTAGCTGGCTTGAGACTGCTGTGTTTTCAAAAGGTCCGCTTGGAAGACTGGCCCTTGGCTGGCCTCTGGGGACTTGGCTCACAGAGGGCATCCAGGCAACAGAAGACTCGTAAGAGGGCTCATGGTGTGCAGACTGTTTTTACAAACAATGTGGTTTATGCTGAACACCTGCTTCCCTTCTGGGAACCTGAAATTTTGGTGCACATTAGGCAGAGCGTTCCTACGTGACCAGGCCTGAATAAATTTCTTGGGCACCGAGTGTGGGCTTCCCTGGGCAGAAACATCACACTCATGTCACCGCACGTTCATTGCTGAAAGAAGGCTGTGCTCTTTGTGGCCCCTCATGGAAGGGAGAGCGGATAAGGGGTCTGCACAGGGGTTCCTCCAGGCTCTCCCCGCGTCTTTTCCTCTTACGATATGCCTGTGTGTCCTTACTACCTTGCTATAATTCTTTTTAGGTGTGAGTACAACTATGTGCTAAGTCCCATGAGTCTCCCACTACAATAAACTAGGAAAGTAGGAATAATAGTTTGCAGAAGTATGTGAGGCAATTATTTAATAAAAGCACACTTTTGTTATGTCATTTTTCCCTGAATTTTGAGATGCGTCTAAATGTTTGTTGACATTTTCCAGTTTGTATTCTATTGCATTTCTTCCCTCATTTGAAATAACTCACTTTTGTTATCAACTTTGTATTGATATTTTTGTGTTCTTATCCTTGGAGAGGGTCCCAAATATTAGAAGCTTCAGATTCCACCAAACCGGGATCTGCCTCTGTTGTCGATCCAAGACTTGTGACCTCTTGTTGACTTTGTTACTGTCACCTCATATTTCACAGGTGGGAAAATTAAAACTGAAAGGGGAAAGTTGAGCTTACTTGGCAAAACTGGGAAAGAATTCAGGTCTTCCAGCTCCCAATTTAATGTTCTTGTCACTCCATTCAATAAGGTGTTTTGATGATTTGTCTGGAAACAATGGTCAGGGGACACTGGACACAGACTGGATGTCACTCAGAAGAGTGAACTTCTAGTCCCTTCTTTCAGTAGATGGGTAATGTCAAATGAGTTCTTCCCTTCCTGGGACACATTTTTTTTTTTTTTTTTTTTTTTTTTTTGCTTTTGGAAAACAAAGGGACTGGACTAGATGCTCTTTCAAGTAGGTCTTTCTCTGATGTTCCCCAAGTTTGTCATTCTAGAAATGCTGGAATCACACAATCACAGTTGAAACCATTTATCTTCTTGTCCTTGGGTCTTCTCTGTTTTTAAAACAAATAAAATACCTGCCTCTCCCAGTTGTCATGGAACCCCTGGCATCATTCATGGAAGAGGAGGTGATCAAAAGTTTCTTCCATCCTTTTGTCCAGTCAGGAACAAAGGTTGTCATATGTGATTCTTACTCTTAATCCTTCCCTTTGGAATCAGAGAATTTTTGATCAGCAAACCCAAATTTTAAGAAAGAAAGAAAATGAAACACATATTCTGTTTTTAAAACTTCTTACAATGGAGATACAATTTGCAAACAGAAAAAAACACACAAATATTAAGTGACTAGATTAATGGCTATTCACAAAGTTAACACACCAGTAATCTGCATCTATATTAAGAGATAGAGCATTGCTAGAACTCTGTTGTGATCCCCTCCAAGTTACTCCTTCTGCCCAAAGGTAACTACTGTTCTGACCCATGACATCTTTGATTATTCATCCGTGTTGTCGTGTGAGCAGTATTTCCTTTATTCTCCTCGCCGTACAGGATTCCGTTTTATGACTGTACTCTGATTTGTCTATTCCAATGTTTGTGGACATTGTCGGGGTTTCCAGGTCTTTGTTGTTACAAATAAAGCTGCTATGAATAGCCTTGTTTACTTTCTTTGGAAAATACATGCTTCTGTTGCATATATGTCTAGAGGTCTAGCTGATGATTTATAGGATGTGCACATGTTTCACTTCAGCAGATATGGCCAAATAGCTTTACAAAGTGGTTGTAGTGATTTCCTCTCCCACCAGCAGGGTGTGAGTGCCAGTTTGTGTCCATCCTTGATTGCACATGCTGACATTTAGGTGGGTTACAGTTAGGTCTTATTTCAGTTTGTTTGTTTACATCGAGCAAACTTCTGTAGTGTACAATTTCATGACATGGGACTAAAGCACAGAGCCTTGTATCCTTTACTACTGTCAAGATAGGGAAGAGTTCCCCCTCCCCCCACCCCATCACCTGCAAAGGGCCTGGAGCCTCCTCTTTGTATTCAACCCTTCCCCCACTCTCAGGCCCTGGCAGCCACAGGTCTGATCTCCATCCCTACAACTCTACTTTTCCAGATTGTTGAGTGAATGGAATCATGTGGTATGTAGTCTTTTGGGTCTGGCTTCTCTTACTTAGCAAACTGTCTTTGAGTTTCCTCCTTGTGGTGGGTGTGCATTGGTAATTCACTCCTTTTTATTGCTGGGTAGCCATCCATCATATGGAGGCATCACATTTTTTTATCTGGTCACGTTTGGTTTGTTTCCAGTTTTTTCTATTATGAATAAAGTTGTTATAAATATCTGTACAGAGGTTTTTGTGTGAACAAAAATTTTCATTTCTCCGAGTAAATATCCAGGGGTGGGGCTTGCTGGGTTGCATAGTAAATGAATCTTTACCTTTATGGGCCCCTTCCCAACTTTTACAGAGTGGTTGTACCATCTTGCATTCCCACCGACAGTGTGTGAACATTCCAGTTGTTCCACATCCACATCTTTGTCAGCATCTGGTATTGCTAGGTTAAAAAAAATGTTTTTAGCTATTCTGAGGTATGTAGTGATATCTCATTCTGGTTTTAATTTGCATTTCGCTGATGATTAGTAATTTTGAGCATCTTACCATATGCTCATTTGCCATCCGTATAACTTCTTCAGTGAATTTTCTGTTTAGATCTTTTGCCCATTTGAAAAATTGGGGGGCTTGTTTACTTACTCATTTAATTTTTTTTATTTTGAAATAATTACAGATTCAGAGGAAGTTGTGATAAAATATATAGTTAGGTTCCGTGCACCCCCAAACATCTCACTAACTTAGAGTATGGTGTTAAGGCCAGGAAATTGACATTGATACAATCCGTGGAGCTTATTCAAATTTTTACCAGTTATACCTGCACAACTCTGTGTGTGTGTGCGTGCATAATTCTGTGCAGTTTGATCATATGTGTACCTTCATGTAACTTCCACCACCATCATCCTCATACCTCATGGCTCCTCTTTATAGCCCACCCACTTCCCACTCCACATCCCTTAACCCATGATGACCACTAGTTTATTCTCAGTGTCTATCACTTCCTTATTTCCAAAGCGTTACGTATATGGACTCCTACTATACCGTACGTAACCTTATGATAATGGCTTTTGTTTTTCACTCAGCATGATTCCCTGCAGGTTCATTCGAGTTGCTGCCATGTATCAATAATTCACTTATTTTTATTGCTGGATAATATTTCATAGTACTGATGTATAACAATTTAACCATTTACACATTCCATAAGTTTCCAGTTTGGGGCTATTATGAATAAAGCTGCCATAAACATTCACATACAGGTTTCTGCACTAACGTAAGTTGTCATTTCTCTGCAATAGATGCTCAAGAGTGCGATTGCGGGGTCAGCTGGGAAATCCATTTTTAGTGTTTAAATAACTGCCAAAATGCTTTCCAGAGTGGCTGTACCATTTTATATTTCTACCATCAGTGTATACTGATCTATTTTCCTGGCATCCTCACCAACAATTTGGTGTCATAATTTATTACTTTATCCACTTGCATGGCCTTGTAGCAATATCTCACTGTGCTTATAATTTGCATTTACTCGATCGCTAATGATGTTGAATATCTTTTCATGTGCTCATTTGCCTCTGTGTATCCTCTTCAGTTAAATGTCTCTTCATGGCTTTTGCCCATCTTCTAATGGGATTGTGGTTTTTGATGTTGAGTTTTGAGAGTTCTTTATATACTCCAGATACAAGTCCTTATTCCTTCATGGGATATAGAATTTTCAAACCTTTCTTCCAGTCTATAATTTGTCTATTCATCTCTGCAGGATCTTTCACAGATCAAAAGTTTATAGATTTGATGAGGTGCAGTTTATCAGTTTTTACTTCTATGTGTCATGCTTTAAATCAATCAGGCATCTTGCATTGATCTATTTCTGTGTTCTCTATTGTCTTCCACTGATCTGTGTGTCTGTGTCTCTTCCAGTACATACTTTATTATTACTGTTATTGAATTTGGAGCATTCTTTATATATTTTGGATGTAAGTTCTTCAAATATGTGATTTACAAATATTTTTTCCCAGTCTGTCATTAGTCTTTTCATTCTCTTAACAATGTCTTTTATCTTTTTAAAAAATTATTTATTTATTTTAGAGAAAGCAGTGGGGGAGGGGCAGAGGGAGAGGGAGAGAGAATCTCAAGCAGACTCTATGCTGAGCACAGAACCTGACATGAGGCTTGGTCTCATGATCCTGACATCACGACCTCAGCTGAAACCAAGAGCTAGATGCTTAACCAACTGAGCCATCTGTGAGCCCCTCCTTTACCTTTTTTTAAATTGATATCCAGCATGGCCTAAGATCATATTTTTAGTGATTGCTATTACTTAAAATTCATTTTTTAGTGGCCCACAAAATAGTTGATCTTTATGAATATTACATGTGCAATTGAGAATGGTGTGCTGATAGGGCGCCTGGGTGGCTCAGTGGGTTAAAGCCTCTGCCTTCGGCTCAGGTCATGACCCCAGGGTCCTGGGATCGAGCCCCGCATCAGGCTCCCTGCTCATAAGGGAGCCTGCTTCCTCCTCTCTCTCTGCCTGCCTCTCTGCCTACCTGTGATCTCTGTCTGTCAAATAAATAAATAAAATCTTTAAAAATAAAAAAAAAGAAAATGGTATGCTGAGGTCACCTGTTTTTGGGTGGCTTAGTCCGTTAAGCATCTGCCTTCGGCTCAGGTCGTTATCTTGGGGTCCTGGGATGAGGCCCCGAGTTGGACTTTCTGCTCAGCAGGGAGCCTGCTTCTCCCTCTCCCCCTGCCTCCCCCCCATTTGTGTGCTCACTCTCTCGCTCACTCTCAAATAAATAAATAAAATCTTTTATTTATTTTTTTTTTTAAGAAAATACTGCAGGGTGGGATTGTGTGCATTATTTAGATCAGATTGTTTGATAGTGCTGTCTAGGTAATCTGAAACCTTACTAATTTTTGCCTGCATGTTCTGTCAGTTTCTGAGAATAGTGTGGAAGTTTCCAACTATGGTTGTGTATTTGTCTTTTTTCCTTTTTAATAGTGTCATTTTAGTGTATTCTTAAGCTCTGTTAAATGCACACATATTTATGATTTTTATCTTACTGGAAAGTTGACCTCTTTATTGTCTAATGTTAGTCTTTATTTCTGATAATATTCTTTGTTCTGAAGTTTTTGTCTGGTGTTACTATAGCTACTCTGCAGTATTTTGCTACTATTTTTGCTTTCTAGTTATCTTTTAGATGAATTAAATGTAAGAAAAATCTATTTTACCTTCACTTATTTCTTTTTAACACTCTTGTTGGTGAACATCCGTATTTCAGACTAATGTATTATTTCAGCTTGAAAATTTCTTCAAAATTTTTTGTAGAGTAGGACTATTGGCTATGATTTCCATCATTACTTTTGCTTTTCTGAGAAAGTCGTTGTGTCTCCATCATTTAAAAATTAACCTTAAGGAGATAGAATTTATACACTGTATAATTCACCCTGTTAATATATACTTGAGTGACATTTAGGGAATTTACATTTAGGGTAACTATCACCAAAATCCACTTTTAGGACATTGCTCTCACTCCCAAAGATCCCTCATACCATGTCAATCATCCGCCCCCAACCCCAGGCAACCACTAATCTGCTTTCTGCTCCCTTCCAGTTATATTGAGATGAAAGTGACATAGAACACTGTATAAGTTTAAGGTATATAGAAATCTGCTTTCTATTCTTATGGATTTGCCTTCTTTGGAATTTTCATATAAATTGAATCATACGGTACTGAGTCTTTTGCATCTGGCTTCTTTCACTTAGCATAATGTTTTTGAGGTTCATCTGTATTGTAGCAGGTGTCAGTGTTTTGTTCCTTTGTATTGCTGAATAGTATTCCCTTGTATAGATGTAATAGATTTGTTTACTAATTGATGGACATTTGAATTGTTTCCATTTTTTGGTTTTATGAATAATGCTATTGTGACCATTTGCTTACAAGTCTTTGTGTGGACATATGTTTTCATTTTACTTCTTACCTGGAGTGTCATTGCTGGTTCACATGGTAAATTTATGTGTAACATTGAAAAGTTTCTTCAGAAGAATATTTTTCAACTTCAGTAAGTTAAACTATTTTTAGAAGAGATTGAATATACTACTTAAGAGATATTTGAATAACACTCTTCTATATTTTGTTCAAGGTAATGATGTTTTTAAATGAAACTACTCCTGTGTCATTAGATTATTACACCTTTTACATCAGAACTAAAGTGCACTATGTTTTACATTTTAAGGAAATAACTGCCACACTTTTCCAAAGTGACTGAACCAGTTTACATTGGCACCAGTGATGTTGATTTTTAAAGATATTTTTTTCTGGGTATAGAATTCTGACTCGCATGGTTTCTGATAGGAAATCTGGTGATTCTTATCTTTTTAAAAAAAATTCCATGTAATGTTTCTTTTTTCTCTGGCTGCTTTCACGATTTTCTCTTAGTTTGTTTGTTTGTTTCTTTGTTTCTTTCTTTCTTTCTTTCTTTTTTCCAGCAGTTTGACTATGATATGCCAAGGGGTGGCTCTGAGCTTGTATCTGTGGTTTGGTGTCATTTAATTTGGGGAAATTCTCACCTATTATGACTTCATAAGAAATTTTTTTTAAATAGATAAGTTCCCATTCCCCCTGCCTTCCTTCTGGGATTATACTTACACTCATATTAGATTGTTTTATATTATCTTGGGTATTCTTTTCTGTTTTTATTTCAATTTTTCTCTGTGTATTTCAATGTGAGTAATTTCTCTTGACTGATCTTCAAGTTCACTGATTCTTTTCTTGGCTGAGTTGACACTGGCAGTGAGCCCCTTCACTACTATGTTCTTCATTTCTACCATTCCCGTTGTCTTTTTTTTTTTTTTTCCCTTAGAGTTCATTTTTCTCTGCTACAGTTACCTTCTGTTCATGCATGGTTATCTACCTTTCCCATTAGAGCTTTTAACATGTTAATCATAATTAAAGTTCCTTGTCTGATAGCCTCAGTGTCTGTGTCATATCAGATTCTGGTTCTGATGATTGCTTTTTTTCTTAAGAGTATGATTTTTCTTGCCTTTCTGTGTGTCTTAATTTTTTTTTTTTTTTTTTTTGTTTGAAGCCGAACATCTTGTGTAGGACAGTAGAGACTAATAGAGACTGAGGTAAATAGTTCTTATGCCTAGAACTGGAAACACATTTCCTTCTGCTAGATCTTTAGAACAGAGTCTTGAGTACCCCCCCCCTTGTTAGGAATTGGATTGGATTTGAGGTTGTTCTCACTGTGCCTATTCTTGGTGCACCACAGATTTCAAATTCCTGTAGCGATTCCTTCTGCTTGGGAGAAGTAAGTGGTGGTTTTCCAGAAGGCTGTTTTGTCAACACTAAGTTTTAGGTCTCCCCTTCACACTGCTTGAGATCTCTCTGCATGCTGTTCTTCCTCCTCTGTCCTTTTCCCAGCAGTTTCAGAATTCAGTAAATATCCTGAGGGAAAGCCTAAGAAACTCTTTCAGCGATAGATATATTTCCCTTTTGCTTGTCTTTCAGCCCATATGCTGAGTCCTGGGGTTTCTGGAACTTCTGATCTCCTATGGCCGAGGAGGGCAGGACAGTGAAGACTTCAGAAATTCAGAGCTATGCTGTGTGTTTTGTTTTGCCTAGTTTTGGATTTGGGTAAGTGGTAGCCTCCTGCTGGGATGTCTAGTCAGTTCTGAAGGTGGGTTTGGCTTAATCTAGACCATCTCTAAACAGGGAAATGCCTTGGGGAGACCAAGTGCTAGTGCATCCCTCAAGGTTTTCTTTGGGTCTTTGAAATGGTTCTTCCTCTGAAAGGTCAAAATCATCTATGATTCTGATGAGGGCTGCAGGCACCTAGGGACCTAAGCTGTTACTCAGCAAGATGGGGAAGAAGAAATAGTTCAGAAGCAGGAGGGACTGTTCTGGCACTTTTAGGTTGTCTAAGGGACTAATTTATCCTGACCTTTTTTTCTATGCAAAAAAAATAGTCATAGAATCTGAAAGGGTGATTTAATCTTAATATTTGAGATCATACACAGGTGTTGTTTGACATTAGTTATTTTCATGTGAGGTTACCAAGTGCTACCTTCTTAGCAGCAGACCTGTGTAAAGTTAACATAAATCTTTGTTCTTTGCCAAAAGGCCACAGCAAATGATCTCTGGAGGCCTTTTCTGGCTCTAAGACAGGTCTTCAATTCTTGGATGCCTTCTTGTAATCCTTCTGGAATGACTTGGACTCTTTTCCAGTCTACTTGGGATAGGTTTCTTGTACAGCCTGAAGAGAGCAGTGAGTAGCCTGCATAGTCTGTCACCCTCCCTTTGGTCTAAGAATCTCTGGTGACTTGTAGGACTCTTATTTATGGTTGTAGTTATATTCTAACACTGGAATTCTCCACAGACTGCTGCTCGGAGAAGTTCAATGTCTCTGAGACGGTTTCAGTGAAAGAATTCTATCAAAAAGAATTTGCTGAATTGTGATCGCAAACAAAATAGCTTTGTGGGGACAAAATGTACTCCTCACAAGGGAGCCTTATGTTTATTTTCCAGCCTCTCCTCCCAGTGCTTCACTTCTGATCTCTCTGCAGAAAGAAACATTTCAACAGAGTACCCCCGCTCCCCGTGGAAACTGAGACAATTATCTTCCCAAAGCCCTGAACTCCCCTTCCTACTTCCGAAGGAGCCCCTCTGTTCACAGCTGCTAAAGCTAGCCGGAAGTCCGGTTCCTTCCCCAGGCAGTTCTTTTTGGATGTTGGATGCACACCTTTCTAAGCATTGTGGTCTCCAAATGTAAGTTTAATAGCATAAATGTCTTTCTGTAGCCTGGAAGAACTTTATACCTTTGTGTTATCGAGTGACATGATAGTGTCTCATATTTTGCTGGAGCCATTTAGAAATTTTACTCTCCTAAGGGGATTTGGGAATTGTGGCTACATCCATTTTATCTGCGTTGTATATGGCTCCCTCATTCTGGGGAAACACAGTTCTTCATATATAACACACATGCGTGGTCTCACAACACCCAGGCTGAGAGACTCGGGAGGCTGTAGGGGCTCGTTCTCATTCTGGAGGTAGCAGTGGTAAAACACGGAGAGGCAAACATATTTGCCAAGATGCTGATTCTGAACTCCATTTTTGGGACATTCTAGGGTGTTTCACAGGATCTCAAAGCGCCTCACAAAATCACTCTAAAATTCTCAAAGCCAAATTCATCTTAATTGACTTCAGTTTTTTTGAAGTTACAGCATGTTGGGGTTGGGGTAGTTATCTTAAAAAAAAAACACACACACAAGTCAAATCAATGAAATGCCAAAACTCAAGAAACATTTGGGAAGCAGGGGATTAGTCCATAAATACCAGAATAGGCATAAAATAACCCAGGTCAGGTACTAAGAGGTATAAATTCTTGACTCATCTTCCATGAATCTGTATTTAAATACATATTTTGTGCGATGGTATGTCTGAAGATACTTCTCTTCTGGGCAGGCTTTCTACAGTACTTGGGGATGATCCCAATGACCTTTTGGGGAGATCTAATTTTTTTTTCACTGCTAGAAGGGTGAAAAATATATATTGATACACTTGAACAATGAGCAAGTTAGTTTGGCTGGAGCACAGGCTTATGTTGGGAGAATTACAGAAACATGTTTGGAAAGGTAGGTTGGGGCCACATTTTTGAGGGCCTTGGATACTAACCAAGGTGTTTCAACTGTCTTTGATAATCAGTTTGCAGGCATTGAAGGTTTTTGAACAAGGGTTGATGGAGAAATATGGAATGGCTAGAGTTAGACTCTAAGGATATTAATAAGGCTGAAATGTGTAGGTTTGGCCCACATTGAGATAAGTGAAGACAGATCAATAAGAAACTTACAACAGTCTTGGTATGAAGGTATTAATTATTAAATTAATTTTATCTTATTATTTTTAATTTTAAAATTAGTAAATTAAATTATTTTATTTATTAAATTAATAATTATTAAAGGTGTTAAGGAAGTTGTCCAACTTGATTGTGAGCTCTTATTGCACTGGTGTTTAAAAACAGGTGAAGTGTTACCTCTTGAATTCTGCAGGCTTTCTAGTCTAAGATTTCTTCTGGCTCAGCTATGAAAAAAAGAGGATCCTTTGCCTTGCCTTTCAAAGGCACCTGTTCCAAATGGGGTTCTCAAGCTGTGTATAGTACTCTTGGCATCATGAAGTCTGTGTGGTTCCATGAATCTCCAAGTTCACACTGACCATCTTTGCTTTATTAGTTGAAGGAGGGGACATCACATAGACAAGTCTGAGGTGCTTAACCCATGCTTTCAACTTGTCCCCTGTGAGCTTGAGCAGTGGGGCTTCATTTCATTCTGATGTTAGAGGACATGGAGGAATTTCCCTGCACTCAGTGTAACAGCCGCTATTTGGCTTGTATTTGAAGGGACAACTACAAGGGTAGTGCAATTTTAACCTGGGTTTTTCTAGTCAGTGGTTTGGGATGCCCAGCAAATATATAGTGGAAAATTTGCTTTAATGAAAAAAGGTTCTTTTTCTGTACCTTTCATTATATGAGCTTTTTAGCAAAGGAGACTTGTCTCTTTACATAGTTTGGTGATCAACAAATTCTGTCATCTTCCCACTAAGTAAGAGAAATAATACAAAAAAACAATGGTAGAATAATTTTATAGTTATGGGAGTACCATAGCATCCACAGGAACCTCGGCGCTTAGAGTCTGACAGAAGCCATTGGTGATGAGATGGGATCCGTCCCGTAAACTCGGAAGCAAAGAAAACCTCTTGCATCACAGTTAAGTTGGTATATTGATGCAGCAGTGATTTTGCTGCTGCCATGTCATTACACAGACTGCTCATCTGGTCCGCACTGTTCCACTTATTGTGACGATCTTTATATTTTTATTTCAAAGATCTGAACCATTTGATTTCCATGTTGACCTGCTTTCATCGTGCCCATGCCTATCCTGTTCCACTAGGTGGCACTCTTACCCATGAGACTACTGCAGCCCGGCCTGCTACCTGAAGCCGCCTGGCCCGTGGGCTGGGCTGTGGGTTCCTGTGCAGATGAAATGCTTGTGGGTTGCCTTGTTCCTCTACTCCCATCAGCACCAAGATGCTATTCCATACCTGCCTGCCTCTCCAAGTCTTATAAATGTTAACTGAGCACCTACTCTGTGCCAGGTGCTATGGTAGGCACAGAGGCAAGATTTGAGCTACACCATTGCCTGGGCCCTCCAGGAGCTCAGAGCCTGGGGACAGGGTGTGGGGGGCGGGGGACATAAGAGCTAGAGTAGAGGGCCATGGTAGGGGAGAGAATGCTTCTCACTGGAGGCTCTGTGTGACCAGAAGCTAGTGGTCTTTGGCCCTGATTTGTGGGACTTGTTGGCATAGGTTGAGGGGCTCCGTGCATGCACTGGAAGGGAGAGACAAGCACTGTTGCATTATTTCACTGGCAGTGCCCCTGTTCAACCCCAGAGGCCAAGGGAGGAAAGAAGAGGCCGAGAATGCTCCCTCCTAACCCAGGAACAGACTGGGCTCTCCCACAGTCTCCGAGACACGTGATCAAACGTGATCCCACTTCTCCAGAACCCATGAGTGCAAATGTCTGTGGTGTTCTCATTTGGTTTCATTTGGTAGGTAATTTTTTTTTTTAATTTTTGGAAAGTTAAATAGAAAATCACATCCACAACAGTAGCCACTGCTCATGTTCCTACCAACAAGAATTCATCATTCTTAACATCTTGATACATTGATTTCCAACATTTTCCTGTGTTTATACTTTTTAAAAATTATGTAGACAACATATTAATTCTCATTTGTTTTAATCTATTTAATCTATTTAATTTGTTCTTCCCATTCATACAGGACCAGTTTTGGGGTTCAGTTTTGGGGTACCAGTGTGCCCTGACATCAGTGCCTCTCAGCATGATGCCAGCAAAGAGAATTTTTCTACCATTTCTTTCTCCTTGCAGCTCAAATGCAGACTTACTTTTTTTTTTTTCTGGAGTTTAAAATCACAATGTAGAAAGTGTGTCAAATGCACAATGATGAAAATAAACCATCTGTGGTTCTACCTCTTGGAGAGAATCATAGCTGAAGTTCATGTTGGTACACTTCCTTCTAGCTTTTTTCCTACATAGTTCTTTAGAACACTAGCTGTGTGTTGTGTTTAATATTTTTTAAAGATGTTATTTATTTTTCAGGGAGAGAAGGAGGAACACACAAACAGAGAGAGCAGCAGGCAGGGCAAGGAGCCTGTTGTGGGACTCGATCCCAGGACCCTGGGATCATGACCTGAACTGAAGGCAGATGCTTAAGCAACTGAGCCACCCAAGCATCTCAGTATTTAGTATGTTAAAATGTGCCTTTTCACTGAATTGCTTATGTGTTTAAATATTCTTCTACCTCATGACTTTCAGTAGCTGCTCATTATTCCGTCCTATAGGGATATCATACTTGATAAGTACTATTGCTAGACATTTAGTTGGTCTCCTCTTTTTTTGCAATGATAATACTGTATGGTCTTGTACATAAATCTTTACATGGATGTGTGATCATCAGGATAAATTTTTAGAAGTGGAACTTCTGAGTTGAGTATGAACATTAGAAGGCACTCTTTCATTGTGTTTTTTTTTATAGCAAATTAATATGTTTATCATAGACCATGTAGAAAGCACAGATTTACAAAATGGAGAATGTAAAAGTCACCCGTATTCTTATCACAGAGGTAATCACTATTAACCTTTTGTCACAGCTGTTCAGTCTTCTTTTCCCTGTATTCTACATACTCTTCTACAAGTTTTTTTTTACTTAATATATTCTGAACATTCTTTTAGGTTCATTATTCTTCTACATTTTTAGTGGTTATATAGCATTTTCTTGTGCGGAAATACCAGTTTATTTGACCAACTGGCTACTGTTGGGCACTTAGGAAGAGAAATGTTTTCCCCTCCTGTAAAGAAAAGGCAGCGATGAGTATTCTGTGGCCAAGTCTGTGCAAAAATCTTTGATTGCTTCCTCTGAATAAACTCCTAGATATGCAGTTGTTCCTTCCTACATGTATGCATGTTTGTAAGCTTTTGATGGATATTCTCATCTTACAGGCAGATTATGGGGATGCCCCTTTGTCCCTTCTGTCTGAAATCTTGATTATCGCTGATGGGGTTTTTGCCAATCTGATTGCAAAGAATTAGTGCCTTATTTTAAGATCTGTATTGGCTTGATTGCTAGTGAAGCTGAACTTTTTTTCCTTTTCTCTACCCTTTTGGCCATCTTGCTGTTCTGGTATAGATATTTTTCTTATTTACTGAAGAGATTTTAAAAATAAATTTAAAATATTAATTCTTAGTCATTCATGCAGGTTTTCTCCTCTGGCTAGCTGTTGTGATGAACTATATGTCTAGAGTTTTTGATACTAAACTGCAGTTCTGGAATAACCCCCTTTTGCTTGTGGTGGTGTATTCTTGTCTTGCTGGGTTTGGTTTGCTGGTATTTTATTTAGGATTTTTGCATCTCTGTAACTGGTGTTAGTCTTCAGTTTTCTTCCTCTGCGGGTTTGTGTGTGTGTTCTCTCAAGTTTTGTGGATAGGCTAACTTTAGTTTTATAAAATTAATGGGACTTATTTCCTTCTTTTTCTCTATAGCAGGAGCTACTTTCAGAGCATGGAAATTACTGGTTCCTCGTCAGACAGAAAGAACTTGCTTGTGAAACTGTCTAGGCGTTGTAATAACCATCGGAGGAAATGGCTTTGAACAGCGTTAGTTTGCCCCATGTTTTCTACTTCTTTGTGAGTCTGATTTGCTGTTTCCTAGGAGATCATCCATTTTGAGATTTTGAAATTTATTAGCATTTTTCAAGCTTTCTTGACCTATAATCCCCATACCATACAATTCACTCATTTAAGCCATTTCTAGGATATTCACGGAGTTTACAACCAGCACTACAATCGCCACAATACATTTTAGAACATTAAAAAAAAAGAAAAAACAAAGAAACCCCATAGCCCTGAGCAGTCATTCTCCATTTACCCTTCCTGCCCCTCCAGCCTTAGACAACCATTAACCTGTTCTCTGTCTCTGCAGAAGTGCCTGCTCCGGACATTTCAGATAAACAGAAAAAACCAATAATTTGTGGTCTTTTGTGACTGGCTTCTCTCATTTAGCATCATGTTTCCAAGGTTCATCCCACTGTAACATGTGCTAGTACTTCATTCTCTCTTTGTGTTTTGTTTTTAAATTAATAGACCTTTATTTTTTAGAATAGCTTTAGGTTTATAGAAGATTGAGCAGATAGTGTAGAGTTCCCATAAACTTCCCTGACCATAGTTTTCCCCACTAACATCTTGGACTGGTGTGATAATGTTTGTTAGAACTAATGAGCCAGTATTGATTTAATAATGTTAATTCACAACATATCAGTGATATATTAATATATAGTAAGTTCAGAGCTGGCATTAAGGTTCACTGTGTTGTACAGTCCTGTGGGTTTTGACAAAAGCATAATGTATGTCTACCATTGTAGTGTCCTAGAGAGTAGTTCCACGGGTAGTTGGAGCACAGGGAACTTTTAGTGTTGTCCTTCCCTCCTCTGCCAGAACTTCTAGCGACCACTCATCTTTTCACAGTCTCCATGGTTTTGCCTTTTCCAGAATGTCATGTAGTTGGAATCATACAGTAGGGAGTCTTTCCAGATTGGTTTCTTTCACTTGGTAGTATGTGTTTAAGGTTCCTCCATGGCTTTTCATGGCTTGATGGCTCGTTCCTTTTTAGGGCTGAATAATATTCCATTGTCTGGGTGTACCCTAGTTAATTTTATCGATTCCTGTACTGAAGGACATCATGCTTCCTTCCAGGCTTTGGCTACTATGAATAAAGCTGCTCTCAATATCTGTGTGCAGGTTTTTGTGTAGACCTAAGTTTTCAACACTTAGAGATAAAAAGCAAGGAGCGTAATTGTTAGGTCATATGGCAAGTGTATGCCTTCTTTTGTAGGAAACTGCTGAACTGTCTTCCACAGTGACTGCACCACTTTGCATTCCCTCTAAGTAATGAGTGAGAGTTCCTGTTGTTCAACATCCTTGCTAGCATTTGATGTCATCAGTTACTTGGATTTTAACCATTCCAATAGGCACATAGTAGTATCTCATCATTGTTTTAATTTGCAATTCACGAATGATGTATAATGTGGAGCATCTTGCCATCTCTGTCTTCTTTGTGATGTTTTTGTTCAGATCCTTTGCCTATTTTTAAATTGGATTTTTCTTCATTGTTAAGTTTTAAGGACTCTTTGTATATTTTAGATACAAGTCCTTTATGACATAGTTATTTTGCAAATATTTCTCCCAGCCTATAGCTTCTTTTTTTCATTCTCTTACCAATGCCTTTCACAAAGCACAATTAAAACAAACTTTTTAAAAGGTTTTATTTTTAAGCAATTCTACGCACGCCATGGGGCTTGAACTTAACCCCGAGATCAAGAGTCGCATGCTCCACTGACTGAGTCAGCCAGGTGCCCCACAATTTACAAAAATTGTTTTTAATAAAGTCCAGTTCCCTTTTATGGCTAAATAATATTCCATTGTAAGGATACCCTATATTTTGTTTATCTGTTTATCAGTTGATGGACACTTGGGTTGTTTCCTTTTGGTCATTATGAATAATGCTGCTATGAACATTTGTGTACAAGTTTTTGTTTGGACATATGCTTTCATTTCTCTTGGGTGGATACATAGGAATGGAATTGCTGGGTCATACAACTATTCTATGTTTAACTTTTTGTGAAACTGCTAAACTGTTTTCCCTAGAAACTGCCTTTTTCGAAGCAGCTGCACCATTTCCCATCCCCACTAGCAAGGTAGGAGGGTTCCATTTTCTCCATATCCTCAGCAACACGGGTTGTTGTCAGTCTTTTTGATTACAGCCATTGTAGTAGGTGTAGATTGGTGATTTGTTGTGTTTAGTTTGCATTTCCCTACTGACTCAATGTGGAACATATTTTCATATGCTTATTGGCCTTTCACATATCTTCTTTTCCTCTTCACTTTTGATATTCTCTTCCATGGGAATTTCATGGATTCCACTAACATCTTCAGACAGATGATTTCCAAATACTTACTTCCAACTCTGACCTTTCTCCTGAGATTGTCTCAGATTCCCTTCTCCTTACTAGGCACTAAGGTCCTGATTGCATCTCCAGATTCGTATATCCCAACTGAAACTCATCAGCTTTCTTCCCAAGCTTGAGAATCCAGTTCTTCCTGTGTGCTTGATTCTTTTAATTATACCATTATTCCTCTAATGACCCAAACTTGAAACTTGGCATCATAACTCCATATAAGAGAAATTGGATAGGGAAGAGTTGATTCATTGTTCTGTGATTCAAAGTTCTGTGTTGCTTCCCTAAATATTTTTTTTAGAGGCAAGCAGAGAGAGAGAGAGAGAGAGAGGAGGAGGAGGAGGAGGAGGAGGAGGAGGAAGCAGGCTCCCCACCTAGCAGAGAGCCCGATGCGGGACTTGATCCCACGACCCTGAGATCATGACCTGAGCTGAAGGCAGAGGCTTAACCCACTGAGCCACCCAGGCGGCCCTTTCCTAAATATTTTGCATCTGTTTTCTCCTTACTTTTGACTTCTTGATCTCTGTTCCTTTTTGACTTTCTCAATCCCTTACTCTCCTCTTCTCTTTCTCTGATCATTTGATCTCAGGTTATTTTTACCTGCCCCTTGAATGACCCACCCCTTTCTTGGCAATCCTCATTTGCGATCATGTATACTTTCTGGCTTGGTTATCTTTTAATGTCAGCCAAGATTAAAACTATCATTTACCCACTTATAACTCCCAAATATATATATATTTCTAGTCCTGGAATATCTTGAAAACTTCAGACATATTCATCCACCTATCTGCAGGACGTTGCTACTGCAAGACTTTTCAAACTCAGTGTTTAAACTGAGCTAGTCCCATCTCAACTGCCCCCAGATTTGTTCAACCTCTCATATTTACAGTTGACTGCAGCACCAGCCATTGAATGTTCTTAGGACAGAATCTGGCCATCATTCTCCTCTTTGTCTCTCCCCGAAGCCAAACATTCACAAGTCTAATCTGCAGTTTTTATCCCCATGCTACTTGTTTGTTCCAGCTTTCATCATCTCTCATTTAGATTATTTTAGTGACCCTCAGTCTGGTCTTCCTGTGTCTAGTTTCTCACCATGCCCCTGCAGCCCTTTCCACCCTGACCACTGACACAAAGTGATTCTCCAAACTGAAAACTTAGCTATGCATTGCAAATAACAAAAACAAAGATGACAATAAACAATTACAAAATAAAAAGAAGAAAATATTTATAGTCTCCTTCGTGGTGCCTCACTTTTCCGAAAGTGTATATATAGCTCAAGCTCCTTAGCCTGGCATATTGTCGGTCTTCCTACCTACTCCTTGAGTTTCATTTTTCCTTACTCTCCTACCCCCATCTTATCTTAGTTTCCAGCAATACTCTGGACATTTAACGCATTCCCTCTGCTCGGACTCCTTTGCCTGCCTTGTCTGCCTTTGTTCTTTGTTCTTCAAAGCCCTGTCCGGGTATCCCCCCACTCTCGAAAGCCTTTTTCCAGCACAATGAACTATACCCAGCTCTGAGATTCTTCCGTACTTCACACAATGTCATACTATAAGTAGCTCTTTTGTTTATGTGTCTGTCTTCCCTTCTGGGCTCTGGGCTCTCCAAGGACAGATTGTGGTTATTTTTCCAGCTATATAATAAGTGCTCAGTAGATATTTATTGAATGAATGATTAAGATGTTCCGTGGGCTGGATTGTGGTCCATGAAGTCTAACTGTACATGGCATTGAGTGTAAAATAATATGATAACAGAGATTTCGGATCTTTTATTTTCAATCCTAGTTGACAAGCTCAAACCTTGTGCTTTCTTGGAGATAGGAATGATCACCTGGCTGGTATTAGAGGGGATGATTGATAAGAATCTGTTTCACTGAATGTGGACTTGATACTTTCTAGGAGCTCTGTACATGAAAGAAGTGCCTCCATCCCCTCTTTGCCTAGCTCTCAGTGTCACTTCTGATAGCTCCCCCACCTCTAAGAGTTACTTCTAGAGCAATGAGAGATCAGATCCCTTAGGGGGATGGGCACTTTTATGTCACATGGTGTCATCTCTACGTGCCTGTAGGGCTTGTGGTTCTAAGAAGCAATCTATGGACTGGGACCTCCCTTTAGAGGATGAAAAACTTGATGGGAGAGAGTAGTTGCTTAGAACATGTCCAAGAATGTCTAGTCCCAGGACTTTGGGGAGTTTATGGTCCCCTCTGGGCCTGCGGAATACAAGTCCTCAGGGGCAACAGTGCAGTTTGGTTATAGAATAGCCCAGAGCTAATCTGGGCTCAGATTCCTCAGGGTCAGCACATCAGTGTGGTTTCCCTGGGCTCTGTGTGGGACTGAACTTTAAGACTGCTGCTCCTGGGACTGAGATCCCCAGGAAAATCTCAGGGAACTGATTACTCACCTGAATAGCTAGGCTTCAGGAAGACCTGGAAGAGTCAGGTTGTTGAGCCCAGTCTAGCCTGCTGCATTGGGTTTTACACCCTTTACCATGGAAACCTGAGCACAGGAAGACAGAAGTCAGTGGTGGGAGGGGGGTGTGGATTGTGGCTCGGTGAGGTTTTTTTGTTTTTGTTTTTGTTTTTCAGTAATGTTCAACTGTAAAGTCTGTGTCCTTGGGAGATTAGCACTGCCCCCACTAAAGTGGGTTCTCACTATGCGGACCTCCTCCAGTGGACCTCCAATCCCAGTTAGGCCAGTGTACTTCCTTCTGGACTAAGTGGCTTTCTTACCTGATACCTTGATGAGCCTAATAGGGATTAATACTTAGTAGACTTTGGTTTTATGAAATGAGATTATTATTTCTGGTTCAGAGAGACTAAGGGAAAACTAAAATTGTAGAAATGTCTTTGCAGTACTGTGTAACAGTTTATAGAAATACTTCACATACATTAATTGGTTCATTCAGGCATCACACAGTCCAGTACTTGGCTCTTAGTAGACAGTCACATGTTTGGCATATGAATGAGCATGGAGATTTATTATCCCATTGTACGGATGTGGGAACTGAGACCCAAGCCTGTGAATTGAGGAATTGAGTTTCCTAAGATCCAGCTCTAGAGTAAGTCAGCGTAAAGCCTCAACTTGAAATCAGGTACATTGCATGTCAGCATTTAGTAAGCACCTGTTATGTGATTGCCAGTGATGAATCAGCATGTTCCTTAGTTCCTTAGTTTTGAGGAGCTTATAGGCTTGTCAAGGATCCAGACAAATGGGGAAATAATTTCAGCACTAATGTGCTGAGTGTTATGATAGAGAACTCTGTGTAATGCTGTGGGGTGACAGAGGAGGGGGGCTGCCTAGTCCAGTCTAATGAGATTATGAGAGGCTTCTTGAAGAAATTACACCTCAGTTACAGTTTGAAAGGCCAGTAGAGGTTGGTCAAAGGTAGAGAGAACATTCTAGGCTGAGAGGTCATCATCAGTGCAGGCGCAGAATTACCATCCAGCATGGTATGTTTTGGGATTGCTGGAGTGTTCCTTCCCAAGGGGGAAGTTGTAGGAATGGTGACTAGACAGGTAGGCAGCAATCAGGCCATTGAGGATGTTAACATTGCCTGGTACACCATTAGTTCCCAACCATTGCTGACTCACTCAAATCACCCAGGGCACTTAAAAAATAGAAAGATGTCCCATCCACATGCCCAGTGATTTTCTTGATCAGCTGGGTTTGGCGTTCACCTCTGGAGGCAACAGGAAGCCATTGAAAGATTGGTAGCAGGAGAGGGGCATAGATTGTCATATTGGATCGCTCTGGTGGTGCTCTACATGGAGGCAGGTAGATTTGCCCAGTAGCATGTGGAATTTGTCTGAGATTTCATGGTGGATGGAATAAGTCAGTAGCAATGGGGATGGAGAGGAAGAAGCAGATGAACCAGATTTCAAAGTGGTGGAATCCTTATGATGTTTCGGGGAGAGAGGTGTCCAGGATAATTTTCCAGTTTTCTGGCATGGCTTCCTGGGGAGAGGGTAGTACTTCTGACCAAGATCAGAAATGGAGTGTGGACAGAGAATAGGGGAATAATGGATAAATTCAACATGGTACCTGTTGTATCTGAGGTTTTGTGGGACATCCAGATGGGAGGGTGGCTGTTTTGTTCTGGAGCTCAAGGTGAATGCCTGGGCTGGAGATACAGACCTGGGCCTCTCCCTATGGGGGGTTTAAAGTCATGGGAGTAGCAGAAATCTCTCAGGGGGAATGTGTGGAGAGTGCATCTTCAATGATTCTATCCCTTTTTATCTTCAGGGGTTATTCTCATGGAGAAACAGAAGCTTTTTGTGTGTTTGTATTGAATGTTGCAGTCAGGCAAGGTGGGGTGGTGAAAATGGTATCAAAGGTGAAGTTAGGGAACCTGCGTTGAAGCCCCACCTCTGCCACTTTGCCACCTGCAACCCTGAGCGGGAACCAAACCTCGTAACCTCCACGTCTTCAACTGTAAGGCAAGGGTAGTAGGAGTATCTGCCTTGCAGAGTTACTGGGACGATCCAGTGAGAACATGTATGTGCAAAATACCATGTAAAGGACGATAAAAAAACCTAGTTTCCCTCCCCTAAGAAACTTGGGCCAACATGTGGGAGTTACAGGGCGGCATATTTTGACCTCGCGTAAAGAAAGACTGTCTAATGCCTCTGAGCTGTTGAATGATGGGAAGAGTTTTGGGAGAGGGGAAGGTCTGAGACTCTTGGGGTCTTTAAGCAGAAGCTAGGTTTCTGGGCTTCTGCTGAGAGTTTTGTTGCCAGGGGTAGAGTCATCCTGGATGACCTCCGAGCTCTCTTTCGTGGCTTACGTAATGTTTGAGTTCTTAGGACACTTCTTATTTTTTAAGATTTATTTATTTATTAGAGAGAGAGAATGAGAGAAGAAGAGAAGAAGAGAATGAGCAGGAGGAGCAGAGGGAAAGGGAGAAGAAGAGAGAACCCGAAGCAGGCTCTGTGTGGAGCCCAAAACAGGGCTCTGTTCAAACCCTGAGCTCACCACCTGAGCAGAAACTAAGAGATGCTTAATACACAGTACCACTCAGGCACCCCAGGACACTTCTTTACCCTTTCTCTGAGAATTTTTACACTACTTAGATTTTTTTTTTTTTGAAATTGTAAAAGCAATATAGGTGCATGGTTATTTCTTTCTCTTTAAAATCTCTTAAAGCCCTAGGCATTTTGGTTCCTAAGTGGTATCTAGGTTTATGTAACCCTAATAACTAGGCAGTCTGCTTCAGATCTTACTGCATGGGGCATTTATAGATGTTTTTATTCTAAATGCTCTAATGCTCTTTAATGACGATTCAGTGGATGCTGAAAAGTGTCTGTGGGTGCAGTTAAGGTCTCTCTCACACAGATGGGCAGCGGTGGGGGGTAGAGGGTGGGTGGGGAAGGAAAGCTGGGCATTCTGATGTCTGGACAATTCTGAGTTACAGTTTACTTTAAAATGATTGATTTTTATTATTTGCAGGCAGAAATGATACATGTTATAAACAGCTAACAGTATTGTCAAGTAGATGTCTTGCTAGAGTATGCTACAATGAGTAGGTAAAGATCATTTGAAATTAGCACACTAATTATTTCTATGCAAATGAGTGTTGTCAGAGAGCTTGGAAACATGTTGTTCTCTGAACTGGGTTAAACATCCCCTAAGAGCTCATGTTTATACTCCTAATTTACTCAGAAACCTGTTGTTGGTGTTTCTTAAATAGAGGAAGGGTAAAATATGCCAGCCCATGATTGAATTATCACAAATTTAGCGGTAGTTTGAATTGAATTATACTTTTATGTATTTATTTTGTTGCCAATTACTAATGTAACACATTTGCTAAAAGGAGGCCTAATTTGCTTGCTGACTTTCTGTACACAGAGATTGTCTCTCTAAATGGAAGATGTCCACCTATGTTGTTTGATGAGGAATTAGCTTTGTGATAATTTAGATGACTTCCTGGCTCTTATTTATTTATTTATGTATTTTTAAGTTTGGTTTATGCCCAACGTGGGGCTTGAATTCACAGCCCTACTGTGACTGAGAGTTGCACGTTCTACTGACGGAGCTGGGCAGGTGCCCCACTTCTTGGCTCTTTTAAAAACATCACCAGAACAGTACCTCACAAATATTCAAGCTTGGAAAAAGTTGCTATAAACCATATAGAGGTGAACAACTTTGAAAAGCGAAGAATATAAGAATACAGACTCAGCCCTAATTGTGGGAGCAGCTTACTTTAATCTTTTCATTCAGTAGGCCCTTCACGATCTCAGAAGGCCCCGGGTTAGCTTTTGATTATCCTTTTTCATTGCAGGTAGTGATGCCAAGGGGTGGCCGAGTGAAGCTTCTAGTAGATATATTGAAAAAGTGAATGCTTAAATACTCCCACCTTCTCCACCTCACTCCCTGCCCCTGGTCTTCATCCACAGGACCTGGTAGATCATGAAAGAGGGTCTGTTACAAGTCTAGGTGGGGTCTCAGTAGGGGTGCCGGATATAAGGGCAGGGAGTGTGGTTGGGATGGCCGTTGGGAAGAAGGGAAAAGAGAACCTATGAACAAACCTAAGCAGGAAGCTAAGAATGGTTGTCATGAGCTAGACCACGGGAAGATTTGTCAGAATCGAGGGTAACAGATACATGGAATGATGGGCACATAGTCCAAGTCTAAGCTAGTCAAACCCTGGTTGGGCCATCGTGTTCCTGCAGGATTTAAGCTTTGGTCTGACTGCAGAGGGAAGCTGAGCAGCTCCATAATCAGGTCGTTCTGTGGAAGCTTCGGAGTTTATATTCACTTATAACCTCATAGATATCTCTTTATATCAGTAAATTACTCCCTACAACTCACTGCTTGTACATTTATTTTCTAGAAGGCTGACTTTAGAAGGTGATGTGTAGTGTGTTAGAAAGAGCCCTGTCAGGAGGGACCAAAACTCTTGGTTTTTAGCCAGTGCTCTTAGACAAGTCATCTAAACTCATGGAGCTTCGGTTTCTCTGCTCATAAAATGAGAATTGAGATGATAAAGACATTTGGTTCATCTCTCAGTTGTGAGTTCTAAAGCATAGAAAAGAATTCTGTGGCCTTTGGGATTTGACTTGTTGGACTTGAGGGAAAGAAATATAGCCTCAGCACCACAATTGAGCTAAACCTATGAAAAACCCCAAAGTCAAAATCAAACTACAAATAGATCCTTTCCCTTTCTTGTTTGCCAGAGCCAGGGATGTTGACGATAGTCTGTGCTCTGTTGGGCCATTTAAACATTTGTGGAAATGGCACAAGCCAAAGTGACGAGGGTTGAACAGTTGTGCTCCTCGGCCTCTGCAGGTGCCATAGACCAGAGGCTGCTGTGTTCCAGGGACTCCAATGGGGCGGCTACCCCCTAGTGATGCACACACCACCAGCAAGCTGGAGAACTTGGGTCACTTGACAAAATCGCACCTGGCTCATTTGCTGAGGGCCATAGTAAGATAGCCTGCCCATCAGTCCTGCCGGGCTGAGATCAAAGACATAGGGGCTGCCAGTGGACTTTAAAATGTTAATTTAAAAATAGTCCTTAATTATAAGAAATAGCCTTAATTATAGCTTACCACAGGCAGGCCGTGCAATTCTGAGTAGTTTCACAGACGGGGAAGTAAGGGAATAGTTGGTAAATGCTGGTGAGTTCTTCATTTGCATGCTGTCCCACACCCAAATTGTAATACTGCAACACCACAATTTTCAGACAAATTACCAGTGCAACAAATTAGCACAATTTGTTAATTTCCTCTTTAATTGCACTACAAAGAGTAGTGTTTCTGTCTTTTGCCCTTTTTGACGTAGAGGCTCATCTTAAAAGCAGCAAGACTTTTAACGTAGCTAAATCTCTGTCTATAACAAATAGAGCTTGTTTTCATTTTCCTTACCCAGCCGGCTAAGATTTATACATTAATTATTCAACTGATGCATCTTAAACATCCTAGTTAAAATACACAGTGCTGGCCAGGAATTGTTCAACCCCCAGCACACTTTTGTTTGCCTTCAAGGAATAAATACTTCGAACTGTAAATGGGTAAACTCAGTCTTTCCATGTGGTGAGGTCAACAGAACTTGGAGTGAATATACAAAGGATAGAGAACTAATTATTACTGAGATTCAGGTAAGTGATTTCTTCGGCATTTTAGCTGTCACGCTGTGGAATAATTGCAAACCCACCAGGAAGGACTTGCAAAACACAACCTACTTATCCTTTCCCCAGTGGCTACATAGAATTTTTTTTTTTTTCTGTTCTGCAGTTTATGCCAACCCTCTCTTTAATCATTAAAAGGAATGTTATTTTAAGTATTGCTTCCTGAGTAACAGTGTTTGACTGAGATCCTACAGAACTGTGACTTTGCCCAGAGTGTGACTTCAGTGTGCTGGCGAGATTTGAAGCAATCGGAGCTATTAGTAATGGAATGCAGAGCTCTGTGGCAATTTTGCTTAAGTTCTGTTCACGTTAATATTCCATCTGACTCATGTAACCACTACCATCCAGTCCCATCAGTGACAACGAAAAATTGTTAAACACCATTTCATAGGCATCAAGTGTTTTGGCTTTGGTATAATTTTTATAATCATGCCTTTATTGCAGCATTTTAATACTACCATTTAAATATCAGTAACAGCAGCAGCAAATATTGTAGGCATACCACAGAACCGCCCCATTAGTAGGTATCCCAGCTTGGTGACTACATTCCTTCCTGCTTCTGGGTCTTCGCATATTCTGTTTTTCGTCCAGTTATGCCCTTCAAGTCTTGGTTTAAAGGCCTTTTCAGGAGACCCCCCGCTTTCACCCTCTGGTATTCTTGATCACTGTACCAATTTGCTTCCTTCATAATATTTGTCACAATTTAAAATGATACCTGTACCTTTTTCTTGTTAATTGTCTCCCCTGCTAGTCTATAAGCTATACAAGGACAGAGACCATGTCTGCTTTTATTCATCTGTGTGTTTCCTTGCCTAGCAAAGTAAGTAGGGTCTCTAAATATTTTGGTGAATAAATGAGGCAGTGTGGCAGACATGCAAGGAGGCAGGAGCCTTGTGTGCCAAGGATCTCCAAATTAATCTCATGGTTGCATGTGCTCCTGCCTAGGCCTGTGGGACTTGCAACCCGTATGTCCACATGCGGGCTAGACATTTCCACCTGATGGTCCACAGGCACTCCCCGGTCAACATTCCAACCTTTAATTCATCAGCCTACCTCTCAAATCTCTTTTTCCTTCTCAGTTATCACTTGAATAATGGCACTGTCATGTGTGTCATCACCCAGGTAAGACATTTGGCCTTCATTTTCCCCTTTCTCTTCAACTCCAGCACCCAGTCCTGTCAGTGTGTCCTCCTGAATACTGCTCGGATCTGTCCTCTCCTCTCCGCCTCCATTGCCGTGGCTTTGGTTCAGGGCCCCATCATCTCTGATGTCGACTAGTGCCAGTGCTTTCTGGTGGTCTCTCTGCTTCCTCGGTCTTATACCCTCAAGAGCACCTCCCTCTCCACCAAAAGTCAAACACTATTCTCTCTCCTTCTATCTAGAAGTCAGAAAGGACTGGCAAGGCACAGAAGTAGCTGGAACCTTACTGAGTGAGAGATATTCAAAGATTGCAGACATATGATTTCTTCAAGATTAATTTCCTTTTTGTTTTTCTGCTTCAGATCCAATGGAATAAGCTATTAAAATGGTTTGAGTTTCTGAACGAAAGCACAGAACTGTGCCAGCAGAACAACATAAAGGTTTCCTTTCTTTCTTTTCCTCTAGCATCTATCCATGATGGATGACATGACCATGAATCTTTGCTTAAATATGGACTCCTGAAATATCATAAAATCCCAGAGCATCGGAGCTGGACAAAGGCCATCTGGATATTTTGTCTGAGGCTCAGAGAAGACAAGGACCTTATTTAAGGTCACACAGTGAGTTAGCTGCAGAATTAGGACTCAGATTCTGTTCTGTATTCCTCAGGTAATCATGAGTCTTCACTCAGATGCATTATTTAAACATTTGGCAGCTCTAAGACCCGCACCTCAGACTGCTGTGGCATGACTGCCTTCCTTCATTGGACTTCTTTTTCTTATTTTGCTTTGCTTGTGCCTGAGTGCTAATCAGTGAAATTAGGAAAAAGTCTGACCTTTATAAGTGACATGTACTTCATCAGTGATTTCCAAAGGGGATACTTTGGAGTACTAGAGGTTTCTTGGAGCTTCCCTGGGGGCCTCTGTGTATAGCAGTCAATGGGTCCCAAGGAAACTGGTACTGCCTGCCAACCCCCATCTCATACTCCACAGGAAGTTTTGTTTTCATTTGCTTTATATGGGCCCACACTACCACTGGATTTAAGTGATTTCATGTTGAAAAAGTTTTGAAAACTGTACTTCAGGAAGGCACTTGGTAGTTTGCTCCCCCAGTTGAATATTCCAATTAAACGATATTTCTGTGGTTTTGTGTCTATTTTTGTTTTTATCCTTCTCTTTACAATGATAAAAGGCAGGAAAAAACTTCAGGCTTGCTCATGTGGATATGGTCATTTGAATGTTGATTGTCCCAAACTAGTTAGTGGACCAGTGACTGAGGCTGGGGCTTCATGACCTCTCGGCTATGAGTTAGATAGACCATACAAGCACATGGGTCAGGCCCGCCTAGTGTCCTATGTTCCCCTTTAGGCCAGGGAGTGCATGGGATTACTTGGTAGTAAGTATGTTGTCATGAAGAATCTTGTATCCTTCTCCAGCTGTCTTGAATTCTGTGTCTCCAGTCTTTGATACTGACAAGTGCCGAGCAAGATGGAATGTATGATTCTGAGAGCCAGATGTCGTGGCAGGGGAGTAAAACACTGTGGGAATGTCCATGGAAGGAGAAAGTTGATATTGAAAATTGATGTGTGTCATTGTGCAGGGTCCCAGAGGGCAGTCTTCCAGTTTTTGTCATGGGAGGTGATGATGGAAGGGATTCAGGGCTTTGAAGGAGGGGCAAACAGTATTTCCCACTTGACCATTTCCCTTTGGTTTCCAGAAATGGTTGACATACTCTTGATACTTCTAGATGTGATGAAAGACAAGGCCACTCCTAACTTTGGTGGGTCTGGGACAGGGGTACAAAATGTAGACTGACAGCCAGCTTCCCCTTCTCCAACCTCTTGGCTCTGTCCTTACCTTGAGGGGCCTTCTGCACAGGCCTATAGACACAAGCCGTGCTCCACAGAGTCTAGAGCATCAGCATTGCCTCAGAACTTGTTAGAACTACAGACTCTCAGGGCCCACTCTAGGCCTACTTAACCTGGATTACCTGGATTTTTTTTTTTTTTTTTTTTTTTTGGAGAGAGAGGAAGAAAACATGGAGGTGGGGTGGGAGGAGGGGCTGAGGGAGAGGGACAGAGGGAATCTTTTTTTTTTTTTCAAGATTTTATTTATTTATTTGATAGAGAAAGATCACAAGTAGGCAGAGAGGCAGGCAGAGAGAGAGGAGGAAGCAGGCTCCCTGCTGAGCAGAGAGTCCGATGCGGGACTCGATCCCAGGACCCTGAGATCATGACCTGAGCCGAAGGCAGAGGTTTTAACCCACTGAGCCACCCAGGCGCCCGAGAGAGGGAATCTTAAGTAGGCTTCATGCTCAGCACAGAGCCCAACATGGGGCTTGATCTCACGACCCTGAGATCATGACTGGAGCTGAAATCAAGAGTTGGATGCTTGACTGACTGAGACTCCCAAATGCCCTGTAACCAGGATCTGGATTTTAATAAGATTCCAGGTGATTCACAGTCACATTCACGTTTGGGAAGTATCATTATAGCCCACACGTTCAAATTCCAATGTTACTGGGTTGAAGGGCAACAGCCGTCTCGTGGCTGCCCCTCCAGTGCCTTAGGCCTAGAGATGTGCCATGACACAGGGAGTTCAAGGTCTGGTATATTCTGAGATTATACTGTAGAAGAGGGAAGCATAGAGTTGGAGTAGGCAAGTCCCTTGGCCACATAGACTCCCTGCTCTGTGGAGAGTGGTATGCTTAAAGCAGGGCCAGAGGAAGGCCCTTTAAATTGTGATGCCTAGGCCAGGGACTGGCTATCCCAGTCTCAGAGTGATGCTGTTGACAGGTGTTCTAAATGTCTATGTGGATGGGGGTTGGATGGGGGTGGATCATGGCTCTTTGAGGTACTAGGTGGCTGTCAGTGCTTTGGCGGCTCTTTAGGGTATGGGGAAGTAGTAGCAATGGGGCCATTACTGCCTTAAGAAGGAATCAAAATGAACTATTGCAAGCAAACTCTTTAGTAGCAAGGGAGCCACATTCATTGAGTTGCCTAAGGAAGGCATGCAGCAAAGATGCTTCCCGTAGTGCCCAGGGACAGTTCGACTAGACCCGCTGGCAGCGTGCAGCAGGAGGCAGTTGGGTGTGGATGTGAAGGGCTTTGAACAGCTGCCTTCAAACGGAAGACACAGGCTGTTTTCCTCGGTGAATTAAGAGCAGCGGCTGGTGTGGTTGAGGTGTGGGGGCTGGTGGAGGGGATGGAATGTATCCACTGCCACCTGGACAGTGCCATGGTGAGAGACATGGAGACAGAGGCAGGTCTGAAGTGAAGTCACACCTCAGCTTCTTCAGCTGCGAATGGACCCACAGTCCTTGTCCTGCCTACCTTGCTGAGATGTCAGGCAGGGCTGGTCTGAGAATGGATACAAAAGTGCCTTGTAATTGTCAGGTGGGGTATACATGAAGAAAATGGTACTCATCCTGCCACTTGCTGTCTTTCCTTTGGGAGAATGCCTTCAGCTGCCCACGAGTTTTGGATTTAGACTGTCCACCCTTTAGCCGTGCACAGGGCTCTGTGCAAAGCCATCTCTGCCCTTCTGCCTGGTGCCTTCCAGCCCCTTCCAAGCAGATACACTACTGTGATTCTCATTTTTTGAGTTCCACAGTGGGGGAGGGGAATTTTATATTGGCAAACATTTCTGAAGAGACAAATAATTGCCTCTGGAAAGAGAATACTTTTCTCTTCCAAAAATTCACATTTGCTGGTTTAAATTGATGTGACTTTATTTTTTTGGCTAGCACTCTGCACTGTTCCACTGAGCGGTAATTATTCCTTTGGTGTTGCAGGAGTTTGCTGAGAGAAGGGAACTAAATCTAAAAGAGTGAATCCATCTGGTGCATATGTTGAAGATTTCTCTGAGGCCACTGACACTGAAATGTTAATGCTAGAATTTTTTATCTATTGGTATCATTTAGGTATTGATAAAATGTGATTTAATGCCCTAGGTCATTGAATCAAAGGCTGAATTCCATTCCTTTACATGGCACTGGATGCCCCACACGATGGAGGACCTTTCTGGCAGAGCACAATGGTAAGGTAGACCCTGCTTTCCAGTCCTGCTACCTGATTGTCAGGTACTGTGGTTGCCCCACGCCTGATCTGGGTAGGTACCCAAACATCAGCAGCCTGAAGACTCAGTGACTCCCCGTACTTGTAGTATCAGGAATAGCATTGGCAGGATAGAAGGCATGCCACCCCCCAGCCAGTAGGTGATATCTGGATTAGTTTGAGACCTCAAGTATTAAGTGCCCCTGGGAGGAGCCCCCGGAGCTCATGAATCTGCAGCCTTCCTATTGACTTGATAGTGTGGGTGAAACTGGGGTGTGCTCCAGGAACCCACCGAAGGCTGTCCTCCTTGGTTGGGGCTCTGACATCCAGCCTAGGCTTGGCTGGGCCTTTCCCTGGGGTTCTGGGCTCCATCTGTCTGCCAGCTAGGGTCTAACCCAAATAAAACCCTGCGGAAACCCGGGGCTCCCACCTGCCTGGTGATGAGTATTGCCGCTGCTGCAGGGTCTCTCCTAACAAGATTGCGTTCTGAAATGGCTAGCTTTTGTTTGTCTTTTTTTTTTTTAATCGTTGTAACTTGGCCAGTAAGCCCTACTGGGGACAACTCTGTGGTCCTCCACATTCTGAGTCTGTTTAATCTGTGCTCATTCTCCTTCTCCTGTTCTCTTGGCATTGCTCTTTGGAGTCCTCACTATCACTGTGAAAGTTCTGCTCTAAAACACGGGAAATGGTCTCTTTTATCCCATAGTCGTGTTACACATCCATGGAAAGCTGTAGGCATCTTGAACCTCACTTGGATTTGAACCTACATGGAGTTCCTGCCTCCTCTCTCGAGGAAGCATCAACCGAAGAAGCCACAGGGGATTTGCCAGCCTCCTATGAAATAAAATGCTATGTGCTAACAAACAGCTAACTGTCAGGATTCATTAGTAAAATCTGGATGTTCTAGCCTTTTCACAATTTTCTCTTTCCTCTGCGGTCCAGTGTGAGATAGACTCTTGGGGGTGAATTGTCACTGGGAGAAATTCAGAGCTGCCCTGTGTCGCTGGCACACGGCCAAGGAGAAGCCAATGAATGGGTTACCACCATTTCCCCCAAAAGCTGTTAGGGAAGGTTATCAATTATTTTCTTTTTCTTTTTTTTTTTTTTTAAGATTTTATTTATTTATTTGACAGAGAGAGAGATCACAAGTAGGCAGAGAGGGAGACAGAGAGGAAGGGAAGCAGGCTTCCTGCCTAGCAGAGAGCCCGACGTGGGGCTTGATCCCAGGACCCTGGGATCATGACCTGAACGGAAGGCAGAGGCTTTAAACCACTGAGCCACCCAGGTGTCCCTCGATTATTTTCTAAATACCTTCTAACCTTCAGCACAGGCTACTATGGTTATTAAAGAGACACCATCATGTATCTTTTTAAAATAGTTGTCTCCTTTTTGTTTTCCTAATAGTCACTATGCCCAAGTCCCTCTTTGGGACCCAAAGGTGATGATGTTTCTTTCTTTACCCACAGATTTTATCCTTGCCCTTCTGGCAAATGGACTTGAATTGCTCCTGCTTCTGGCAGCTGGCAGCTGGAAGCTGGTTTTACTTCAAGGTCCTTGGGAAGGCCAGACAAGTGCCATTACACAAATCACTGGTGACGGCTGTCAGCCCGCTGGCCCTCTCTCCACACTTATCTCTACCCCTGCCTCCCATCCCTTTCCACAGAGGCTTGCAGGTGGCATTTTTCTTCCAGGACAACAGACTTGTGGGTGAAAATTATGTCTAAAGGTACAAATCAGCAAACTCTGGTGACGTATAAGTAGGGTAGCGTTTGACCTATGCAATAAATAGCACTCTATCATTTGTATATTACCCACAGTGTATCTAATTAAAAGTTCTTAATCACGGCACGCCTGGGTGGCTCAGTGGGTTGAAACCTATGCCTTTGGTTCAGGTCATGATCCCGGGGTCCTGGGCTCGAGCCCCGCATTGGGCTCTGCTCAGCAGGGAGCCTGCTTCCTCCTCTCTCTCTCTGACTGCCTCTCTGCCTGCTTGTGATCTCTGTCTGTCAAATGAATAAATAAAATCTTAAAAAAAAAAAAGTTCTTAATCACATTTGTGGTGCTTAGAGCCCCCAAACCAATTCAGGGGGATTTGGAGAAGCTATTGTGGCATTTCTGCCCCATGGGTGTAGTAAATGTTACTGTTCGGTCTTTTAGTTCACTCCTAGTCCATTCTTCAGTGTTGCTGTGGACCACCTGGACTCCTGGGCCACCCTTTTGCATTGAGGGGGGAGAGTATACTTTGTTTTTGCTTATTCTGCATCAATTTCAACTCAATGAGCATCACAGATCCACTAATTAAGATCTATGCCTATGTTGTCCTGCCACATTTTTAATTTCCCAATGCCCGGGTGAGAAACAGAATCCTATCCAGAGTTGTTTTGTTGTCCTGATTGTCAGGGTTAAGAAACATACATTATACCTTGTTTCGGGGTTGGAAGACTTCTGTGGGCTCCTCATGCCTCTGGCCACACTGAAGTAGTATTTTGAGAAATAAAGTTTTCCCTTTGTTTGTCTAGGCTCTAGACAAGCCTTCATATTGACCTTTTTGAAGCATCCTGTGGACTAGTATGTTTCAGTTGGTACATTTGTTACTTTAAGAAATTGGCAAATGGTTTGTGGTACCTGTTCAGATTTTTTTTAGCACATATTTATTGAGTACCTTTTGTTGCCTAGGAGCTTTGCTGAGTGCTGGGAAAGCATAGATGTGACATACCCTGTCCCTGCTCCTGGGTTGTCTCACAGTCTAGTAAGAGAGGAAGGCACATCAACAAATAACTGTAACACTAAGTACTGGCTAGAAAATTCCAGATCAGGCACTGGCATGAGCAGAGTTTGAAGGCAGGAAAATACACGACTGGCTTGGGGAATCATAAGCAGTGTAGCAGAGTGAAGTGTGGTGTGTGTGTTGGCAGGAAGCTACTGGAGAAAAAGACTGGGAGAGGGATGTGGGTCAGATTTTTAAGAACTGAGATTTTTAGCTCTCTGCAGATGATTGGAGTATCCCTTGAATTCAAAAGGTTGGATCCATGGTAACAATTCTGTCGATATTCCTAGAACTTCTGTTTAGTTTAGCAGGAGGTGGAAGACAAAGCTATTAAAAAAACGAAACTGTGGGGACACCTGGGTGGCTCAGTGGGTTAAGCCGCTGCCTTCGGCTCAGGTCATGATCTCAGGGTCCTGGGATCGAGTCCCGCATCGGGCTCTCCGCTCGGCAGGGAGCCTGCTTCCCTCTCTCTCTCTCTGCCTGCCTCTCTGCTTACTTGTGATCTTTCTCTGTCAAATAAATAAATAAAAATCTTAAAAAAACAAACAAACAAACAAAAAAGAAACTGTGATCCTCAACCCTAGGGACCTTTTAAGTCAGAGGTTTAAGCATCCTGTATGGCTTGGAACTAGAGCTCTGCACTAGTCTGAAATGTATGTGATCTATCTTTGGCCTCGGGAAGGGAGATATTTGGTTTGGAGGAAAGGTTGGGAAGGAAGGATGGCAAAGCTGGGTAGTTTTGCACCTACTGCCTGGTCAGAAATTTGCAGTTTGATTTCATTACTGTCTTTAAAGTATTGTTGCGTCCCAGAACATACAGAGGTCCGTATTTGAGACTAAGTGTGAATATTTCACATCCAATTCAGATATAAAGGAGCAAGCGGTTTGACTCATGTAGGTGGTTCTACTTCACAAGTAGCCACGATCCAAAGAGCAGCCAAAGATCAAGCCATTTAAGAATGCGTTGAGCATGAAAGTCTGCGGCTGCTGTTCACAGTACACCCTGACCCAGGCACAGGTAGCGTTACCCTCTGGTCCAAAGCCATAAGCACTGTTCTTATTGCTGACACACCATCGTCCAAATGGGTGCCACTCTCAAACAGGGAGTATGGTTGCACTGCTGCGGAGACGCGCTGGGGACACAGCGTTTGCTGGAGGTCCTCTCTCCTGTTTTGGTAGTGCTCTTCAGGTTGATGAAATGCCCATTATTCCTATTGCTTCATCTCTGTATTAGTTGGCTCTAAACCCTTCTTGGGCTGCTGTCTCTCTTGCTGAAAGAAGCACAGCACAAATTCCTCCAGACATAAACAGAGAAACTCTCAGGAAGAAAAAGCTCTGCAACTTGGACAGGTGTCCTGTGGTCACTGAGCTGCCCCTGAGAAGCCCCTTTCTACTCCGCCCTGGAAGAAATGAATACTTTCTGGAATTTAGCAATGATGGTTTTATAATACCATGTCCCAGTCCTTCATGCAGAATGATTCTGAGTATTCCTGATCACTCAGTATAAAAATTCTTAAAACAAACAAACAAACAAACAAAAAACACCACAAACAAAACCAACTCTTCATCTGTTTTATCATCAGTGCTTTGGAAATTACAATCCTGGAGGTGAAAGTCCTACAAAATGTTTAGAGTCGGTCTTTCATCTGAAGGAACCTGTCTGAAGGGTCACATGGTAGTTGAGTTTCTCTATTAAGAACAGTGTTTTCCTCACTGCAAATCCTGAGCACTGGCAAGGAAATTCATATTACAGCCTTGCTGCTACCTGTATCTTATTCCTTATACTGGATCCCCACTAGAATGCATATATATATATATATATATATATACACACACACACACACACACACACATATATATATATGATTATTTTAAATATAATCATATATATGTATATGCATATATATATATATTTTTAAAATCAGGCTTATAACAACAGCAAGAACAAAACAATCATGTCAGTACTGCTCCCTCTCAAGCCTGTTCCTCTGGAACAACCACTTTTTAATGGTTTTAGCTATTACTTTTGGTATTTACCTTTGTATTTTATATAATATGTTCATACTGCTATTACTTGATTCATCATTTTAGGTATTGTTTCTTGACTTCCTGTGATGGTAGATGGGATCTGGCTGTCTTACAGCCTATTATCAATGAGGCTTGGCTAGTTTATGCTGCAGACAGACCACTCCTAATTACCAGTGACTTTACACAACTAATGTTTATTTCTTGCTCATGCTACATGTTCAGCCCATGTGGGTAGGGAGCCTCTGGCTCATGTTGGCCCTCCAGGCTGATGGAGGCTCCATCACAACACCTGATTCTGTGATCTCTGCCAAATGGGCAGATGATAGGGGGATTGCATCCTGGCTGTCAAAGCTTCTGCCCAATATGGTACAGATCAGTTTCACTCATATTTTACTGATCAAAGCGAATCATGTGGCCATACTTAATATGAAAGGAGGCCATGGAGTGCAGTCCTACTAGGGGCCTGGTAGGAGATGCCTTAAAGTATTTAGGAACACTGCTAATGACTGCCACATAGTCTCGGCCATGTTCCCATGTTCCCTATTGCCCTCATGTAAGTAAATCACATATTTTTTTCAAAATGGAAGTTTAGTGTTTGTATCATTATAGGTTGGTAAATATCATACACTGACAAGCCAATGTGTTATGTGTACATGTCATTTTAAAAATAATATTTTATTTCCCCAGGGTCAATAATTGCCTGATTTTTTATTTGCCTACTATTCTTTGTATTGATTCCTTATTTTTCTCCACAACATTTGTCAGACTTGTCAAACAGTTCTCTGTGTTGTTTTCTAAATACGAAAAACTATCAGATAACCTATGAATTTGTTTTTCTTCCTACAGTCTTCTCACATCCTGATCCAGTCTGGGATAGTTGCTCTCCAGGTTTGCTGATTAGATATCATCCTGGGACTTCTGTTATCAGTTTCCCGATTTAGAGTCCTAGATTTCTGAGGTCCATTGTCTCCCTCTTTTCTGGTTTACTCACATATTTTGTTGGAGCACATGCTTTAATGGATTCCTAAGTAAAGGTGTATGGGAAGTATACCAGTCAGCTGTTTTAGTAGGTTGTAAATATTCTAAAACCTCCCTGGCTTATACAGCAAGCTTGCTTTCTTACTCATGTTCTATGTCCTTTAGGCATAAGCTACAGCTCTAGCTAGGCCTTTTTCATTCTGGGACCCAGGCTGAATAGGAAGACCCCTTTTGGGAAGAGCATTTCTCATGGCAGAGGAAAAAAGAGGCCTGATGAAACTAGTGATGACTCTTAAAGCTTCTGCTTAGATGTGGCATGCATCACTTTTGTTCCCCTTGCATTGGTCAGAACAAATCTTATGGCCCAGCCTGATACTAAGGAGGAGGAAGGGTAAGGCAAAATTGTACAATTCAGTATAAGAAGTAGATAGTGTGGCCACACATACAACTATACGTTGATCCCCATCCCCACCCCTGGAATTTTGAAGGGCCTGCTCCATCATCTCCTGATTTTCAGTGTTATTGAATAGTCTGATGCTGATCTGATTCTCATTCATCTGTAGGAGACTTTTCTTCCTTTCCTCTGGAAGCTTTTAGGATTTCCCTTTAACCCCCACTATTCAGAATTTTAATGATGATTTTTCAGGTGGTGTGGATCTTTGTGCATTCATTTTGCTGGTCCTTTCTTGGGTCTTTTCAATGTGGAAATGTATATCCTTAGTTTCTGGGGAATTTTCTTATTTAATCATTTCCCCTCTGTTTCTTCATTCTGAAGTTCCAGTTACTTGGATATTAGACCTCCTTGAATGTTCCTCTACTTTTCTTAGCTTTTTTTCTCTTGGTCTTTCTGTTCTACTTTTGGGAAGACAAGTATTTTAATCTTCCTCTTCCCCCTTTTCACATTTTGATGATCGAATTTTCAATTTTCATTAATTTCCTTGTTTTCTGTCTCTCCCTTTTTCATACTGGCCTGTTCTTACTTATGGATATATATCTTTGCTCTTATCTCTCTGAAGAATGTGTGTGTGTTTGTGTGTATTACATATTGTAAAATATATGTGAGGTTTCCTTCTATTCTGCATCATTTGTGTTTTCTCTGGGTTCCTTTTTCCAATTTTTTGAAGCCTCTCTCATGTTAGAGGCTGTCCCTAAATGTCTTGTGACACTTGGCAGTCGATTAATATTTAAGAGTGGAGCCCTCAAAAGCTGAATGGAAGTGTTGGATGGAAAGGCAGAGCTTGTCAACTGGTGTGCTTCACTACAGAGTGATTGGCAGCAGTTGACTTTTTGTTGGAGGACATCCAAATGCCAGTGTATAGAGGAATTTCCTCTAGTGACCGTCACCCATGGAAACCTTCAGTCTACCTGCAAGTATTTTGGGATTGGAAGTAGGCCGGCTAGGTTCCTGCCATTCCATTATATTCCTGTCATTCACTTGATCCCTCTATTTTCTTTTAGGTGCTTCAACCCACCCTCTACTTTACCTGATATTCCTAGTGCCCTGGTTGAGTCTGATTTGTTGTCTTCAAAACTATATCTCTTGGGTCCTGGGGTTGAAAGGAATGGAAGGAGTAGTTACTTGGCTAGCTGCATGGATGAAGGAAATGTGGAAGCCCACTGACCCTAACTCCAGTGGTACCTGGTATTTCTAAGCCCTAAGCTTCTCTAGGATTCTTTGGGGGGCAATTGGCTCACTTTTTATTGGCATTTCCTTCTGCAGGCACTTAGATTATCATTTTGTCTACTGTTCTAAATTGACATACCTTACCTTAAAAAAATCTGTGGATACTTCTCATCTACTACGTCTCCTTTCCTGTTCTTCAATCTGGGTGAAACTTTGCCTCTTGCTCTCTTCTCTCATTGTTCTTATTTGTTTTATTTGTTTCCTTTTATTGTTTTATTTGTTTTATTTTAAGTCCTTTATTATTGTTTAAATAGGGATTCCTGAGAGGGAGAAAGAATGAATGAGTATCACTTGTGGTCATCCTGCCATATTTAACCAGAAGTCAAGCTGTGGAAGAATTTTAAAATGTAGTTTTGTTTACCTCCTGCTGAACTAAACATGGCCTTAAAATACACCCTTGGGGGGCGCCTGGGTGGCTCAGTGGGTTAAGCCGCTGCCTTAGGCTCAGGTTATGATCTCAGGGTCCTGGGATCAAGTCCCACATCGGGCTTTCTGCTCAACAGGGAGCCTGCTTCCTCCTCTCTCTCTGCCTGCCTCTCTGCCTACTTGTGATTTCTCTCTGTCAAATAAATAAATAAAATCTTAAAAAAAAAAAATACGCCCTTGGTCTCCTAAATGAAAATAGCATTATACTTGGATAGGTGACATGTTTTCACTACCAAACTTTAAAGATGAAACTTAAATATTGATGGAAATTAAAATGTCTCGCACTGAGCATGGTAAATGAGTAAATGAATGAATCATTGAAGAAAAAGGAAAGATACTGTAATGGCTAGTCTTGGTTTAATACTTCAGACCCCCTCTTTACCCTCCCTTCCTTGCTCTGGGGCCCTGGAAACTGGCTTCGATGGACCAAGTCACCCAGGTCCCCTCATCCTCCAGTTTCTGATGGGTTTGGCCAATGCGGGAAGGAAGAGGATCAGAAAGTCAGGAAGAAAGGGCTGTCTGGGCATTTATTTCTCTATCTCCCTGTCTTCCAGGTCACAAATGGCAGGGATCGTGTCCCTCTACCTATATCATACCTTCTGTTGGGCTGTCCCTTTTGGACAGACTCAACTTTTACCAGGCCCTACTCTATTTCTCATTTCAGGCCCAAGGATGGTATCAGCTTCTTGCTTTGGGCCCAGGCCTGCTGCACAGTCTCTTGTTGGTCCCCTTCACTCTGCCCAAACCTTTAGTTACATCTTTTTAATGTGCTCTCTGTTGCCTGCCAGGACCCTGGATGACATAAGCCCTCTAGTAGAGCTAGAGGCATCATTTAGGTACTTTTGGACAAAGCACTCCACTTGATGGCCCACATTTCTTTCTGTCTGAAAAGTGCTGAGGTGGAAAATGGTGGTCTAGTCTCTGGTCTGAGAGCCCCTTCTGGTTCTGACATCCATACTTCTATCTGAGGGAGCCCTGATCCGTAGTAAGCTCTAGCTCCAGTTCTCTCCTTCTGACTGTGGGCAGTGGCCATTCTGAGTGGCAGATGATCACCAAATAATCACTTTCTTATTTTGGGAGGCAGTTTGCTGGAGTGAAAGAATATAGACTTTAGAGTCAGACCAGGGTTCAGAATCAGGCTCTGACACTTTCTTACTAAGTGACCTTGAATACATGACTAAACCTGTCTAAGTGTCAGGTTCTTCATCTGAAGATGAGGGGATATGGTAGGCACTGTTAGTTACCTATCTAACAGGCATCTCCTTCTTTGTTAAAAAATGCTGATTTCCATCAGGCACATAGCTAAACTTTTAGTTGGATGTTTGATACTTGCACCTGGTGGTAGATTTCACTAGTGTTTACTAACATCTGCTTCTGCCCTTCTGTGAACATGAAAGACTAACTTCCAAGTCCTCTTGTAGTTAGTTGGGGCTGTGTGATGAAGTCTGGCTAATGAACTGTGAGGGAAAATGACCTGTGTTGCTTCACGGCTGGAGCTGAGAAGAGCAAGTATGCAGTCTCACATCTCTCCTGTCCCTGCTGGCAGCTAGCAGTAGCCTTCCTGGCAGAGCCTCCATCAGCCAGGGTCGCTCAGTGACTGTGGGGAGCACAGATGCTCCTCGTCTTGCAGAGAACAGGTAGCACAAGTGAGAAGTAAACTGGTGTTTTTGTTAAGCCAGTGATATTTTGAGGTGAATTTGTCGCTGAATACACAGCTGAAAGCATCCCTGTAGGCAAAAGACATTATCTTCCTTGAAGGCTTGTATGGGTCGGACTTTCTGGATTTGATTCCTAATTCTGTGATGTATAACTAATATGACCTTGGTCAAGTTACTTAACCTTTGATGAAGTCCCAATAGTTCATTTTCACTTTTGTTTCCTTTGCCTTTGGAGACATGTCTTGAAGTTGCTGCAACTGATGTTGAAGACGTTACTCTTTATGTTCTCCTCTAGCATTTTGATAGATTCCTGCCTCACATTGAGGTCTTTTATCCATTTCAAGTTTATCTTTGTGTGTGGTGTAAGAGAATGATCAAGTTTCATTCTTCTATATATAGCTATCCAATTTTCCCAGCACCATTTATTGGAGAGACTGTCTTTTTTCCACTGGATATTTTTTCCTGCTTTGTCAAAGATTATTTGACCATAGAGTTGCAGGTCCATATCTGGGCTCTCTACTCTGTTCCACTGGTCTATGTGTCAGACAGTACTATCTTGTCTTGGTGATCACAGCTTTGTAGTAAAGCTTGAAATCAGGCAACGTGATGCCCCCGGCTTTATTTTTACTTTTCAACATTTTGTTAGCAATTCAGGGTCTTTTCTGGTTCCATACAAATTTTAGGATTGTTTGTTCCAGCTCTTTGAAAAATGATGGTGAAATTTTGATCTGGATGGCATTGAAAGTATAGATTGCTCTGGGCAGTATAGACATTTTAACAATGTTTATTCTTCCAATCCATGAGCACGGAATGCTTTTCCATCTTTTTGTGTCTTCTTCAGTTTCTTTCATGAGTGTTCTGTAGTTATTCAAGTATAGATCCTTTATCTCTTTGGTTAGGTTTATTCCCGGATATCTTATGGTTCTTGGTGCTATAGTAAATGGAATCGATTCTCTAATTTCCCCTTCCATATTTTCATTGTTAATGTATAAGAAAGCAACTGATTTCTGTATATTGATTTTGTATCCTGCCACATTACAGAATTGCTGTATGAGTTCTAGTAGTTTGGGGGTGGAGTCTTTTGGGTTTTCCATATAAAGTGCCATGTCATCTGTGAAGAGAGAGAGGTTGACTTCTTCTTTGCCAATTTGGATACCTTTTATTTCTCTTTGTTGTCTGATTGCTGTTGCTAAGACTTCTAGTACTATGTTGAACAGTAGTGGTGAAAGTGGGCATCATTGTCATGTTCCTGATCTCAAAGGGAAGGCTGTCAGTTTTTCCCCATTGAGAATGATATTCATTGTGGGTTTTTCATAGATAGATTTCATCAAGATAAAATGCTTCTGCACAGCAAAGGAAACAGTCAACGAAACAAAGAGGTAACTCATGGAATGGGAGAAGATATTCACAAATGACAATACAAAGGGCTGATATCCAAGATCTATAAAGAACTCATCAAACTTAACACCCAAAAAACAGATAATCACATCAAAAAATGGGCAGAAGACATGAACAGATACTTCTCTAAAAAAGACAACAAATGGCTACAGACACATGAAAAAGTGTTCATCATCATCAGACATCAGGGAAATTCAAATCAAAACCACATTGAGAAACCACTTTACACCAGCTAGAATGGCCAAAATTAACAAGACGAGAAACAGCAAGTGTTGGAGAGGATGTGGAGAAAGGGGAACCCTCTTACACTGTTGGTGGGAATGCAAGTTGGTGCAGCCACTTTGGAAAACAGTGTGGAGATTCACTAAGAAATTAAAAATAGAGCTCCCCTATGATCCTGCAATTGCACTACCGGGTATTTACCCCAAAGATACAGATGTAGTAAAAAGAAGGACCATCTGTACCCCAATGTTCATAGCAGCAATGACCACAGTTGCCAAACTGTGTAAAGAACCAAGATGTTCTTTAACAGATGAATGGATAGAGAAGATATGGTCCATATATACAATGGAATATTATGCCTCCATCAGAAAGGATGAATACCCCACTTTTGTATCAATATGGACAGGACTGGAAGAGATTATGCTGAGTGAAATAAGTCAAGCAGAGAGAGTCAATTATCATAGGGTTTCACTTACTGTGGAGCATAAGGAATAACATAGAGGACATGGGGAGATGGAGAGGAGAAGGGAGTTGGGGGAAATCGGTGGGGGAGACGAACCATGAGAGTCTTCAGATGCTGAGAAACAAACTGAGGGTTTTGGAAGGGGAGAGGGGTGGAGGGTTAGGTGAGCCTGGTGGTGGGTATTAAGGAGGGCACATATTGCATGGAGCACTGGGTGTGGTGCATAAACAATGAATCTTGGAATACTGAGAAAATGAAATTTAAAATAAGTTATTTAACCTTTGTATGCCTTGGCTGCCTCATCTGTAGCACAAGGTTAATAATTCCTCTTTCCTCATGGAATCTGTATTGAAGAAATTATTATGCATGAAACACAATATGGCCTGGCTGACGGAAAGTACCATGCAGTGCTTGCTGGTGGAGAGCACAGATTTCGAAGTGTTGTGCACTGTGCCTGGCTCTCATCAACAACTGGCACTGGTACCTCTATTGCTGTTGTAAGGATTAGAATAACCTACATGAAGTCCCAGCACTTTGTGAGCATTTCTTACAAGGTCTCCAATATTTGGTGATTGGGCTTTTGTACTTATGCCCTGGGTAGAGGCCCCTAGTCTGTTGCTTCTCTTAGAATGATAGAAGTGTTGCTCTCTAAGACTTCCTTTCCACATAGTAGGTAGTTAAATGTGTGGATCTCAAAGGATGTTTCTGAATACAAAGTAAAGAAGACATTGAAGTGGCAGCAATACCTTAATTAAGCAGGAAAGGTGCTCATCAGAACTGGTGCTGTTGGTAAGTTTGAAGGCAAAGCAGCCACACTCGTGAGAATCTGTGCCTGGATAATGAATATTTGACTGCATGTGTCATTTAGAGTCTTTAAACACTGTATGTCTGTGCTCTTTATTTTGTAGATGATGGAACTGATCCCAGGCAGAGGAAGGGGCTGGTCTGGGATGACACAGTCAGTCAATAGCATGGGCAGGACTAGAGCCCAGGTTTCTGGACTCCCAAGAGCACTGCTAGGTAGAAAAAATGATGTTTGGTCTTTTAACAGTTGTGCCATTTGGAAACTAATCTTGGATTTGATGAGAAAATTAAAGTAAATCCGCTTCCTACTCTGCCCTCTGCCCAGCTCATCATCTGTTTTGTTGATGCTGGTTAGCTCATGCCTTTGAATACATCAGAAGTGGCTTGAATTTCTCTTTCCTTTGCTGTCTGTTCATTGGATGCAAGAGTGTCCTGTCCATTCTGGCTTTTGCATGGGTTGCCCAGAAGCACCATGGGCTTTGCTTCTTAGCCAACTAGAGAGAGGCAGAAATGAAAGAGGCTTGCCACTGTGTTTCCTTTGTATGTGTTTCCTTGGACACAAACACAGGAGAGGAGTTTCTACAGAGCAGCCTGTCTCCTACCCATTTTGGATTTTGCTGGGGCAGGTAGCTGAACTCTTTAAGGAAGTCTGGATTTTCTCTGTCTCGGGAAATTACTGATACCATCAGAGCCAGAAGGAGGTGAGTAAAATGGAAAAGAAAATTCGAAAGAGTCATGCCAAGATTCAAATTTCCAACCCCACCCAATTTTCCCCCAACTCTCCTTTCAGCTGTGAATTGCTTCCCAGGAAGCAGAAAACAATAGTCTACTGATTGAATTTCAGTCTAAACTCTAGGCAATTAAAGGTGAGGGAAGTAAAACCTAGTTACATTTACAATCAAAGTCCATATATCTCCATTGGGAGGCAGAGTCTTTGCGTATACTTTGCAAGGTGGGTCTGATTCTGAAGCCAAACTTGGAAGTGCATTTGTTTTGGTAACTATTCTCTTGCTTCTAGGCGGTCTTTCTGGAGTTAATCACTTCTGCAAAAGCACAGAGGTCTTATAGTAAAGGAAAGGAAAAGCATATTAACTGTAATTGGACTGGATCCATATCATGAGAGCTGGGAAAATCTGAGATCTTGGGATAAAGGGAAAGCCAGTGGACAGCTGGATTTTATGGTAGGAAACATGGGTTAAAGACTCAGTTGTTCTGTTCTGATCCCTGCTCCCCACCTGACGGGAGAATTTAAATTTTGTCTACTTGCTTAGCTTTCCAGAGTAGATACTGCATCGTTTAGAGAAATAGACCCATTTATCGGAAGTTCTCTCTGTGTGTAACACTGTCACTTGTGAGTCATCTTTATCTTTCTCTGCTGGCTCTTTCTCCTATCCTTCTCTCTCGCACTCATTCCTTTGGTCAGTAAATATGTACTAGAGGTCAACTGTAGGCCAAACATGGCCCAGCCCCATGGGTATAATGGTAACTAAGATAGGTTCCCTCTCATGTATTGCTATGCAATAAACCACCCTCAAAATTTAGTGGCTTGATGCAACAGCCATCTTTCCATATTTCATAATTCAGGAATTTGGGTAGGGCACAGCTGGGAGATACTTGTCATTGAGAGAGATCACTCCGCAGTATTCAGCTTGTCTGGTGGGCCCACCACAGCCTCACTCATATGTTTGCTGCCTTGGCAGGAATGGCTGGAGGACTAGGCTCTGCTGGCCCTGTCAACCAGAGCACCTACATGTGGCCTTACCAACAGAATGGTCTCAGGGTGATTGGAGTTCTTTGGTGGCACTGCAGGGCCCCAAGAACTAGTATTCTAGTGACCCAGGTGGAAGATGTGTGGCCTTTTATGATTCAGCCTCTGATGTCCCAGAATGTCACTTCCCCTGCATTCTCTTGGTCAAGCAAGACAGCAAAGGTCAACCCAGATTCAACGTGAGGTGGTTAGATTCCACTTCTTAGTGAAAGAAATCACAATGACTTGGCAGCCATCTTTAACATCATGGACAGAACTGCTCTCCCTGAAGGGATTTATGTATTTTTGGAGCTGGAAGCAAACTTGCCAACAAATAATCCAGAGACCCAGGCTGCTTTGAGGAAATAACTAGAAAGTCTATTGAGTTGTATAGTGAATACCCTTTCATGAGTAAACAGCAGAGGGTCTGGGGTTGTTCCCTTGTGCTCTCCTGGAGGCTTCCTATGACCACACCAATAATCTCTTGCTCAGCATTCCACATCACACCAGCAAACAACCAAGTCTGTGGGCTAACACATACTCAAAAGGAACAGTGCCCAGCCATGTGTCTGATCACAGCTGCTACCATCATTCTGATTGGTTAAACCAGAAGAGACTCTTAACTCTAGGGAACAAACTGAGGGTTGCTGGAGGGGAGGTGGGCAGGAGGATGGAGTAACTGGGTGACGGGCATCAAGGCGGGAACTTGATATAATGAGCACTGGGTTTTATATGCAACTGATGAATCACGAAAGTCTACCCCTGAAACTGATAAGACACTGTATGTTAACTAGAATTTAAGTAAAATAAAATTAAAATTAAAAAATCTAATTGTTTGATTGAACAGAGGATTTGCTAAGTAATTACTAACTAGGTATGTCCAGTCAGAATATTGGCATTGTTGTTCCATCTACTGGGACAGTTCCCCCTCTTCTTTATTTTGCTAATTTTTACTTATTCTTTAGAATTCATTGTGAGGACTCTCTCTTCGTGGACAACTTTTCCTGACCACCATCATCCCAATTGGACTCAAATGCCTTCCTTCAGACTCCGTTAGCCGTCCCTTCCCCTGGCCTATCTCCATCATTACTATACTTACTGTATTTTATTGTAATCCTTGATTATTAACTTTGCTACTGCCTCCCCAAACAGAGCTGTATTGTTAATGCAGCAGACATGCTTAGAATGGGAATGTCAGCTAAATATCAGGTCCTCTCTGAGGGAGCTACCGATACTGGGATGATTCAGACTGATACGGTCACTCCCTGCATACATGGAGCTCCCAGGTAAAGGCAGATATTGAAAGAATCATTACAAATGCATTGAGTGTTCCCCAAAATGCCCAACTCTGAGTCATACAAGTAATGATAGGGACTGTACCATTGATCCTGTTGTTGCTATGATGCCTGGCATAAAATAGAAAATCGTACCTTAGTAAATGTTTATTAAGTGCATGAGTGAGTGTTATTGGTACATTAGTTAAATATGTAGATAAAGTTATATGAGCACAGTGTCATTTTTCTTATTGTTAGAACCCCCCGCTAAGATTTTACCAGGCTAGGCCACGATTCCTTTCTTTAAGAAACAGTGGGGACAGAGCCAACATCTGGGCCTAGTCCAGCCCCTTTCCTGCCAGCCAGATTATGCTTACCTCTGCGCATCCCTGGCTCAGTCAGATGTCTGGGGCTGCAATGTGGTACCCCTTACACCAAGGTTTGGTTTTCTTCCTTGTTAACTTTGTTAACCTTTGACTTCAGCTATCATGATCCTGTTGATGGATGAACCTTAGTTTACTGCTACCCATGTCTTATCCCTTGGAATAATTCGTGGTAGCCCTTGACAGGGGACCATATGACCTAAACCAGTTCTGAACAGACACACTTGCCCTCTACCACCTTCTGGTGGACCTAGATGAAACTTGATCTTTTCTGGGAGGCTTTCCTTCTAGAATTGGCTTTCCCTGCTAAGAATATGACATCTAGATCCAGGTTCTTAGAATAAAAAAAAAAAAAAAAAAGCACAGTTTTTAGAATCAGACATAATCAGCTTTGAAGAGACTCTTCTGCTGCTAGTTATATCCCTCTGAGCCTAATTTTGTCATCTGTAAAAATGGGGTAGTGTTGTTGTAAGTGTAGCCTGCCATGTAATTGCTGAGAAAATGATAGTTCCCTCCCATGTTCTATCATGGTGTATTGACTTTTGCATTCAAAGCAGACATTACTGATGCCTTTCCCTTCAATATGTCATTTATTTTAGGACATTTTCCTAGATGGTGATGCTGATTTTCTTCTAGGGCCAGTCTTAACCACACCATTACCAGAGTTTCTGAACTCTGGTCACATGGTATACACTGTATTTGTCACCAAGATAGGATTGAGTCATCATGTAGATGTAAGTGGCCATCACCTTAAAGGCCCATTGTTGCAATAGATTTTCAGAAAATTTTATCAGATCTTTTGCAAGAACATATGCTTAATGTACACTAAGGAACCCAAATATCAAGTGGTCCATATTAGGGTTTTCCAGAGAAACAGAAGCAATAGGAGAAATTCCACTATCTGCCATCTGCAAGCCAGAGACCTGCTCAAGCCAGTAGTATAGTTTGAAGACCTCTGAACCAGAAAGCTAATGGTATGGATTCCAGTCTGAGTCTAAAGGGGTGAAAACCAGGAGTGTCAAAAGCAGAAGACTGATGTCCTAGCTCCGTTAGTCATATAGAGATCAAATTCAAGGTTCCTCTGCCTTTTTTTTCTATTCAGGGCCTCCATGGATTGGGTGATGCCCACCCACATTGGAAAACACCATTTGCTTTACTCAGTCTACCAATTCAAATGCTAATCTCTCCCAGAAACACCCTCATAGACACACCCAGAAATAATGTTTAATCTGATATCTGGTTATCCCATGGCCCAGTTAGTCTGACACATAAAATTAACCATCAAACTGCCAAAAAACCTTGCTTGCTACCTGCCTCACCTTTTGCCCAGCCAGGTATCCCCAGTTACACATGTAGGCATTCAAATCAAGCTTGCTTAGAATTAATTTTCAGTAACACATGTAGGGAATAAATACAGGTACCTGCAATTTAGGCAGGATCAGGGTCAAGGCCTTAGGTCAGGACAGCCTTGCTGGTCTTCTGGCCCTTGAGTGTCTTGTGTTATTCCTGCAGCATTTTCACTATTCACAGTTGCTGATTTGTCTCCTTTTTATGTGCACTTTTTGGGGGGTAAAATAAGACACACATAATAAAAATGCAAATAAAATAAGTGTATTCAGTGAAATGCAAGCCATCCTCTCCTAGATGATGCTGTGTACCCTGGTTGTCTCCTCCAGATGTAATTGCCACAACCTTGAGGCTCCCTCTAGAGTGAGTCCGTATACTCATAAGTATAAATGTAATACTTGTGTGGTCTTAGGGCTTCCCGTCTGGCTCTGCCCACCAGTCTGTGTGTCCTTTGGTGTTCTGGTCATTTCTCTGGAACAAGCCTTCTCTGCTTCCCTGTCATGACTTCATCATTCTCTACTTTTCACCTGCTCTCCACCTGCTGCCCTGACTTGCTAAGACCTTGATCTGGAAGAGGAAGAAGTAGAATATATCATTTAGAAAGACAAAAGCATTTCTAGTTTCTATTTCCATTCTATATTGTCTAACCCTGCAAAATTAAATTACGCCTGTTCATCTGCTACTGACTCGCTGTATTCCATGAGAAAGCCATTTGCATTTTTCTTCACAACAACATCTTTCTCTTCAGGATGCTGTGGCAACTAATGTTTTAAAATTCTCAGAAAAAGCCATAATAATAAAACCTTCCCATCATAAGCATAAGCATCTAAAAATTGAATAGAGACCAAAGCATAGAGAAGTATTATTAAAGAAGCTAAATAGTTTACAAACTCAGCAATGCCACATTGAAGATTGAATCCAGTAGATTGGGAATTCATTTAGGGCACATTTGCATTCTGTGTTTCCAGACATGGCCACATACACAGTTCACCAAATGCATCTCCCCAAAGTAAGATACAGTGAGGTATTTGGAAAATGGTAGCATCACACAGATAGAGGAACAACTGATTCTGGGGAGGTGATAAAAGCCTACAGAACATTGGGCTAGACTTTGAAGGATGAATGGGAGCTTTTCAGTTGGACAGGAGTGGAGAAGGGCATTCTAAGCAGAGTGAAAACTATGAGATGAGTGCAGAATCGCAAAAGGTCCCTGGGATATCCTGACAATGGGGACAAGTCCGTTTTGACTAAGGCATGGAATGTGTAGCTGCAAAGACAAGCTAAAGACCGGCTTTGGAAGACTTACATTCTATGCTAAGAAATTTTGATATTTTTTTTACGAAATAATAGGAGGGCACTGGAAAGTTCAGTAAAGTGATGTTACCAAATGTTTATTTTAGGTTATTCTGTCAGCGGTGTGCAAATTGGATGGAGGGAGAGACACTGGAAGCTGGGATACCAGTTAACGGCTGTTTCATTAGTCCCAAATGAGAAAGGATGGGGGCTTGAACTAGGGCAAGAACAATGGGGAGAGGGAGAAAGGATACCATTTAGATGACCTGTCTGACTGATGAGTACTTGGAGTAGAGAGGGAGGGAAAGTGGAGGAAATGAGAGGATGGGGGAGGGGGAGTGAGGGTGGAAATGAGCCCCCAAATTTCAGAGTTGGAAGGGGCCTCCAAGATCAGCTAGCCTAGGCTAAGTATGTTTGAATGCATCCCTGCAAGTGGTATTCTAGCCTGTTCTTTGAGTACCTCCAGTGCCAAAGTGCTCGTTTTATCTCAAGGCAGCCTACTTCATCTTCAGGTTGCTCTATTAGAAAGATAGGCTTCTTTAGGCTGTACCAAAATCTATCAACTGGTGTCTCCTACTCCTCGGTCCTAGATTAAAGTCCTTAGGGCCACACAGACCAAGGAAAATCCTTTGTCAATGTGAAAGCTCTTTACATACTTAAAAGCGGATTTCTTATGCTGCTATGTCTTCTCCTGTCTAGAGTAAACACTTAATGTTCCTTCAGCTGATCATCAAATGACATTGTTTCCTATCTCTCTGTCATCTGTGAGGGCACAAAAGACTTCCTGTGGAGTAAAATGTGTCACTTCATTTTCTTGTGGCTTTTTATTGGTTTAGACAAATCGATGTATATGAAAGGAACCTCAAAATAAAAGCAACCTGCAGGGCGCCTGGGTGGCTCAAATGGTTAAGCGTCCGACTCTTCATTTCAGCTGAGATCATGATCTCAGGGTCTTGAGACCAGGCCCTGGCTCAGACTCCGCGCTGGGTGTGGAGTCTGCTGGGAATTCCTTCTCTCCCTTGCCCTCTGCCCTTCCCCCACCCCACAGTGCTTGCACGCATGTGTGTGCATGTGCACATTCATGCTCTCTTTAAAAAAAAAAAAAGCAACTTAGAAAGGAATCATATGGAAGTATTTGAGAATGAGAATAAAGACCAGTTTGATAACAGAATTTTAGAAGCTTAAGCCCTGAATCAATGAAGACTGGTAGTGATACCATTAACATGGATGTCAGAGAACTGGAGATGATTTGCAGAATGACAGTGTTAGGAAACCATACATTCTGGGGTAGTAGAAGCTTTTAGGGATCAGCTGGTATAAGTTCAACATTCTACAGATGGGAAGATTGAGGTTCAAAGAAGCAAGGGACATGCCCAATGCCCCACAGATAATAAGTGGCAGCACAAAAACTAACCGAGGTCTCCTGATTCCCAGTTCAGTGCTTTTCTCCTACACTAGGTGTTTCCTTAAGTTGGGACACAAGCAAGAGCCAGCTTGAAAAGGATACCTTTTGATTACCTTCTCTATGATCACTATCGGCAAATTCTAATTCACTCTGAAATATATTTCAAATGGTATAGAGTTATATCAGAAAGTATTTAAGACTCTTGAATTGCTCTCCAAAGCATCCCTGCCATATTCACCAATGACAGCAGTTCATGTTATTTGGCCTTTTGAATGGACATCAATATCAGTGAGGAAAAGTCCCCAGTATTGCAAGGAGTCTGTCTACTGAATGTCTAAATGATATGGGAATGTTGATAAGACATTTAGAAATAGAAATGGGAATACTATCCAATAATGCATATTATTAGTAATGAAACACTGATTCCAGGTAATCATATTATTGCAAAATCAGTATAAATAGAAATTCAGAATGGTAGAATTCCTCCTGACATGTGAGCAGTGTACATGAGTTTTCAAGTGTTGGAAATGGGAGCTATTGCTAAGATTCTGGGGTATTGGAGATATGAAACGTGATCTGAAGGCATTCTGGATATTTTCTATTAAAAAAAAAAAAAGAATGCCAGTTTCTGCCGATCTCCAGATTTCACATTTATGTAGTCCCCCAAAAGATTACAGTAGTAGACCTCCCTTGAATCTAGATCCATCTCTAGCTGAGGGCTTCCAGGTGGAAACCATAGCAACTGAGATAAGCCACTGGCCTTCTGTGAAGGTGATCCAGGCCTGGTGCTGGCTCCAGGAAGGATGTCCAGAGCCTTGTAAGGATTTACCAGTATGGCCAGATGAAAGTCTTCCAGCTTAAAGGCAGAGTCACTTATCATCATTGTCTGCCAGCCCAGAATAAATGAATGTGGCACAGTGTGAGAGCTCTATAGTCATTTTACCAGAAACCAATACATTTTAGTCAGGGGTGCATCTGCTCCTGAATGGTCAGAGAAAGGAGGGATCATTTTGAGAACATGCTTCTGTCAGGGATATGCTATGTATAATCTGCTATCAGAAATTCTTTACTAGGAAGTATCCATGACCAATTTGCTTAGATATCAATGGAGCAATCTCAGTAGGTGTGTATGAATGGTTTTTTGGAAAACCCCATTTAAACTTAAATACAGATTGTATTTTCCAGAAAATGTGTGCCCATAAAACATACCAAATTTGAAGAGAATATGAACATTTAAAAGGATTATAGGAAACCTGCTAAATGCCCTTAAAAATGGGCCTAGTTGTACATTCCAATCCTATAAGATAGCCTGCCATTAAAAATCTATACCATAATTTATATGATATCAATTTTATTGTCACAACTTTGGAAATGCTCTGTCATGTATATTTATAATGGTCCATAAATGTTCAAGATAACATTTGGAGACCAAGTCACTATTCACAGTAAAGGAAATAGAGGAGTTAGAGCCCATTTAATGAGCTCCGTGTCTTGACCTGAGAAACCTGCCTTAGAAACATCTCTTGAAAAGCAAGCAAAAGAAGCCCTCAAATAATACGAGTTCAAAATGCAACTTCAAAAATGAGAAGGTGTGGAGCCTAAAGTGAGCACTCCACTTGAAAGCCTGCATTTTGTCCAAAGAGTCCAAGAACCCGCAAAGGCTGTGTTTGTAGATGGAATTGACACTCCAACATCCAGCTACAATAGGCATCAAAATTCTGAGTGAGCAGATGATAGTTTTAGCGTCTGAACATATCCTGATGACGTAACTCCCAGTCATAGACCTGGAGCTGCCTGCATCATCAAGTCAATACCTTGGGACTCATGGCCACAGTTATAGTGGTATTAGTTGGAGAGTCAGTCTGTCGTTTAGCCCAGACTAGCTAAGGGGCTTTGCCCTTGGGAGAGGATGGGAGACAAGATGACCGTTTTGCTCCCATTTTCCTTGTCCTATGTTAGAAACAAAGCACAAAGTGGGCTGGAATTAGTGTTAGCTTTGCTCACAGATGCTGAACTCTGATTTAACCAGATGCTATAACTATAGCAACAGGGAAATACTGGAGTTTTGAGTTTAACATCCTAGTGAAATTTACTAAATATAGCACACTTTGTGGTGGGGTGCATATTGCAGGTATTTCCTTTATTTTTCAAAAAACAAGGACAGTCGGGCTTTGGAAGGAAAGTTAATTTATCATTAATGGTGGCTGCTGAAGTTTCCCAACCCCATGATCTACATCTATAAATACATGTTTTGAAGCCAAATGAGATAAACTACCTTGACTGTCCAAGGCATGGATGGAAATTGGGCTATCATAAAGCTGTCTTCATATTTGCCTAGGTGTTGGAATATTCATCTTGGGGTTTAGTGGAAAGAATCTTTGGTTGAGAGTAAGAACACCTAAGTCCCAGACTCTGTTGCCAAATCATTATGTGATCTTGAACAGGACTCTAAAGGGTCATTGGGTCTCAGGTTCTCCACTTTTCAGTGCTCGGGAGCTGAACTCTTCCAGCTCTCCCATTCTAGGATTCTGAAACATTTAGGGTTATGTTTCTCCTGCTTTGGCTCTGGAGATACTTACTGGTATCTTGTGAATGAGAGAGAAAGACCCACATCCCAGAAATGAATCAGAGAGGTGGTGACATGTACAACTCTGGTTTCCTTACAGGTTTCCTTCTGGTTAGGAAGGATCTCTCTAAATAAACTCCACAAGCCCTCTAAGGGGACTGGTTATTGGCTTCATGTTTCCTCAGTCCTCCTTTACCCACAGATGGGCCAGGTGGCCTCCAGATAGAGGCCATCATCGCACTCCATTCCATTTAGCAAGGCTCTGGACCCCATCCTGTCCATAATCAAGGGAGATTTAAAGTGTCCAGGGTCACTGAGGCAGGGTGGCTGTGTGTTCTTCTCAGATTCTGTGCCTTGATCCTAATAAATAAATTATTGATACTTTCCTATGACCAACCCCTTGCCTTATTCCATGTCTGTTACCATCTCTTTTACCAGAGAGCCTGAGTCCCTCCCTGCCTTAGCTTCGTACTTATGTCATCCTTTGAAGACTGGAATTCTTTTGCTATTTTCAGTCTTCTTCAGCTTGACCACTGCCAGAACTGTCTGGATTTGCCCATCAGCCTATCTGCAGAGGTCTCTGTCTATGACTTGTGCCTGAGAGTCCATGATGCCTTCTAGCCTACTGTCCAGCATAACCCCTTGTTGCTTACTGCTGGCCTTCACTAAAGTTCCTGCTGCCTTGCCTGGACCTATGTCTACTGTTTATTACCAGGCCTTCTTAAGATATGTTCTATTTGCTTTGTGGGGACCTTGCTGTGGGACTTACTTCTGGTGTTCCCTGACACTGATTATTAGCCTCTACTTTTCATATCTCACTGGAGATCCCATCCTCAAAGCCTTCCTGGGCCTGCCTGGTCTCTGGGTTCTGGAGTTCCACTGGGCTGGTCTATCCCAACCCCAGCCAGTTTCCAGTCATTACTTACAAAGTCTATATGTCATTTCTTGGGCCACGTTGTCCTATCTGGACCCATTCCTCAGTACACAAAGCCAAGTTCCATTCCTCAGGATGAAAGCTACCATGTCCAGACTCACCCACTCTGTTCCAGTTAACCAGCAGCCTTGCAAAACTTTGAGGTCAATGACTTTGTAGGCTAAATCCAAGTTAAAAATTCTAAGATGAACAATGAAAAGAACTTCTGTATCTCTGCAGCCTACAGTAGGGAGAGGGGGTCCTGTTTGGAATTTTTGAGCCAGCAAGAGGTCATTAGTTAAAAGGTGAAAAATGACTTTATGATCTTTTAAAAAGTAAAGTTGCATATGAATCTAAGGTGGCATTGTTATTGTTATAAATATCCTGGTAGTATTCGGTTCCTTGCAGAGTTGCTTCTAGCCTAATGAAATAACCCAGAATCCTGGCCCCAATAGCAGGGATATATGTATTGGTTAGCTATGTACCCTTGTGCTGAGGACTTACTCTTTGTAAACATCAAGTTCATCATCTGCCAAATGAGGCTTTGTGGAGATAGTATCTCTGCTTATTTATAAGCTCTCAAGGTAGTATCAAGAATATCAATTAGTGAATAGTGGGTGTGAAAGTGTTTTAAGAACTGTGATGTATCATACAGATTATCTGGTCTTTTTTCCAAGATAGGTGGAGGCCACAGACATGGAACCTCTTGTCTAGTATTGGTGGACAGCAAAGATTGGGATCAGTGCCCTGAGGGAATAGCAGATCAGGAATAAGGCATATGGCCTGACATGGAGCCAGATGAAACTAGGGAGACAGTACACAAAGCCAAGTGTTTTGGGGAGCCAGCAGAGCTGATGCATGGGGAGTTTGAAGGAGAGGAATTTCCTGAGTGGAGAGGAATTTCCTGAGCTAAAGTTAAGGGCTACTGACTTCTTTTTGTTTGGTGCCTGCTGTTGCTGATCTAACAGCTGAGACTGAAGCTATTTTGGAAGAAGTTAATAGGGTAGAGGAAGAGCAGACCAAATGTGAGGGACTATTCTTACAAGTACTGGCAGGATTTAGGGGACAGCACAAAGGGTACAAGGCCAGTCTCAGCTAGCTCAAGGGAAACCCAGTTTAAAGGAGAGTAGTCAGTAGCCTAGGTAAGCAGCCACAGCAAGCCATATTTGGACACTGTAATGATAGTTTTATGTGTCATCCTGGCTAGGCTACGGTGTCCAGTTGTTTGGTCAAACACTGGTCTAGCTATTGCTATGAAGGTATTGTTTTAGATGTGATTAACATTTACATCAGTTGACTTTGAGGAATGCAAATTACCCTCTATAATGTGAGTGGGCCTCATCTAATCAGTTGAAAACCTTAAATGCAAAGACCAGGGTTTCCCAAAGAGGAAGGAATTTTGGCCTCAAAACTATCACATGGAAACCCTTCCTGAGTTGCCAACCTGCCGGGCCTGCCCTGAAGATGTTGGATTCAAGACCACAGCATCAGTTCTTGCCTGAATTGTAGCCTGTGCTACAAATTTCAGACTTGTCAGCCCCCACAATTGCATGAACCAAGTCCTTAAAATAAATCTCTCTCCCTTGCCCTCTCTCTCTCATGCCACTATATATATAGTATACATAATGGTTTGTGTACATGTATTTCTATATACATGTATATATCTATATATGTATATTCTATATGTATGTGTGTATACACATCGATGTCTGCGTCTACATCTATATCCATCCTTTTGGTTCTGGTCCTCTGGAGGACCCTGACTGAAACGATACCATGAAGATGGCAGCATAGCTTAGAGCAGAGACAACTGAAGCATCATGGAGGGCCTGGAGTGAGCTGTTGATATGAGTTCTTTTCCTGAAGTTGTCTGTCAGTTACACAGTATTAACTGAGTCTCTACTGTGTCTACAAAGTGAGCATCTTTTGTGCCATAGAGCTTGGCTGGTACAATGCCTATCCACTCAGATCCCTGAAAGGTCAACCCAGAAAAGGTCAACCTGAAAGGCCCTCACTTTTTTGTCAAAGAAGCTTTATTCCCCTGAGGAGAGCACTGAAGGCTGATCATCCTCCACTGGGGGATCTGACTAGAGAGGGCCTCCAGCTCTGTTATATTGATAATGGGGTTACAAAGGACTTCTATGGGTCCTCTCATTCAGACTTAATAGAGTCAATGCCATATAAAATTAGTGCTTATTTAGTCTAGCTCCTCATTGCACAGATGGAGAGTATAAGCCTAAGAAGGGAAGAGCCTTTTCCCCAGGCCACACAGCAAGTTGATGGCACAGCCAGGCCTAGCATTTAGATCTCTAGACAATAAGGAATAAAAGAAAGGAGAAGGAAAGAGAAAGGCTGTTTGATAAAGAGAAGTCTGGATTCCCATTGTGCTTTTTCTGTGGGCCATTTGGTGAGTAATTGTCCGAAATTTAGGCAGCATCCTATTTTTCACAGCTTGATAGAAAGAAGGGAAAAAAGAAGAGTCTGAAAAGTAAAGTGAAATAAAATAGAAAACATATTTATAAGGGCCCTCACTGCTAAATCACAAAATTGAAGATGACCAGTATAAATGGGTTTCATTGAAGACCAAACTAGCTTTCCCATGGGCTTCTCTAAAGGCAAGAAAGCTACTGTACTCAAGGCAAGTACCTTATTGCCCTGGCCCAAAGAATGTTTGCCCTTGTTAAAGGTATATTTTGATTGCTGCTGGATTAGTGCCTCCTATTTCTCCCTACATTTGCTCAGGAATGTGTTTATCTTCCACGAGCATACTAAATTGAATTGATCAATGAAAATGTCATATGTATTCATTTGTTCTAACTTGACTTTGATGGCTTCATCCATTCAACTTTCAGCGAAATTATAATTCTTAAGGAGGGCACGTATTGCATGGAGCACTGGGTGTGGTGCATAAACAATGAATTTTGGAACACAGAAAATAAAATAAAATAAAGTAAAATTTAAAGATATATATAAATTTAAAAACATGCTGGCAATTCATTACTTTGGAATGCATCAAGATGAATCAGTAAAGGTGACTGTCTTTCCTTTGCATTGGTATCACTGGTTTGTGCCCATGTTTTCCAGTTAGGATTTATTAATGTAAATCTTTATACATCATTCAGAGTGTTAGGATTTATATGGCAGAATATAGTCTGCACAAGGCCTTCTAGGAGACTGGATGGCCTAATAGGGGTTTCCATCTTTAATTTCTACTGTTCTTTGTAGAAATACATTTCATAATAAACTTTCATATGTGGGAAAGCAGTGTTCAAATAGCATATATTATTGCCAATATGGGATGTTTTGCTACACTTTCTATGGAGTCCCTCGGCTCTTTGGCTCTTCACTGAAATGCATCCTCATGGCAAAGCATCTTTTGTGGCCAGGAGGATATTAACCTCTGTTCTAACCCCTTCCCTCTTTGCAGGACAGCACAGCTTTGATCACCTCCTTCAAGAACCTTTTGTTATACCCTCTCCTGGATCTGAAGACAGTATTTGTAAAAAACACATTGGAATCTTGGCCAACAGGAGCCACTGGGGTGGGGAAGGTATTCATCAGCTCTTTCATTTAGTGGCTTTTCTTCTGTTTTACTCCTTTGAGGTAGTGAAAGGAACCTGCTCCAGGTTGCTTCTGTGAGCTCTGTATTCTCCCCTTTTTTCTTCTCTTTATCTCCTTTTCTCCCATCTCACAGATCAACTGATGGGGGCGATTGAGTAACTGATATCAATTCATTCAAACATTTATTAAGTCCTACTATGTGCAAAACAGCATGTAATATTTTGAGTTTTCCAAAGTATTCTTCTCCAATGGTAGTGTTCCTTTTTAAATTATAAAAGCAATACATATTCATAGTAAAAATGCAAACACTATAAGAGGGTATAAAATGAAAAGAAGGGCGCCTTCAAAGTCCTAGTTTCATTCCTTTGGCATAATCATCAGCAATAAATTCTTATTTTTCCTTCCAGAACTTTTCTATGGATATAGAATGTTTTTTTTTTTTTCAGGAAACACTGATTGGAGCATGTTAGCAACAGTTTTGTAAATCCACTTCTGTGTACATCTTGGTATGCTTTCCATGTCAGCACATGCAGTCCTGCTGATTCCCTTTAAGGCTGCATGGTTGAAACATAACTTTAGGCAAGTCCTGAGGTTTTGGTGAATTTTCTACAGAGTACTGAATGTATAAACTCAGTTTTCATTCACTGCCTCTGGTTTCTTTTACCTTCTCTATACTTGGAGGCATTAGCCATTCTGGATACTGACCCTTGAGGATTCCAGTGGCTTGCAACTGTTTTGAGGAAATCAAAAATAGCTTGATCAGTTTTCCTCCCCACACATCATGCATCTATTCTGGCCTTGGACCACACTCAAGGTAGCTCCCAAACCAGTCTCTAGAGCTTATCCCAATACTTGATGACAGCTTCTTTTCTCCCCATCATGAGCTTTCTCCTTTGGCTGCAGCCTGTATTTTCTGATCTGGCCTTACTGGCTACAGACTTCTTGCTTATTTAGTCATGTTCTGTCCTCATGAGTTTTCATGTGCCCATGTGCGATGTGACTCCTCCCTCAAAGACCTGCTAATTCTAGCTCACCCTTATTTGATCCTTTATTGTACATTAGACATGTATGCCTCACTTCCTTTAAAAAAAATAAAGTTTTCCTTTAATTCCCTCAGCAAACCCATGAGGGCTGTGTGGTATAATTATCCCCCAATGGTAGATGAGGCACAGAAAGGCTAAGGACATTGTCCAAGGTCACACGACTAATACGTGGAAGAGCTAAAATTTGAACCTGGTTTTATCTGATCCTAGAAGCCGTGCTTTTAACCAGCACATGGACTGCCTCCCTTAAGTCAGCAAGTGTTTCCTAGCTAGCCAATCATACAGAGCAGCCTTCGCCTTTCTGTCAGCCTGTGGTTCTCTCAGGGCAAGCCACAACAGTGGCTCCCTAAGTATATGCTGCACCCAGGCTTTGTGCAAGAAGGTGGTGCTGAGCTCTCTCAAGCTGGAAGAGCATTTTCTTACAAACTAAACCATGAGAGAGATCTTGGGTGGGAAGAAGTGCTTCCTGCTTATAATGTATGCTGAAAAGGGATTCCCACATTATGAAGCCTCACAGTTCTTCCTGTGTGAAATTGTTATAAGACCTCAGGCTGAATTGGTAGCTGTTGGGCATTTTTGTTTAATGTCTACCGGTCCACTTCAGTTACAGACATAGACTTGCAACTCCTACTTTGACCCCAAATCCCAATACACAAAGAGGAAGAGTCTTTTAGTTTTCAAATCAGAATCCTCCAGTTTCCCTATCAATGCTGCCCACCTTGGGTGTTGCCTCTTTGAATTCAGATTTGAATTCAGAAGGTACATGGCAACTAGGAGAGGATTTCTGTTCTGGATTCCTTTTGGTGGTCTCCATTCCTGATTCTCCAACTGCCTTTCTCTCAAACTTTTGGGAATTTAGAATCTGGGTGTGGTCATGGCCCAGACACTGAACTGAGTATTTCTACATACCATGAAATCCAAAAGAAAGGTAATTCTAGATGTCAGGTAAATGCCTTCTATTTCTTCACTATCTGGTAGAAGTTAAATGGCAGGAGGAGTGTTTCCAGGTTTTTAGTTTTATTTTATTCACAGCACTGGAAAATAAACCTGAAAATCTGCAAAGAGAAAAACCAAACCAATAGCAATTGCTCTGGAATTGTGGGATTTTTCGATAATAAATATCTAGATGGTGTGTTTATTTCAGTTCCAGTCCAATTCAGTTCAACAAATATTTGTTGAATGCCTGCTGTGAAAAAGATAAAGAATGAATAAGACATGGCTCTCACCCTACAGGAGTTCACAGTCTAACAGGGAATCAACATGTACACTGTTAATTGTTATGCATGGAAGACAATAATAAAGGTACATACAGAAGTTTAAATAAGGTGCTATGGGAGTATTAGAGGAAAGAAAAGTTTAGGTAGGGAATCTGGAAAGATTATGTTTGGAAAAAGAAGCTTTCAAGCTTGGTCTTAAAGGATTGGTGAGACTATTATAGGAAGACATTGAGGTGAAAGATGGTTTAGGCCAAGGAATCACATACCTCACAGGTGTGAAAGCCCAGGGAATAGTGATTGGTCTGGTAGGCTGGAGAGAAGTATGAAATAAAACAGGAGAGGTGAGTCTGCCCCAGTTTCTGAGAGCCCTGATACTAGGCTAAGCATTTGGACTTGTTCTGCAGACTAAAAAAGTCTTGGTTTGCCACCCCCTCCCTCAATCATAAAGGAATCTTTTCCCTATTATCACAGCCTCTGGGTATCTTTGTTATAATTACAGTCATATGTATTTGATGAAGATTCTCTACATGAGAAATAGTTGACTTTAGAAAACACACCACATGGGATTGATTTAAACAGCTCCAACATATCAATAATGCATTTAATTTATTTTTCTCCCCAGTAGTATATGTAACTACATGTACTTTGATTATATTGACTAAGATTACGATCCATGTTGATATAACCAAAGGATGGTTATCCTTGATCTGGGTGGTGTTGTGTTTGAAATTTATCCTACTCTGTCATTGGTTTCACTCACTTTGTGCGTATACCAAACCAGTTCTAGCTATTCCATCAGATTTTTCTTTTTACTAGCACTATTTATTGTCTTTTTCTGGTATTCCTATTAGAATGTCAGATTAAATTATATCAGATGGTTCTCTCTCTAAGATATGTTCACTTTGCTTCATCTTCTTTTACCATTCGCTCTTCATCCTATCACAAACAGGAATTAGCTTCGTTTGGCATGATTTGTGTTTGAAGAATCCATATTGACTACTGTTTATCACTTGGGTTTCCCCTAGGTACTCATAAATGACTGCCTTAATAATTGTCCTCACAGCTTACCAGATATTGAAATTAAATTTATGAGTTTAATTCTCTGAGTTCCCTGGGGATTTTTTTTTTAAAGAAAAATGGAACAAGGCAGTTTCATGACTCACAGCAACTCTAACATAATAAACCAGTGTGAGAAAGAAAAACATTTTGCAGGGAAACAAATTTCAATTTTAGCCTTCCAAATGATTATTATAAAAATTAACAAATAATAAGATTTTTCTGAAATAGTAAAACATCCTGTGTCCTTTAAAACTATTTATTTATTGCACTCACACATATTTTTAAGGACTATAACAGATGCCTAGAAAATGTTAATCCACTAGTTTATAGTCCTCACTTTGTGCTGGCAACTGGAAATTTGGTCTTTTTATATTCAAATTGTTGCACACTTGAAAAATAGCCCAATAATGGCACGTTTTAAAAGGTTATTTTGTAAGTACTGTTGGTCGGACATATGCTAAAGTACTGTTTCAGGTTGCTAAGGCAACCTGCTTGCCACAATTGTGGTTAACTATTTACAATTTAACAATAATGTACTGACCTGAGTCTTACCTTCAATTTATGTAGTGCAGGTGCCCTGTGGATAGGCTTTAGGTGGACTATAGCTGCCTCTTAATTTTTGCAAATGATTGGCAAGGGATGGAGGCACATTTGGTAGCAAATAGTCAGATGTCTTGAAAAGGATGGATATATAGAACATTGAACAATATCAAGAGCTTTGGTGAAGTGTAATAGATTTCTATAGTTGCCCAGCCAAGAATCTGCTTGCAACTGAGCTAGGGATATGTGGAATGACTAGTTTACATCAGTCATGGAAGAGAAGTAATTGATTTTCTTTGATTGAAGCAGGTGGGATGCAGGGAATGAACAACATGCTGATAGTACAGTCCCTTTTCTTAATGTTCCATCGGAAGGTGGTAAGACATCTTTTCCTTTCTGAGCCAGTACCATCCCCTTTCCAGTGACTTGGTCTAGAGGCAAATGATATTTAAAAGCTCTTGTTGGGGTGCCTGGGTGGCTCAGTGGGTTAAAGCCTCTGCCTTCGGCTCGTCATGATCTCAGGGTCCTGGGATGGAGCCCCACATCGGGCTCTCTGCTCGGCAGGGAGCCTGCTTCCCCCTTCCTCTCTCTACCTGCCTCTCTGCCTACTTGTGATCTCTGTCAAATAAATAAATAAAATCTTTAAAAAAATAAAAGCTCTTTTGTTGTGTAATCTTTTTCATTAGGAATGGTGGATAATCTGAAAGCTGTATCAGCTTTGGGGCCTGCCATCACTATAATGCATAGGTTTTTGACTTATGTGAATGTTTTTATTTCAAAGACTGTCATCCAGGGTCATACAGCAACTGAACAATGAGAAAATACCCCCATTTTGTAATCCTGATCTGAGATAATATTTAGGGTGAGAGAACACGGTTATCTACCAACCTGATTGCAAATCTGGCACACCACGGCCTCACTCTTTGACAGTATACTCCTGGAAGGGAGCTCCTTAGAGTTTGTTAGTGGGAGGAAGCCTTTGGTTTCAGAAGAAAGTATTTGGGTGGCATTTTAAGAAGTCTTTTCAGTTTCAAGAGAGTAGAAAGGTCTGCCTCTGAGCCTGTGGTACGATCTTTTCTCTGGATGAACACAATGACTGTCTGTCTCACATTTTTTTCTGATATTTGTTCTGCAAATCAGCTGCATGAGCCCCTGCCACTTTCCTGAATAAGCTTCCAGGCATTACCTGCATGCTGTGTTCCTGTGGAGGGATGGCAGTAATCTCTGCTAAGATAAACTGAAGCTTCTGTGGATAAAACGTAAATGCAGTGAAGTGTGTGTGGCTGTAAGATTTAATGCCTCTACAGGTAATTTTTTTGGAGGGGGGATCTGGCATTTAATCAAATCCAGAGTCATTATGTAAATTTAATCACCTTGCAACACACTAGTAATTTTATTATCTCCTTTTCATTTGACAGTGCTTAGATGCAAGTTGAGCTTGGAATTCCAGAGGTAGAACACTGTTGATTGGAGGCATATGAAAGAAAGTATACTGTGGAAATGAGATAAAAAAAAAAACACAAACCTTTATTCTTGCTATTGATTGTCATCTTTGTATGTGTACAGGTGTCCAATAAAGGGTTTCTAGAATAAAGTGCACCTGTTTAAGGTTTTCCACCTTTCTTAAATCCCTAGTGAATTGCAAAGAGCATGTTTTAAATGGACTATGTTAAATCTACTCTTGCCAAATGGAAAACTGACCTTTACACTCGATGAGATATGGTTCAAATTCTCACTAACACAGGGGTCTCCTTTATCTTGCACAGCCCATTTTGGCTTGATCTAAAATGATATCTGATGTTGGATTATTTATGTTATAAGGTCTATTTACTTGAAAACAGTATTTCCATTCATCAACACCAGATTTAATAGGTATTTAAAAGTCGCAATGGGAATGATGATCCTGGATATATGAATTATCCATTGCTACGTCACTGTTTATACTATGAGGCTGAGGAAGAAAAAATCTGGTCAACTTGGATGTCCCAAAAGGCACTTGGGCTTTTTGACACTGTGATTCACACTAATGATCATGATCATGTCTTAATAAAAGTAATAAAGTTAAGTACTTTATCTGAAATCTAAAACATGAAGCTAGAAAGAAGGCAAGGAGGAAGATAATGTGTTAAACTGACCTTGCTAAGGCAGAAGAAATGGCATTTTGGATATCTTTTCCTACTTCCATTTCTCTATGTTACTTTCCCTATTTTCTCTTACCTCTGAGTCTGAAAGAAGTTTGAGAATATCCGTTCTCTTTCAAAGACTCCATGAGATTCCCCAACCACACACTGGAACATGGAGGCCCCTGGTCAGCCAGGAAGTCTTTCCTTTAATCACCTGATGTCTTGCCTGCCATATCTTGCAGGCATGGAAGCCTCCAACTTAGGCATATACCCCTAAGTTGGGCTCAATTCAGATTACCAGGCTTCCCATACCTAGTGTGCTACCTATTCCAGCAAAAACTTTTTTCTTTATAAAAACCCTTACTAACTCCATGAATTATAACTTTGTATCATAATGGGAAATCAAAATGGTATAATCTTGGATTAAGATAGAAGTGCCTTATTATCCAGTTTCCCATCTAACTTAATATTTGTTCTCTGTTTACTATTGGTGCCTCGGTTTTCTAATCCTAAAATGGGGATAATAATTACTACCTCCCTTTAAGGGTTGGTATAAGGAATCAGTGAGACACTGGATGTGGAAGTAGCTAGAGGCCAAGAGTACATTCTCAGTGAGAGCAAGCTGAACCAGATAATGTTATGGATGGGGTATGAAGGGTTGATTTTAGAAAGTTCTGTATATATTAGATACAGGTCCTTTGTCAGGTACATTGTTTGAACATATTTTCTCACAGTTTGTGGCTTATCTTTCTATTCTCTGTACAATTTCTTTCACAGAACAAAACTTAAAGTTTTATGAAGTCCACTTTTATCAACTTTTTTGTATAGGTCATGCTTTTGGTATCATATCTAAGAACTCCACCTAACTCCAGGTCATAAAGATTTTCACCTGTGTTTTTTTTTCCTTCAAATTTTATAGTTTTATGTTTACATTTGGATCACTTACCAATCTTGTTAATTTTTGTATGAGTTTTGCAGTTTAGGTCAAGGCTTGCCTATGGGTATAGAATTGTTTCAGCACCACTTATTGGAGATGATACCTTTTCTTCGTTGGATTGCTTTTGTACCTTTGTCAAAAATCAATTGGCCATATTTATGTGAATCTATTTCTGGACTCTGTTTCACTGATCTGTGGTTTCTTCCCTTTGCTGGTACCATACTGTGTTGATTAGTGTAGATTTATAGTAAATCTTCTTTTTTGAGTTTTTATTTAAATTCTAATTAGCTAACATATAGTATAGCATTAGTTTCAGGTGTGATTTGGCACTTCCAAAATCACACCTGAAGTGCCAAATCACAATATAGTGATTTGGCACTTCCATACATCACTCAGTGCTCATCAAAAGAAGTACACTCCTGAAACCCCATCATCTAGTTCACCCATCTCCCCCCACCTACCTCTCTGCTGGTAACCACCAGTTTGTTTTCTATAGTTAAGAGTCTGTTCCTTGGCTTGCCTCTCTCTCTATCTCTCTTTTCCTCTTTGCTCATCTGTTTTGTTTCTTAAATTCCATATATGAGTGAAATCATATGGTACTTGTCTTTCTCTGACTGACTTATTTCACTTACCATAATATGCTCTAGCTCCATCCACATCATTGCAAATGTCAAGATTTATTCTTCTCAATGGCTGAGTAATATTTCATTGTGTATATATATACCACATGTTCTTTATCCATTCATCAGTCGATGCACATTTGGGCTCTTTCCATTACTTGGCTATTGTTGATAACTGCTATAAACATTGGGGTGTATGTGCCTCTTTGAATCTGTATTTTTGTATCCTTTGGGTAAATAGCTAATAGTGTAATTGCTGATAATAGGGTAGTTCTATTTTTAACTTTTTAAGGAACCCCATACTGTTTTCCAGAATGATTGCACCAGCTTGCAGTCCTACCAACAGTGTAGGAGGGTTTCCTTTTTTCCACATTGTCATCGACACCTGTTGTTTCTTCTGTTCTTGATTTTAGCAATTCTGACAGTTGTGAGGTGGTATCTCACTATGGTTTTGATTTGCATTTCCCTGATGATCAGTAATGTTGAGCATCTTTTTGTGTGTCTGATGGCCATCTGTATGTCTTCTTTGGAAAAATGTCAATTCCTGTCTTCTGCCCATTTTTAAATTGGATTATTTGTTTTTTAGCTATTGGGTTTGTTAAGTTCTTATAGACTTTGGGTACTAACCCTTTACCAGATATGTCATTTGTAAATATCTTCTACCATTCCTTAGGTTGCCTTTTATTTTGTTGTTTCCTTTGTTGAGCAGAAGTGCTTTTTTGTTGTTGTTGTTTTTAAAGCAGGCTCCATGCCCAACATGGGGCTTGAACTCATAACCCTGAAATCAAGACCTGAGATCAAAAGCTGGAAGCTCTACTGACAGATACCTAGGCATCCCTGTGCAGAAGTTTTTACTTTGATGAAGTCCCAATAGTTTATTTTATATATATAGTAAATCCTAAAATCAGATAGTGTTATTCCTCCAACTGTATCCTTTTTTGAAAAATTGTTTTAGCTCTTTTTGTTCCTTTGCTTTTCAAATAAATTTTACAGTTCATTTACCTGGAAATTTAGGAAAAAGTTCTGTTGGGATATTGATTGGAATTGTATTACATCTATAGATCAGTTTAGGAAGAACTGACATTTATATTATGTTGTTTCTCCAATCCATGAACACAGTATATCTCTGTATATTTAGATCTTTTTATTTTTTTAATTTTAATTTTTAACTTTTTTATTTTTTCAATTTTTTTAAAAAAGGTTTTGTTTATTTAAAAACAGAGAGAGAGAAAGAGAGAGAGCATGAGTGGGAGGCAGGGCAGAGTACGGGGGAGAGAGAGCATCCTAAGGAGACTCTGTGCTAAGCATGGAGCTTGATGTGGAACTCAGTGTAATGACTCTGAGACCACAACCTGAGTTGAAATCAAGAGTTGTACACTCAACTGACTGGCCACCCACATGTACCAAAATTATATATATATATACATATACATATATATATACATATATATATACACACACACACTCTACTTTCTGAGCAAAAACACTTTATTTTATTTACTTTTTAACTGGGCTCCATGCCAAGCACAGAGCCCAACATGAGTTGAAATCAAGAGTTGTATGCTTAACTGACTAAGCCACCCAGGTGCCCCTTAGATCTGTTTAAATCTTTGTTTTCTTTCATCACTGTTTTATGGTTTTCAGCATGCAAAAGCTGTATATATTTTGTTAAATCTATACCGAAGTATTTCATTTTATTTGAGTTACTATAATGGTGTGTATGCATAGATATATACATAAATATATGTTTATATATTTATATATATAATATATTTAATATACTAAAATATATAAAATTAAATTTAATTAATATATATAAAATATATTTATATACATAAATATATGTTTAATATATGTTATATATGTTTATATATAAATATATGTATTTAGTTTCCAGTGGTACATTAGGAGTACCCAGAAACAGGACTGATTTTTCCATGTTGAGTTTGTATCCTACCACCTTAGTAAACTCATGCATTGTTTATTGGATTTTTTTTTTTTTTTTGGTAGATTCCTTGGGATTTTCTGTATAGGAAGTTATGGTGCCTGCAAATAGAATTTTATTTCTTTCTTTCCAATATTTATGCCTTTTGTTTATTTTTCTTGCCTTATTGCATTGACTAACACTTCCAATATGATGTTGAATTGGTAGTGAGAGAGGAAGTTTTGCATTGGCCACAGTCTTAGGGAGAGAATATTTAGTCTTTTGCTATTAAGCTTGTTGTTATCTGTAGGTTTTTTTGGAGACACTCTTGATCAGGTTGAGGAAGTTTCCTTCCAGTCCTACTTGCTGAGAATTTTTATCATTACTTTATGTTGATTTTTGTAAAATGCTTTTTCTGCATCAATTAATACAATCATGTAGTTTTTATTCTTTAGGCTGTTTATATTGTAGATTACATCAACTAATTTTTCTATATTTGAACAAACTTTATAATCCATGATAAACCTCACTTGATTGTACCATATTGTTTCTTTATATATTGCTGGATTTTATATGATATTTGTTGAGGATTTCTATGTCCATATTCATGAGGGATATTGGTCTATAGTTTACTTTTTTAGAATTGTTTTGTCTGATTTTGGTATCAGTGTTAGGTTTGCCACTTTCTATAAGTTGGGAAACCTCCTTTTCTATTTTTTGGAAGAGATTTTGTAGAATTGGTATTATTTCTGCTTTAAATGTTGTAAAACTTTGCTGGTGAAATCATCTGGGCCTGAAGATTTATTTTTCAGAAGGTTTCAACTAAAATTGAATTTACCTAATGATTATAGGACTGTTCAGTGCATCTGTTTCATCTTGGATGAATTTTGGTAGTTTGCGATATGTAAGGACTCATTGCCTTTTTGTTCTTTACAATAATTCTGTGAAGTAGGCAAGACAGGTAATCTTAACTCACTGCTCAAATCAGTTCATAGTACATAACAGAAGGTAAGTTAATATTGGTAGGATTAATTTGTTAAATGAATTCCACTTTGCAAATGGTGAAACAACTTGCTGAAAATTATTTAGCTCTTAAGAGGCAATGCTTGGACTAAAACCTAAAAACTAAACTAGCTTTTGAAGAAGAAGGGAATGAGAGAAAGGAGCTAATTTGGCATCTGTTTTATGAGAGACACTGCTGGATGCTTTCATATAATTTGTCTCATTTAAATTCTGACAGTTATCTTGTGATATAGACATTGCTATCTCCACTTTAATGTTGTAGGGGGTAAGGCTCTGTATTAGTCAGGGTCCTAACAGGAAACATATGATATGCTCAAAGTAGGAAAGCTTAAGGAGGGTTTAGTAAAGGGACAATTTACAAGGTATAGTCATGGTTGTAGGGCAACCCCAGGGGCTGATGAAACACTGGAACTAGTACATTGAATCTGTTACCACCCACCCCCCACCTAAGCCCAAAAGGATTAGGGAAAGAAGTATCTTGAAAGAGAACATATATAAGTAGAGACCTCTAGAGCAGGTAGCACTGAAATGAGCAATGGTCTTCTGTCAAATAGCCAACTCCCCACAGGGAGGAAGCTAGAAGGAAGCTACACTCTTCTCCTAATCTTTGATCACTGTCCAGTGTTCTTTTTGGCCAAGCTGAATCAATCAGAAGCCAGCAGCCAGTGAAGCCTATTGATATAATCCATACCAGACAGTTTCCTGGTGAGAAAAGCAGGATAGTGAATCTAGGGGACAAAGAAGTATAGTAACTTCTTTTCTTCTGCAAGGTCACATGGAAACCTGGTAAGAGGCAGGTTTAGGATTTAAATTACAGAGCTCCAGTTCTTCACACTGAACTTGTCCATCTTTCCCCAGGAGACTGACTTTTAGGGCCAAACAGTCAGAAAGGGCCTGTGATAAATCCCCCAATATGTATATGTTCTTGTTTTACTTTTTTTGTCCTGCAATGTAAATGTAATTACTGTGGTATAATAAAGTGACATTAGGATATTGGAGAAAGGTTAGAAAGAGAACACTAGGAGGTGACAGGAGTTCGGCCTGAGTAAGAAGCTAAGAAAGGTGATGGAAGTTGTGGGAGAGAATGCAAGAACTGAGTCACAAAGAGGCCTGAAGCAAGCAGGCTCCAAATATTGAGTGAGTATTTGCTGTGTGCCAAGTACAGAAGTAGGCAGAAGGTAGAAAGTTCTAAAAGGAACCAAGGTTTGAAAAAAGTGGAAAGTAGCTCCTTGAGGAGCTTCTGTCATGCTGGGGAGCTAGAAGTGACGATTTGTGCATTCTGACTCTAGAATTAAGCTGATAAGCACTGGATCCAAGCCCAGATGGCTGTCTGGAGTAGCCTCCATCGTCTTTGCTATGATCCTGACCAGCTGGTAGGTAAAATCAGTAAAAATAGAAGGAGCTGAGAGGTGGCCTTCATGATTTAACCAACACCTGCAATTTGCTTAGATCTATATAACTTGTATATAAAAACTCTTCACATTGGGCAAGGAAGGCCAACTTGCAACCAGCGGTCACTGAGGTAGAGCTTTGGGCTCTAACAGAGAGAGGGAAATGAGAGACTCTTCAAAACTGAAGGCTTGAGCTCCCTGCTTCCTTACTGTGATTTTTACAATGACAGCCTCAGGCAGTGACATCTAGTCTGGTCTCCTCCTTTTAGCTTCTGTTGGATTGGTGTCTCCATCCCTGGTTTTCTGTGGGGTCTCTGGTAGTCTGGGACCTGGTTTAAACAAGACCACCTTGACCATCAGTTCTTGTAATATGTAGTTCAGTTGTTCTCTCTGGCTGAACATTAGGATCACCAGGGGCAAACACAGCTACATAGGCAGTGACCAATGCAGTATACAGGGTCCTAAGCTCAGAAGGGGGCTCTATGCTGGGGTTTAATGCTCTTTTATTACCATTTGAAATTGTTAATAATTTTATCTTAAAATGTTATATATTTTGTATGTGAAGGCCAGTGGGACACTGGGGTCTTGGAACCTTGATTCACATACAGTTCCACCTCCCACTACCTTCCCATATCTTCAAGATGCATTTTTTATTGCCACTCTTTTGATTCCTGGTACCCTGGGCGCCCTTATCTTTGCCCATCCATGTCCATCCATTCCCAGCAGGAGCCTAGAGGTGGGGAGAGTCAAAGTCAAGTGTATGTATTCTGCAGTCCCGCAGGGTGGGGCATGATAATAACCACCCTTGCATGTACCAGGTACATTCCATGGGCAGCTCGATGGTGGTGAGCCTCTTACCTGTCTCTGAGTCAGGTACCTAGTGCATCCTTGCAGAGAGGTTGTAATACCCTTAAGAGCTGCCTATATGCTCTTGGCTGCGGTAGCAGACTCACAGGAAGGGAGAAGCCTATCAAAATTTCCCTGCCCTTTGATAAAGCACAGCATGTCAATCTAGCAGGTGGTGTTGTTTGACAACAACAGTTGTCAAACCCTGCCCCACACATACATGGCACAAGTCATGGGGTAGGTCTCCCAGTTGCCTGTAAGGGTCTATGCTTGCCCAATGAGAATCTGTATGTCTCAGAGAGGCCTATTCCTTTAGGCCTATTCCATATCTGGGTGACCATCCCTTCTTCCTTCCAACTTACCAGATCTGACCTGTGTCTCTTTTCTGGCCAACTCAAGGCACCTTCTAGGGATAATGTATGAAATATAAATTGTGTGATTTTACTGATCTGTACATGAGTTAAATGGTCTGATATTTTTACTTAAAACTGGCATTGCATAATAAAAAGATGGACAGTAAAATATATGTTAATAATTTAAAACTATACTTTTTCTTGGCTTAGGGTAACATTCAATTACAAATAGAAAATATCATGACAAGCTGAATGAGAGACTGCAGAAAAAAATAAAAATCTTTATATTTTAGTACCTTTAATAACACATTTTTCTTGCTTTTTGAACAAGGAGTTCTACATTTTCATTTTGTACTGGGCCCTACAAGTTATGTATCTGGTCTTGCCTGGGTGTATATTTAAAACATATGGATGCAGCCAACTTAACTGATATTGGATAGAACTCTTAAGCATTTGTATTTTTTTAAAGATTTTATTTACTTATTTGACAGACAGAGATCACAAGTAGCAGAGAGGCAGGCAGAGAGAGATGGGGAAGCAGACTCCCCACTGAGCAGAGAGCCTGATGTGGGGCTTGATCCCAGGACCCTGGGATCATGACCGGAGCCAAAGGCAGAGGCTTTAACCTACTGGGCCACCCAGGCGCCCCATAAGCATTTGTATTTTTAAAGACACCTCAAAGAGTCTGCCATAGAAATAAATTTACAAATAAGCAAGCAGGGAAAGCTAGAATAAACCCTGTGGTACTAGATTAAAGTCAGAGATAGCCATATAAAAAAACTTATATAAACATATCTGCACATACACTTATATAAGTATATATACATGTAAAGATAGATACAAAAGCAACCATCAATATGTATTCATACATGAATTATTTTACTTGCATATATTTCCTAGCTCTGTCCACTAACTGGGCCTAGAAGCAGCAACATTCAAGTAGAATTGAGCTCACCTAGGATCACATTTTGTTTTCTAAATGCCATTCCCATATAAAAAGAACTAAACCTGATAATAATTTTGGACGGAGAGATATTAGTATAGTTTCAAAGTATTACCCCCCAAATATTTATTAATTATTATGGTGGTTTTAACATGTGTCAAGAAATTTTTTGATGCTCTTCCCTTCTGGAAGTGGAGATTAATTCCCCTCCATTGAATGTGGGCTGGCCTTAGTAATTCAGTTCTAACAAAGTATGGAAAGGGAAATATAATAGTCTTACCATTTACTATTTATATTTTCTAGTTAATATATAAATAAGTTGAAAATAAAAATAGAAAAAATATGCCATGCAAATATTCAAAAATAAAGTGGGAATTGCTATATTATCAGATAAAGTAAACTTCAGAAAAAAGAAAATGATTCCCCCACTTTTTGTCCTTCCTTCTCTGGTTTTAATTGAGATTTTATGTAATTCCATTTTATCTTCTCTATTAGATTGTCAGTTATACTTTAAAAAAAATTTTTGGTGGTTGCCCTAGAGTTTTCAATACCCATTTTTAACTAAGAGTCCATCTTCAAATAACACTATTCCACTTTACCTGTAGTGTAGGTGCATTATAACAGAGAGCTATCGAATCTTCTCTCCCATCCCTTGTGACCTTGCTGTAATTTATTTCACTTATCTATATGCTATAGTCAATCAACATATTATTATTATTACTTAAATAGTTATCTTTTAGATCAATTAAGAATTAGAAAAATAAAACATTTTAATTTACCTTCCTTTATCCCTTCTATGACACTTTTCCTTTTTTTATAAAAGTCTGAGTTTCTGACCTGTATCATTTTCCTTCTCCCTGTAGAACTTCTTTTTACATTTTATGCAGGGCAAGTCTGTTTTCATTTCCCTCAATTTTTGTTTTTCTGAAAAAGACTTTGTTTCTCTTTCACCTCTGAAGGGTAGTTTTGCTGGCTATCGGATCTGGGTTGATGGATTTTTCTTTGAACACTTCAAATATTTCACTCCACTCTCTTCTGGTTTGCATGACTTCTGACAAGAAGTCTGATGCACTTCTTAGGCTTGTTCCTTTATAAGGCATTCCTCCCCACTCTGTCTTCTTTAAAGCTGTTCTGTCTTTATCTTTCTGCAGTTGGTTAGAGAAGGCTGGAGAAAGAGCAATGCCCTCCCCCAGATGGAGTAAGGTGCTGGCAGTTTATTTCCCCATAGAGTTATGGAGACACTTTAAGCATATAGCACAATGATTCCTCTTTCCCTCCCCTTACCAGATCCACTAGAGGATCTTATTCAGATCTTTACTATGGGAACTTATGGATTTCCTGAAATTTGAGGGTGCTTCTGTGCCTACAATCCTCAAAAGTTTCTCATTCTCATAGTAGTCCACACTCAGCCTCCAATGATTTTTCAAAACATCATTTTTGGTATTCCTACCAGTTTTTAATTCCAAAATCTTCTCTTGTAGGTAAGTAAATTGCAGCTGGGTGTTCTTGACTCTCCAGATTTTGGGGGTGATAGTTTTCCCTGAAACCTTATGTCTTTGATGGATCCAAGAAAAGTCACTGAATTTTCAGTTTGTCCAGTTCTTCTTGTAAGAATGGAAGTGTTGATGTCCAAGCTCTTATTAGAGATGAAATCAGAAGATTGTTTCAAAATTTATATGAAAATAACCAAGTCCCAGAGTAGCTAAACAGTTTTGAAAAATAAGAATAAAGCAGGAGGAGTCAGTCTAGACTGGTTATTAAAGACTTATTTATTATATGGCTATATTAATCAAGACAGTGTGGTTTGATAGAGGGATAGACACATAGATCAATGGAACAGTACAAAGAACCCAATATGCCCAACTGATTTTTAACAAAGTTGCAAAAGCAATTCAATGAAGGATAGTCTTTTTAACAAATGTGGGAATAATTGAACATGCATAGGTAAAACAAAACAGAACAAAACAAAAAACCCTAAAACCAAAAAAAGCCTTGATCTAAACCTCACACCCTATGCTGGCATAATTCTGAAATGGGTCATGTTAGTTTGCAAAATGTAAAACTATAAATCGTTCAGAAAACAAACACAGGAGAAAATCTTTTGGATCTAAGACTAGGCAAAGATTTATTTAGACTTTTAAACAGTGAACAAAAATAATAAATTAGAACTCATCAAAGTTAAAAACTTTTGCTCTGTAAAAGTCCTTGTAAAAGAGGATGAAAATACTAAGTGATAAACTGGGGAAACTACTTGCAAATCACATATCTGACAATAAAGAGCTCTCAAAACTCAGTAGAATAAAAAACAATCCCATTAGAAAATAAGTAAAAAACAGCAACAGACATTTCACTGAAGATGACATGTAGGGGTGCCTGGGTGGCTCAGTGGGTTAAGCCTCTGCTTTCACTTAGGCCATGGTCTCAGGGTCCTGGGATCAAGTCCCGCATCAGGCTCTCTGCTCAGTGGGGAGCCTGCTTCCCTCTCTCTCTCTGTGCCTGCTTCTCTGCCTACTTGTGATCTCTCTCTGTCAAATAAATGAGTAAAATCTTTTAGAAAAAGATGATATGTAAATGGAAGATATATACATGAAAAGAATTTCAATATCACTAGCCATTATAGAAATGCAAGTTAGTACCATGAGGTGTTATCACTATACATCTATTCAAATAGCTAAAATAAAAATAGTGATTAATACCAAAGGCTGGCAAGAATGTAAAGAAACCAGATTTCTCATACATTGCTGGTGGAAAAGTAAAATGGCACAGCTACTGCGGAAGATGGTTTAGTGGTTTCTTATAAAACTAAGCATAAATTTACCATGCAACTCAGCAACCACACACCTGGGCATGTATTCCAGAGAAATGAAAATTTCTATCCATACAAAAACCTGTACACGGATGTTCATAACAGAGCTAATTGCAATAATCAAAAACTGGAGAGAACCCAAATGTTCTTTTGGTGAATAATAGGTGAATGATTAAACAAACTGGTATATCCATACCCTGGAATACTCTTTAGCAATGAAAAGCATGAACTACAGATAACACACAACTTTGATGGATATTATGGGCATCATGCTGAATGAAAAAAGCCAATTTCAAAAGGTCACATACTGATTAATTCTATTTATATAATTTCAAAAATGATGAGGTTAAAAAGCTGGAGAGCAGATTAGTGGTGTCCAGGGGTTAGGGATATTGAGAGATGGGTTATGAGGTGGTGGAATTTTTCTGTTTCTGGATTGTGATGGTGGTTACAAGAATATACACATGTACCTTTGGGGGAAACTGGGTGAGGGATGCACAAGTCCTCGCTGTACTACATTTTCACCTTCATATGCATCTGTAATTGTATCAGCAAAATAGTTTTTTAAAAAAATAATCGTTTTTTTTTTCCTTAGTGGAAAGACCTAAAAGATTTCTCTTTAAGCAAGTGATCAAGGCTGACATCACCAGGATGTCATGTTGATATCATGTACCTCCTGATAACATATGCTGAGAAAGGCACTATGCTATCCTTCTCCAAAATATATAATCCCAATTTAATCATGAGAAACTATCAGATAAACCCAAATTGGGAGACATTTTGCAAAGTAATCTTTAAAATTATCAAAGTCATGAAAAATAAGGAAACATTGAGAAATTTACATAGATTGAAGGCAACTAGGAAGTTATGATGACTAAGTGCAACATAGTATTCTGGATTCAATCCTGGAACAAACAAACAAAAAAGGACATTAGTGGAAAACTTGTGAAGCACATTATAGAAAATAACTGATCAGTGCTCTTCAATGTGTTAGGTTGTGAATACATGGAAGGACTGATGAATTGTCCTAGATCGGAGAAGAGACATGATGACTAAATGCAATGTAGTATCCTGAATCAGATTCTGGAACAAAAAATGGACATTAATGAAAAACTGATGAAATCCACATAAAATCTGCAGCTATATTAATAGTATTGTACCAAGTTTAATTTCTTAGTTTTGGTAACTATACCATAGTTTTATAAGATTTTGACACAGGGAATGCTGGATATGTGACAGCTGTCTGTTCAGTTTTTACAACTTTTATATAGTTTTTAAATTATTTAAAAATAAACTTAAAAAATAGCACCTCCCCAGGAGATTCTAATCTGTAGCCAGGGCTGAGTACTGTTGCTAACACATCCTTTAGGTCCTGCCTCATGAGTTTCCACTGTGTTCTCCTACTCTCTCCTTCCCTTCCTTCATCAAAATTCCCCTGTTCTGGAGATATTTATTCTCAACTGGCTGATGGCCTAAATAGGATGAGGCAAGAAAAATGTTTCTACCACTACCCTAGTAGTTCATTCCAAAGTTACTAGCATGGGCACTATCCTATCTGCTGTAGCCTGGTTGCTGTTACATAGTAGGAATTTCCACCTCAGAGGTTCATTCCTTTGCATAAAGTATCATTAGATCATCATTTTTTAAGCAGCCCTGTGGATGTTGAAACATGATTCCAATAAGAATTATGAGTCATATGAATTGGTGTTGAGGGCTTTTTCTGTAACACCGCAAAACATTGGGCATCCGTGGATGAGAAAGCTAAATTTGTCTAGGGTCCCCCACAATTCATTTTAACTGTGTAAACAGAGAAGACCAGGCCTTGATTGGAGGCAGGAGGCTGGCATTGTGGGAGGTTAGAGCCAGGTGCTTCATGACAGTGAAAAGCAAGGACAGCTGCAGAGGGTGATGCTCCAGTCTTAGAGAACTGCCTTAGGTAGAGATAGTCAACATCTTGGATTGCAAACTCCTGTTGCTATGACAGCTTCCAAGAGCACATTCAGTTCATCAGAGCCTGTGGCTTATTCAGTTGGCTCCACCCTCTTCCTGGAGTGCTGTGTTTATTAAGAGGGCCCTGCCCTTTATTTTGCTAGGATTAGTCATTATGGGTTGGTGAACTGCCCTTTTTCCCCCTCCACCCCAGCTTTTCATCTGCACCCTAGAAGGGAGGGCTGTGTCTTTGGGCCTGCTGAGAGTCCTTCAAGAGAGCTGATCTGAGAGAAAATTAAGAACAGCTGGGGGTAGACACAATGACATCATATGCCTCTAGCATAAAAGGCAGCTCAGAAACTCAGATTCAAAAAGGAGAGAAAAATAATGGGAATTGGAGAAAGGGGCTGAGACTTGGGAACTATGCAAAGGCTGATTACTGGGGAAGATAAGAGAAAAGATTAAGCTGGGAGCACAAGAACTAGCTGAGACACTGGAACTTTTAGTAGGGACCTATTAATCTAGATTTAGTGTTTGGAGTCTATAGATTTAACAGCTAAAAGCTAAACAAGGGCAGATTGGTAAAAAGCTGTGAAAATGCCCTGAGGCAGCTTATACTTAGGACTAAAGTTAACAAAGGAAATGGTTAGACTGAGTTTTATTACAGAGTAAGTTAGGAATTGGACCCTTTGCATAAAGACATCTTTATTGTTTTGTATGAGATTGCATAGTTTATATGTAAAAGTATACTTATTTACTTTTTTGTTCTAAAGATTCCTGTACATAAAATATTATGTCGATTTAGAATGAGATATCCTGATGAAAGTAAATGATAAACTTGTACGCTTGAAGGGACATTAGAGATGATCTAATTCAACCATGCTTTTATACATGAAGAAAATGAAACCTAGAGTGTTAGGTCATGTGTCCAAGATCATATAGCTATTGTGTGACAGAATTGTGGTTGGAACTTAGGTCTACCAGTTCCCAGGCAAATGCTGTTTTCACCCCACATCTATTTTTCTTAGTTTAGCCATGCCCAAAGAGAGTCCCAACTTCTGTACTAGTGACTACCAGTGGCTATCACAGGTAAGAAGCAGACCACCTGGGATGAACCAAACTGCCTCTGCAGAATTTTTGCAGAATCCTTAACATATTAAGCATGATGTGAAAAAGTCACAATGAAAAAATACCAAGATAGCAGTTATTTTATTACATCCTATTCTTTATGTGCCATCCTTAAACATAATGATGTTGCTCTGTTTAGCAGTTTTTAAAACATTATATTATCATGTTTAAACAGCAATATCTAGCAATACATAGTTATGTTGTCTGATTAAAGCAACCACACACAGAACTGATACTTTAAGCTATACAATCATGGGCAGTCACTACCACTCAGTGATAACCTTATTTTAATTGCAAGTATTTTTATTTGATATGTGAATAAACCTTTGGAAGGGTGACTTCCTTCTATCTTCTACCCTGAATAAGAGTAAAGTTTCTGTTGCGAGTCTGAGACAGTTATAACCCAGGTAGTCTGCTTAATCAGAAAACTGCTGTTGTAACCTTAAAAATTACTGAGCACTGGTCCTCTTAAATAACATGTCTTATGGAATAGACATAATAGTATGTCTATTCCAAAAGGAAGACAACTTAACAGACCCTACCATACAGAGCAGAATTGATGAACTGTCAAAACAATAATTGAAATAAAACTAGAATATCATTGAAGAGCCAAGGGAACATATTGATAACACAAAGCAGGAATAAATAATTACCAAGAAGCATTCAGAAATACAAGCTGTGAAAAATATTAGTTGAATTTAAGATCTTGGTTGAGGGGTGAGGTTAATAACAACATAGATGCAGATGAAAAATGAATTAATGAACTGAATGACCAGACTGAAATATTTCCTAGAAGACATCAGAAAGGGAGAAATAGTAGAAAAATAATTTTTAAAAGTTTTAGACATACAGAGAATGGAAGGAGAAGTGTCAAGTCAGTATAATAAGAGCTCAAGGTGAGAAAAAAAATAAGTGGAAGAGAGGTAAGTGAGGAAATAAAGTCTTAATAAAATATGGATGACTGCAGTTTAAGAGGATTCAGATTTTTCCAAACAGGATATATAAGATAAACATTATATCTAAACACATTATATTAAAATTTAAAAACATCAAAGATGGATAGAAGACTTCTCAGAAAGAAAAAGCAGATCATTTACAAAGGCTATTGAAGTCTCAGTACTCAAAATACAGGAAGGAAGTGAAGTGCTAATCTCAAACTATTGAGAGGGAAAAAAACTTGTAACCTAGAATTTTATACCCTGCTAGACATCTTTTAAATGTAAGTTTGAAATATTCTCAGGTATTCAGGGCCTCAAAAATTTATCACACAAAGACTTTCTTTAATAAGTCCAGTAAAATAATACATACAATAAGTATAAATGGATTAACTTTCTCAGATGCCTTTTACAAATGTTCCTTTAATTTATCAGATGATCAACTCTTGCTTACTTTGGTGGGGTATCCAGTATTGAGTTATTTAAAGGGAGCCAGTGTCTGGAGTCTATGCTATTTTGTAGGAACCTTGAGGGGCCTGTTTCTGTTTTTGCTAGTCTTGTCTTTTCTGTTAATCTTACAACGTACCTGAGGACACAATCTACTCGCAGGAGTACTTATTACAGTGCCCTTTCCATGGTAGGTACTCATTAGATGTCTGTGCCAGGGAGGAAGAGAAAAAGAGAGGGAGGGAGGGAGTTCTAGGGATGGAACATGAAGCTATAATTCCTTCCATTCAAGAAAATAGCTGTTCTCTCCTGTTTTTGTGACCTCTTAATGTGTGTCAGTATTTTGTGCTGCAGTGGAACACGTTTCTCATGTTAAGTTCAACTTCGAGTGACTCAAAGATAATTGAGCATTATTAATTTCACTACCAAATTATTAAAGGCAACCCACTTATTTTGAGTCCTTCTATGACCCTCAAACCCCCTCTGAGTCATAATGATGGAAAGTGACATGCTTGCATGCCAGTGGGCATTCCCAAGTCAGGAATAAGAAGTGAAAGTAATCCACAAGGGTTGTATTTTGTCTGGAATTTGTCAATACATCTACACAGAGCTGATGAAAATCTCTCTTCAGTGAGGTGGTTCTTTTTGTTCTTCTGTGACTGTATAGCAAGTACCCACTGAGACAGTATGGGTAATTCATACCTGTTGGCATCCAAACCCTAAAACTTTACTCTTGAATCAGACACCTTTGCTTCTCAGGGAAGAGTTGGTGTGTGGGTTGTGTTACACACTTCTCTTTCCTTTAAAATTATTGGTGTTTGGAGGCAGACAGAGTAAGAGGCACCAGGGATGACAGGGGCACCAGAGTTATTCCTTTAAACCCTTCTTTCAGGAAGATGTCATCTTTTCTACTCATCTAAAAATCATTTGTCTATGTTTAAGATACTTGCCTGTGAACAATTTTCAAACTTTTCTTAGTAATTATTTTGTTACAAATCCCAAATAAAAATTGCTGGACAGAACAGAAAATTGACAAGAGCAGACTCTGAAAACACATATATGACCAGGGACATCTTGGAGGCCAATATTATCATTGGCAGCAACTGCCAGTAGACTTCCACCCCACTCTCCTCTGCTCTTTGCTTTCGCACTCATGATTCAGTTCTTGGTCATGTGTTTTTAAGATTGAGTTGAGATTGTTAGCAGAAACTCTGGCATCTGGAATTAATTGAGTTGTTGCTCAGGTACTTGGAGTTCTTACTAAAAATTCTATGAAATCATATAACATTTGGACACTATGTGGATTTAATTCAGTAAACAGTCACAAAGCACCTTCTCAGTGCAGGCTCAGCTCTAGAGAGTGCACAGATATACTTATCAGTATAAAGGAGGTGCCAGAGCAGGAGTACAAATGAACTAGAGTTTTGAAGCAGGGATAGAATATATCCTGGTGGAACAAAAGGAAAGACTTCTTGAGAAGGTGGCCTTGGGGACTGGCATTAAATGATAGAATTTCTACAAGTAGAGGCATTCCTAGAAACAAGAACAGCTTAAGTGAAAGTAACAAGGTGAGAAATCATAGGATCCATTTAGGGCTAGTCTTAGTCCCCATGTATTGAGTCATTATTCTGTGCCATGCAAAATGTTAAGTGCTTTGCATGCATTCTGTTGTTTTATTGCCACCCATGGCAATCTCATTAGTTATAGGCAGTATCATCCCTACTATACTAATCAGGAGACTAAGGCTTACAGCAATTAAGTAACTTGGTCACCTGATTAGAGATGGCAGAACAGTAATTCAAAGCAGCTCTGTTGGGGGTCCAAAGCCTGACTGCCTGCCTTCTTTCCTTCCTTTTTCCTTCCTTCCTTCCTTCCTCCAGTTTTATTGAGATATATATATTTTTTATTGACATATACGACACTGTATTAGTTTACGGTGTACAACCTGGTGATTTGATATAAGCGTATACTGTAAAATAATTACCACAGCAAGTTTGGTTAACCTCTATCAATTTACCATTAAGCTCTATGTATCAGAAATAAACATAACTGGAAAGAAAGATTAGGACCATGCTGTGGAGAACCTTAGACGTTAAGTGAAGGATTCTAAAGGTAAGGTGGCAGATTGTAAAGTTAAAAAGAAAGGGATTTCCCTGTAACAAGAAATGAGTGATTGGTAAGGGATCAGCAGATTAGAGACCAGTGAACAGTTCCAAAACATCTTTCCTCATCTGTTATGTCCCTTCTGGTTGGAGAATGATCTGATTAGGAAAGAGACCTCTCTGTTCCTTTTAAGCTCTTATGTAGAATTTCTACTTTGGGGGTGTCCTTTTTATTCCATCCAGTTTTTTGCCACTGCACATGGTCTTACCCTAGGAAGGGAAGGTCAGAATCTAAACTTTGTCTAACTGGAAAATTGGATTGCTTAAATTTCAGTTTCTGTTGTGTGATCTTGGATAGCTGAAGCCCCTCTTATCTTTTTGACTAATTCTTTATAGGTTAGTTCCGGTCTTCTATTTTTTTATGTACTTATTTTTAAAGATTTTATTTATTTATATATAAATATAAATATATATTTATAAATAAAGATTTTATTTATTTGAGAGAGAGCGAGAGAGAGCATGAATGGGGGTGAGGGGCAGAAGGAGAAGCCGACTCCCCACTTAGAGCCCAATGCAGGGGCCTGATCCCAGGACAGGATCATGACTTGAGCTGAAGGCAGACACCTAACTGACTGAGCCACCCAGGTTCCCCTGTTTGGGTCTTTTAAGTAGCTTCTCTTCAGTCATAAAAGAGGATTCAATAATTGCTTATCATTGGCAGGAACTGCCAGCAGACATCTGGCATCTGGAATTAAATTGAGTTTTTGTAATTTTCCTTTTAAGTCTCATCCAGAAACTGGAAGGCCCTCTGCCCTCACTTGGTAGTTAGCTACCTCTTTTACCCATCCCTTGGCTTGGGATCCAGAAGAAGCAGCATCTTAAGGTCTTTAGAACCTCTAAACTGCAATTCAGTTTTTGACCTTCCACATAAAAAATAACCTAAGGAGCCCTTAATGAATTTGGTGTTAGTTCAGGCAGAAACTTTAAAAAAGATTTTATTTTGAAGCAATTTTAGACATGCAAAAAAGTTGCAAAAATAGTACATAGAATTCACTTCATGCCGCCTCACCAAATGTTAACACCTTACATAATCATAGTAAAACTTCTAAACAAGGAAATTAACACTGATAAAATTTGATGAATTACCTTACGCACGTTATCCAAATTTTGCCAGTTGTCCTAATGTCCTTTTTCTTTTGGGGGATCTAATCTACCATCCCACTCCATCTGGAACATTTCCTCAGTCTTTCTTTGTCTTTCATGCCCTTAACACTTTTTAAAAGTACTCATCAGCTATTTTGTAGATTGTCCTTCAATTTGTATTTATCTGATATTTTCATATCATTATGTTGAGTTTATGCTTTTCTGACAAGAACACCACAGAAGAATATCTGATCTTAGTGCATCATACCAGGAGGTTCATTGTATCTATGTGTCTCATTATTGGTAACATTAACATTGATTATTTGGTTAAGGGGGTGTCTGCCAGGTTTTTCCACCTTGAAGTTGCTATTTTCTTCTCTATAATTAATAAGAATCTTGTGGTGGGGGGGCACCTGTTGGCCTCAATCAGTAGAACATGCAGCTCTTGATCTCAGAGTTGGGAGTTCAAGCCCCACACAAAATTATATATTTTGAGTGTATATAATTTACTTTAAAAAAAGAATCTTTTGGATAGGTACTTTGAGACTATGCAAACATTCTATTTATCATTATAATTTTGCCCACTAATTTTTGCGTCTCTCCATCTGTCTTAAACACTGTGAGTTCATATTGATACCTCAAATTCCAACCTAACAGTACAGGCCTCACTCTGACCTTTCTCCTTTCCTTATTTTTAACTCCTCTCTCCAACAATGAGAAAGCTGACATTCATTATCTACAATATATTCACATATTTGATCAACCCTAACTATAGTACTCTTGCTATTCTTTTCACCCTGTTCATGCCCACCCCCGTAGGTAAACAAACTCATTCATTTCTGCTTTATCATTTATGTATTTCTTTTTGCACAAATGAGCAGATGCATGTACATTTTTTATATACCATTCTTTTCTACAGGAAGGATATAATACTATAGAAACTCTTTCACAGTGTACTTTTTCTCACTTAACAGTATATCCTAGAAATCACTCCATGTCAGTTCACAGAGGTCTTCCTTATTCTTTTATGCCTTAGAACTCCATTGTGTAGATATACCATAGCTTATGCAAACATCCTATGTACGGGCATTGAGTTTTTTTCAATATTTTGAAATAACAATGCTGCAATTTAAAAAAACCTGGTACATATATATTTTTGTATTGTCAGAGATGTATCTTCATGGTTAATTCTTAGAAGTACGATTGCCGGATCAAAAGGTAAATACATGTTAGTTTTGTTAGCCAATGGCAAATTCATCCATGAGAACTGTACCAATAATGTGCATTCCCACCAACAATGTTGGAGAGTGCTTATTTCTCTGCAGTCTCACAAAAGAATGTGTTGTCATTCTTTTACAGTATCATCAGTCTGATAAATAGTACCTTGACATTGTTTTCATTTATATTTCTCTAATTTTGAGTGAGGTGGAGCACCTTTTCACATGTTAAGGGAGGGATATCTAGATAGATAGATAATTTGTGAATTGTGTGGTTTTTGCCTCTACTCTCCTTTTCAACCAGTTTTTGGTCTTTTATTCAATGTTTTAGTGTTTTTCATATTTTGGGAAACTAGCATTTTATGATATGTGCTATAAATATTTTCTCCTAGTTTATCAATTGTCTTTTTACTTTTTTTCATGTTTTTGTTGTGTAGAGATTATTTGCTTTTTTTTGAGAGTAGAAAACCAATGGGGAAATGAATCATTCTTTCTTTGTTTTACTTTATTTAATTTTTTGAATTTAAATTCATTTAATTAATGTGTAGTATATTATTAGTTTGAGAAGTAGAGTTCAGTGATTCATCAGTCCTACATAACACCCAGGGCTCATTACATCCCTTGCCCTCCTTAACGTCCATTACCCAGTTACCCCATTCCCCCAACACCCTCCCCTCCAGCAAACCCTTAGTTTGTTTCCTATGATTAAGAGTCTCTTATGATTTATGTCCCTCTCTGATGTTGTCTTGTTTTATTTTTCTCTCCCTTCCCCTATGCTCCTCTATTTTGTTTCTTAAGTTCTACATATTAGTGAAATCATATAATTGTCTTTCTCTGATTGACTTACTTCATTTAGCATAAGACACTCTAGTTCCAACAACATCATTGCAAATAGCAAGGTTTCATTTTTTTGATGGCTGAGTAATATTCTATTGTGTGTGTGTGTGTGTGTGTGTGTGTGTGTGTGTCACATCTGCTGCTAATGGACATCTGAGCTCTTTCCATAGTTTGGCTATTGTGGACATTGCTGCTATAAACATTCAGGTGCAGGTGGCCCTTCGGATCACTACATTTGTATCTTTAGGGTAAATACCCAGTAGTGCAATTGCTGGGTCATAGGGTAGTTCTATTATCAACCTTTTGAGGAGCCTCCATGCTGTTTTCCAAAGTGGCTGTACCAGCTAGCATTCCCACCAACAGTGGAAGAGAATTGGCCTTTCTCCACATCCTCGCCAACATTTGTCATTTCCTGACTTACTAATTTTAGCCATTCTGACCAGTGTGAGGTAATATCTCATTGTGGTTTTGTTTGTATTTCCCTGATGTCAAATGATGCTGAGCATTTTTTCATGTGTCTGTTGGCCATTTGAATGTCTTCTTTGCAGAAATGTCTGTTCATGTCTTCTGCCCATTTTTTGATTGGATTATGTGTCCCTTTTTAAAAAAATATATTTTATTTATTTATTTGACGGACAGAGATCACAAATAGGCAGAAGGCAGGCAGAGAGAGAGGAAGGGAAGCAGGCTTCTGTCAAGCAGAGGGCCGGATGCGGGGCTCAATCCCAGAACCCTGGGATCATGACCTGAGCTGAAGGCAGAGGCTTTAACCCACTGAGCCACCCAGGCGCCCCTGGATTATGTGTCCTTTAGGTATTGAGTTTGTAAATTCTATAAAGATTTTGGATACTGGCCCTTTTTCTGATAAGACATTTGCAAATATCTTCTCCCATTCTGTCAGTTGAGGTTTTTTGCCTTTGTCAGCTGTTTCCTTTGCTATGCAAAAGCTTTTTATCTTGATGATAGTTCACTTTTGCTTTTGTTTCCCTTCAGAGATGTGTCTAGCAAGAAGTTACTGTGGGGCTGAGGTTGAAGAGGTTGCTGCTTGTGTTCTCCTCAAGGATTTTGTTGGATTCCTATCTCACATTTAAGTCTTTCATCTGTTTTGAGTTTATTTTTGTGAATGGTGTAAGGAAATGGTCCAGTTTCATTCTTCTGCATGTGGCTGTCCAATTTTTCCAAACACCGGTTGTTGAAGAGACTGTCTTTTTTTCCTTTGGATATTCTTTCCTGCTTTGTCAAAGATTAGTTGACCATAGGGTTGAGGGTCCATTTCTGGGCTCTCTATTCTGTTCCATTGATCTATGTGTCTGTTTTTGTGCCAGTACTATACTGTCTTGATGATGACAGCTTTGTAATAGAACTTGAAGTCTGGAATTGTGATGCCACCAGGTTTGGTTTTCTTTTTCAACATTCCTATGGCTATTTGAGGTCTTTTCCATACAAATTTTAGGATTATTTGTTCCAGCTATGTGAAAAAGTTGGTATTTTGATTGTATTGAATGTGTAGATTGCTTTAGGTAGCATAGACATTTGAACAATATTTGTTCCTCCAATCTATGAGCATGGAATGTTTATCCATTTCTTTGTGTCTTCCCCAATTTCTTGAGTATTCTATAGTTTTCAAAATATAGATCCTTTGCCTCTTTGATTAGGTCTTCCTAGGTATTTTATGGTTTTGGGTGCAATTGTAAATGGGGTTGACTCCTTAATTTATCTTTCTTCTTTCTCATTGTTAGTGTATAGAAATGCAACTGATTTCTATGCATTGATTTTATATCCTGTTACTTTGCTGAATTCCCGTATGAGTTCTAGTAGTTTTGGGGTGGAGTCTTTTGGGTTTTCCACATAAAGTACCATGTCATCTGTGAAGAGTGAGAGTTTGACTTCTTTGCTGATTCAGGTGCCTTTCTTTCTGTTGTCTGATTGCTGAGTCTAGGACTTCTAGTACTAGGTTGAACAGTAGTGGTGAGAGTGGACATCCCTGTTGTATTCTTGACCTTAGGGGAAAAGCTCTCAGTTTTTACCCATTGAGAATGATATTTGCTGTAGGCTTTTCCTGTATGGCTTTTATGATCTTGAGGTATGTTCCCTCTATCCCCACACTGTGAAGAGTTTTTTTTTTTTTTTTTTTTTTTTTTTTTTTTTTTTTTTTTTTTTTAAGATTTTATTTATTTATTTGACAGAGAGATCACAGTAGGAGAGAGGAAGGGAAGAGATCACAGAGAGAGAGGAAGGGAAGCAGGCCCCCCGCCGAGCAGAGAGCCCGATGTGGGACTCGATCCCAGGACCCTGAGATCATGACCTGGGCCGAAGGCAGCGGCTTAACCCACTGAGCCACCCAGGCGCCCTGAAGAGTTTTAATCAAGAAAAGATCCTGTACTTTGTCAGATGCTTTTTCTGCATCTATTGAGAGGATCATATGATTCTTGTCCTTTCTTCTATTAATGTAGTATATCACATTGATTGATTTGTGAATGTTGAGCTATACTTGCAGCCCAGGAATAAATCCCACCTGGTCATGGTGAATAGTCCTTTTAATATACTATTCTACTATTGGCTATAGTATCTTGGTGAGAATTTTTGCATCCATGTCCATCAGGGATATTGGTCTGCAATTCTCCTTTTTTTGGTAGGGTCTTTGTCTGGTTTTCAGATACAGGTAATGTTGACCTCATAATGAGGTTTAGAAGTTTTCCTTCCATTTCTGTTTTTTTGAAACAGCTTCAGAAGAATAGGTATTAATTCTTTAAGTATTTGATAAAAATCCCCTGGGAAGCCATCCAGCCCTGGACTCTTGTTTTTTGGGAAATTTTGGTTACTGCTTCAATTTTCTTGCTGTTTATGGGTCTGTTCAGGTTTTTGCTTCCTTTCTGTTTCAGTTTTTGGTGGTTTATATGTTTCTAGGAATGCCTCCATTTCTTGCAGATTGCCTAATTTGTTGGCATATAGTTGCTCATAATGTGTTCTCAGTATCGTTTAAATAAGATGATGTTTATACCCAGTATCTTTCATTGCCTAGCATTGCATGGCAAGTTCCATACAACTAGGAATTTCCACAAGATGCACAGTGTTCAAGAACTGGAAGAGTCAGGAGATGGGGCTATGTACGGTAGGCCAGAAAAAGATGGTACTTTGGAGACTTTGGGGAGATTAAGAAAAGCTCACTTTTGGTATGCTTGACCCTTACATTCCTGTAGTTTGCCCAAGTACTATTGTTGGTTAGCTTTCTTTTCCTTTAAAAGCACTGTTTTTGTGTATATTGGGACCAGGAGATTCTGCAAATGGACTGCCTAGAGAGGAAATAACCCACCATTATTGGAGGAGATTCAGTTTTATACTTACTACCTTTGGGAAAACTCATGATGCAGTAACTGCAAAGACATACTAATCACTCCAATACCAAAACTTCCACAGTGCCATGGGTTTGTTGATGTTTTTTGTTTTCTGTATTTATGATGCTTTGATGTTTTGGGCACTTATCAACCCAGTGAGGGACTCTTCCTCCCCAAATTAGTTAATTTTAGAGATAAACAACTTGTCAACAAACAACAGCACATTATTGATATGCAGAGAAACTAATTCTGAGTTCATACCCTACCCTTCTCCTTTTATCAGGCTTCTACAGCCCAGGACACTATTCCTCTGCCCTAAATTACCCCAGGGCTAGGTACTAGCCGACTAGGGAACACCCCTATAGCCCAGAGCCTTTCAACATTATTCCAACTATTCAGTCCTAAACCTATTCCTAAACCCACTGTGCTGCTTGTTTTCCCTGTTTCTTCTGTTTCCTCTCTCAGAAAACCATAATAAGGGCTTTTGCCCACGCTTTCCTCTCCTTTTACCTCCTGACTGACTCTTGTGCTTTCCTGTGCAGCCCTGCATGATGTGGTATGTCCCCTTCTTGGAAACTATGAGTAACAAAATATATTTTCAATGGCAGTTGTGTCCTGCTCTCACTATACCTGAATAATAATAAAACGTACATCTTGAAACACCATAAGAATGCAATTGACCAAACCCAGAGTGTAGGAAATTTTATAGGACAAATTGTTTGAAGTTTTACTAATTTAATTGGTTAAAATATAACTTTCATTATTGTTGTGATTTTGTACTCTTTGATTACTGTGAGACTGATTTTTCTATTCTGGTTTAGTAGTTGAGTATTTTCCTGTGAAGAAGTAAATTGTGTATTTTTGTCCTTTGACCATTTTATTCAGAATGTGTTATAAAGTGAACCTGATCAAAATGTTTCACAGATATAATGGTAAAATGTAAGATATAAAACTTTAAAAGGAAAGCATAGGAAAATGTCCAGATCAGGGGCTCGGTGAAAAATTCTTAAACTTGATACCAAAAGCATGATCTACAAAAGAAAACATTTATAAATTGTAACTTATAAATCTTAAACTTTTTAAAAAATTAAAATATAAAACTTTTGCTCTGTAAAAAACAATGCTAAGAGAATAACAGTCTACAGACTGGGAGAAAATATTTGCAAACTACATATACAACAAAGGACTAGTATCTATATAAAGAACCCTCAAAACTCAACAGAAAAAAAAAAAACACAACTGGAAAATGGGCAAAATATATGAAGAGACATTTCACTGAAGCAGATCCACAGATGGCAAATAAACACATGAAAATATATTCAACATCTTTAGGTATCAGGAAATGCGAATTAAAACCACAATGAGATATCACTACACATCTTTTAGAATAGCTAAGATTAAAAAAAAATACTGATAACATCAAATGCTAGTTAGGACATGGAGAACCTAGAACTCCCATACATTGTTCACAAGAATGTAAAATGGTATAATCACTCTGGAAAGAAGTATGATAATTTCTTATAAAATGAAAATGCAGTTACTATATAACATAGCTATGGTACTCTTGGACATTTATCCTAGATAAATGAAAACTGATGTCACATAAAAATGGGCACAAATGTTCATAGTAGCTTTATTTGTACTAACCCCAACTGGAAACAGCCCAAGTGTCTTTGAGTGCCTTATAGATAAACAAACTCTGGCACATCCATATCATGGAATACTACTCAATATAAAAAGAATGAATTTCTGATATGCACAAAATCCTGGGTGGATATTAAGGACTTGATACTTGGTGAAAAAAAAAAGCCTATCTCAAAAGGTCAACAATGTATGATTCTAATTACATAGGTTTCCTGAAATGACAAAACATACAGATGGAAGATAGATTAGAGGTTTCCAGGAGACAGGGGCAGGGGTGACAGGTGGGTGTGATTATAAAGAAGTAGCATCTGGGGGCGCCTGGATGGCTCAGTGGGTTAAAGCCTCTGCCTTCAGCTCGGGTCATGGTCTCAGGGTCCTGGGATCGAGCCCCGCATCGGGCTCTCTGCTCAGCAGGGAGCCTGCTTCCCCTTCTCTCTCTGCCTGCCTCTCTGCTTACTTGTGATCTCTCTCTGTCAAAATAAATAAGTAAAATTAAAAAAAAAAAAAAGAAGTAGCATCTGGGAGTGCCGTTGTAGTGATGCTACAGTCTTCTATCTTCATTATGATTGCATGAGTCTATACACATGATAAAATTGCATAGAATTATACCCCTCTCACACACATGTGAGTACATATAAAAGCCAGTCTCAATTGAATAAGCGAGAGTCTAGGTAGCTGTATTTTACTATAATCAGTAAGATGTCACTGTGGGCGGGACAGCTGGGGTAAGCAGTCAGTGGACTTTATGAATTATTTTGCAAACTCCTATAAGTCTATAATTATTTCAGAAGAAAAAGTAAAAAGCAATGCTAGAGTTTTAATTGGAATAACACTGAATTACACATTAGTTTGGGGTCATCAATACCTTTACAGTGTTGTCTTCACATGTTCATGTATTTATTACCTTTGAAAAATATTTGTCATTTATTGCTTTTCTCAACCAAGATAGACAATGGACTATAATGTTTGCCTACATCAAGTCTAGAGCAAGCACATTTACTTTGGAGCATTTTACTCCAAATTTTCTGCATGACATGAGTTGGCTTCTTAGATGTTCCTCTTTACAATAGTTTTTAGTATGTGCTCTCCAGATTACTACATATATCTCTAATTTTTCACATTCTAAGTAAAGATAATTTTATAACACTTTATATGAAATGTAGAAACCTTGCAAAATCAGAGGCCAGTTTAACCCCTATCTGTCCATTTTTCAGAACTTGTCATATGTATTACATCTGCATATAAAGCCTACAAGATGACATCATTTTTGCTTTAAAAAGTACCACATATTTTAAGAAATTAAGAGGAGCAAAATTAGTTTTTTATATTTACCAAGATATTTATTACTTTTGCTTTTTAAATTTTTTTTCTTTTTTTAAGATTTTATTTTTAAGTAATCTCTATACCTAACATGTGTCTCAAACTTACAACCCTGAGATCAAGAGTCATATGCTTTACTGACTGAGCAAGTCTTAATTTTTTAAATGAGTATCCTACCTCTTCTTTTTTTAAAGTAGGCTTCACACCCATTGTAGAGCCCAACATGGAACTTGAACTCATGACTGTGAGATCAAGACCTGAGTTGAGACCAAGAGTTGGATGCTCAACCAACTAAGCCACCCAGGTGCTCCTCAAGCCTTTATTTTTCAAATGAGTATCTCATTTTCATTGGGTTAATTTCCCTTCAGCCTAATGAAGAACTTTCTTTTGTCAAGAGGTCAAGTAGTATCTAGGCAATAGTGCTATAGCTAATGAAGCCGGCAGGATCACTACTACAACTGCTATGTTGGTTTGTCACACTTAATAGATTCAGCTGGTAAGGAGACAATAAGCCCAAATGGATTCAGTTGATTAGACAACAACAGTTTAAGATCAGCATGGCATTAACAATTCCATATCTCTAGTCCCACAGGATTACACTGAACCAGAGGGTCCAGATGATAGGTGGCACAGTGGGTTGCCCTGCCACTGAGGAGTCAATTCTAAACCACAACGGGCATTTTTATGGCATGCAGCTGTACCCTAAGGAAGGAGGGGCAAGGTGATCAACAGACATTCAGAAGATGGAGAAAACAGTCTCATGATAGTTCCTTATCAGGCGGCTTATTTCCCTTGCTCCAGGAAGAGTTGGTGTTCTCTGAAGGCACAGGTAAGACTATGGTCAAGCCCTGATTAAGTGGTCCATGTGTGACAAAAATACCTTTGGGGCATTATGTGGTGGAGCTAGTCTTCCACACCTTTAACATTTCTTGCAGTTTGGGTCTGCTGGCAAATAATTTTTTTTACTTATGTTTCATCTGAATGTCTTTGTCTTGCCTTCATTCTTGAATGTATTTGCTGAGATAGAATTTTGGGTTGGCTTTTTCTTTATTACTTTAAAGATGTTGGTCTTTTCTCTTTGGTTTCCCTTGTTTCTGATGTCAGCCGTATTTGAAACTCTTTCCCCTTTGTATATAAAGTGTTTTCTCTGGCTGCTTTTTTGATTTTCTAATTATATTTGTTTTTCAGCAGTTTGTGATATTTTCAGAGTTTTGTTTTCTATCCTTTAGGGGTTTGCTCTGCTACTTAAATCTTTAAATTGTGTATTTCTCCAGATTTGGGGAAGTTTAAGCCATCACATATTCAGTTTTTTTTCTACCCCATCCTCTGCAACCTCTCTCTCTAGAACTCTAATTTCATGTATGTTAGACCTTTGAATATAGTCCCATCTGTCCCTGAGGCTCTGTTCATGTTTTTGTTTCCTAATGTGTTTTTCTCTCTTTTCTTCACATTGGATATTTATATTGTTCTATCTTGAGTTTACTGAAACTTTACCTCTTTCATTTCCATTCTGCTGTTGAACCTATGCAGTGAATTTTTAAAATTTCATATTATTTTTCGATTCTGAAATTTTTATTTGGTTCTATTTTTTCATGGTTCCTGTTTCTCTGCTGTGATTTTTCTATCTTTTCATTCATTATAAGCATATCTTCTTTTATTTTCTTGAACAGAGTTATTAATAATCACTTTAAAATTCTCATCTGCTAATTCCAGGCTCTGGGTCATCTCAGATTTGTTCTCTGTTGGTTTGCTCTTGTAAATGGGTCAAAGTTTCCAGGTTCATCACAAGCTGAATAACTTTGGATTATATCCTGGATATGTTAAATGGAGACTTTGGATTCTGGTTTATTCCCCTGAAAAATATTGATTTCATTGCTTTGGTAGATAGTTAATGTGTTTAGATTCAAACTGTGAACTTTGCCTCTAGGTAGTAGTTGAAATCTTAGTTGAGGGCTTTCATTTTCAACTGAAGTCTGTTCCATGTATGTGTGGTTTGGGAGTCAGCTGAGATTGAGATAGAGTCTATAGATAGAAATTGGGGCTCCCTGGCTCTAGGTCTCTCCTTTCCAGGATTCCTCCTTAGTTTCCAATGGCCTTGGTTATTCTGAGCTGTGCCTATATTTCTTCATACCAGATAGATTGTGAGTTTGCTATTGTTGTCTTACTTTTGGTGTCTTAGCTACTTGGCAGCTTTAGTTTGCCCTTACTCTAAAAGCTGTAAAAATGGGTAATCACCTTGTGCCAACTCCCCTTCAAAATATGCCTGCTTCTGTTCACTCTGTAGTCTCTTCATATTGTTGTTTTTAATATTTTCCCCAGAGTTTATAGCTGCTGTCTACAGGAAGATCAGGATCAATAGGAGTTTCCTCAGCCATATGAGAAGCAGAAGAAACTATCCTGCTTAATTTTGATTTTGCTATTGCCAGTTTGTCCTTAAGATGGGATTCTGTCTCAGAAGGGAGCCTTGGCGGTCAGTGTTGAGAGTTCATAGAGGCTAGATTCCACTAGGACCTTCAGTCCTTCTTGCTACAATCTCCCTGTACTCACTTGCTATTGGAGAGTGTATAGCCCCTCCTAGCTTCAGCTGCTAATTCTCAGTTGTCCTACCATGTTTTCCAGTGCATATCCATTAGCTGTTTTTCCTTGTGAGCTCCTATTATGCTAGTGTTATTGGCTACTTCAGTTGTAATGTGTAACTATGGGGAGAAAATAAACCTTAAGCCTTGGCTGGCGTCCCACAATGATTTTGATGGGGGGAAAACTTGCCTCTAGAGAGAAAACCTCTAGTGTTACAAGTGGTAACTCAGCCTTGGCATTGCTTTGTTTTAAGAGAAACCACTTCCAATTGTAGTCCTCTAGCTTTCAGGGTACTAGTATGTGGATGCAGGCAGGAAAAAAACTTTTAGGGGCAAGCCAATCTACATGTATCTCTTACCTAGCACCCATCATCCCAGGCAGCCCTGAGTTCCACCCTAAAGTTACCCTGCCACCCCTGGTGCGCTTTATTCTACCGCTTATATGTCTCCCAATGGCAGAACAGAAAGTGGTCATCTCAGGATAATGATAACAAGAGAAAAAGGAGCACATTTGAAAAAAAATCCCACCTTAATTCCAGTCCATTATTCTTTTCCTTCTTTTTGGGGCTGTCTTTCCCCCAGTCCTGTTGTACTCAGTGCTCCGATCCATCCACCTTTTGTTTTCTTAGCGCTTTCCTCACTATTTTTATACTATTTTGTTAGAACCATCCATCTCTGGATTCTGTGACGTGTCCAGGGTTGGGTTCTGGAGAGAGGGCCAGTTTGTAATTTTTCAATTTTAATAAGAACTGAAATAACTATTTATTTTCATTAAAAAGTAAAAATACCTTAAAAATTTTAAGTATATATTTCAGGACATTGGAACTTTACAACAAGAGATTCCTTCTGAACCCCAGAAGACCTTTGAGAATTTCAAACAATGAAGAGAATAACTGATCATCAGCTTTGGGTGCTTCCTCAGTTAATGACATAGATGTGAGATCAACATCTGGGGTATAGATATAAAATGCACCTTTGCCTACATACATCCTAACAGTACCAAAGACAACTTTTATTTTCATGAAATGTCTCATCAATAGGCTAGAAAGTAATGAAGACTTTTCCTGTGGCATTATTGACCACATAGGGCTGTGATTGCAATGCTATTTTTTATCTAATAAAACTAACAGTATCTGATTATTTTTTCCTTTGCTTATGAGCTTTGCATATAGTCTTATGAGGATAAGTTGTAATTTATAGCTTCTAAGGAGATTAGGCTGATAGAAAGTTTGAATGAAAAAAAAAAGCCATATCAAATTCCTCTAGTTCTTAATTTTGTCTGAGCTATTAAAACCCAATTAGACACAGACCAAATTCTTGTTTATTAGAAGCTTCAGAAGTCTTATAAATGAGTGCTAACATAGTTATGGGAGTCCATTGCTTACTACATGCAGTCTTTTGCAAAAAAGCATCACATCATTTTAATAACAAGAGTGCGTTCCATGAATATACTCATTCACATTGAGAGAACAGGCCCAACCATTTACAATCTAGTGATTCCAACTGTTTAAGCAAATGAGTGCATAAGCCATTAGCTAGCTTCTTTCCTTCTTACTACTTCTCTGTCATTAGTACTCCATCCCCACCTCCAAGCCTGTTGAAGCACTATTCATGTCCTCTAGGACCAGCTCAAATAGTGTTGAGCCCAATGCCTCCTCCACAAAACAGAATTGATTGCTTTCTCCTTTATTCTCTCTGTGTCTAACACCAAGCTCCAAACCTAGCCTGTAGTAAATGTTAGGTGAATGCTGTAAGAGTAAAACCAACTGTGAAATGTTATCATTTTGGGGTATTGGCCACAAAGATGGTGCTTTCAAAAGGACCGTTTTCCATTACTCCCAAGACCCAAGCAAGCATGCTAACAAGACCACTTGTCTACGACTTGCTGTGGCTATTTATATCAGGAGCAGAGGGAACCAAGCAGCATGGCATTTACTGAGACTGTGGATGCTGGCATTAGCTTGCCTGTGCTTGGGGGAGTAGGGTAAGGTACTCCTCATTTGTGTGCTTGGCCAGGGCACACCATGGGCACAGAGACAGGCCTCTTCCATCAATCACATGCTTCTATAACTGCCACTGCCCAACAGCACAGGGGTGGATAACAAATGTGTTTTGGTGATATTTTCAAGGGGAAAAAAAGAGTGCTATTAGAATCCAAGGTGTTGATTTTCTTCTATAGAAAACATCCCCTTCCTGTTTCATCAGAAACCCTTCGAATTTTGAAACCTTTTAAATTAGAAGTATTGGAGATTCCTTTTTACTTACACTGACAAATGAGTTACTCACCTTTATCCCCTCCCCATTATGTTCTTCATTTGAGGCAAACACGATGTTCATTTAACTTTTGCATCCTCAGATTAACTGCAAGTGGAACAATCTAATACATCTCCTCAGTGTTGGAGCTTAAATTCTGAGGACATCATTTTTCATTTTCAAATGAAGCTGACATCAAGAAAGAACAGCAGACCAAGCAGCAATTGCTGTCCTTCTCTGTTTTGCAAAGTATCTCTTGCAAGAAAAGAGCTCGTGAAACTTGGCTCCATTTCCCACAGCCGTGGGATAAGGGTCGCATGTAAACAATGATATCCTGTGCTACTTGGGCCTCCCTTAACTGTCTTTGTTGCTTTAGAAGGAACTGCCAAGTGGGGTGTTTCTCAGAGCTCATGCTTGACATTCCAGAAATACTGTAGAGTCCACTTCAAAGATGGTACTTGGCATATGAAATTTGTGACTTGGTGCACTCTTGATGGTTATGGGGCACGTTGACACATTCTTTCAAATTACATAGGAAATACACCCTCCACGATGAATGAAGGTGGGCCTGTTGCAGGAGACCTTTGCACTTACCACTTAGGTATTTTTCTGGAAAGCTATGGTAGTTTGGGGCTTAGGATGACCATGTTTGCTGAACTAGTGACATTGAGATGATTGCTACAAGATAAGCTTTTGGGTTGTTGATAGAGCACTAACTGGGAGTCAGGAGACCTGGATTCTACTGCCCAGTGGACTAACTCTTTGGCCTTGTGAAATGTCCTTGGTCTCTCTGGTCTCAGTTTTCATTTTTTGAAATGATGGGATTATACTAGATAATCTTCTAACTCCTTTCTGGCTCTAAATTTGATCATGTGACATAAAACAGTAAAAACTAAACAGGAAGGCAGGACACAGAAGTTTCCGGTCCAGGCTCTGCTACTTACTGTGACTTGGCACAAGTCGCTTAGCCTCCCAGCCTCAGGTCTCCATCTCTGGGGAGACTAGTATCTTCTCTACCTGCCTCACCTGGTGGTTGTACCCATCAGGTAAAAAAACATCTTTTTCACAGAGCATTTGCTGAGTAACTACTCTGGGGCACCAGCTTAATAGATGGCAAAGATATAGAGGTTATTAGATTATTTGTTACTACTACTAATATTAGCTACAATTTAGTGAGCCCTTCCTATCACCAGGCACTTAGGTACAATATTCCATTTAGTCTGCATTTTATGGATGAGGAAACTGAAGTTCAAGGAGGTTGGATCACTTCCTCAAGATCATGTAGCTAGGCAGAGCTGAAGCTGAAATTTGTACGAGGGTTCTGTTCTTTATTTTAAAAGTTAAAAACATCTCACCTCCTGCCAAGGAGCTTGTGTTACTATTATTATTTCTTTCCTGGGCCACAGTGCCTGAATCTCATGACCTGGAAGCTGTGCAGATGTAGGGGGAGGCATGGGAGGAGACTGGCTGGGCTGGGGCTGAAGGAAATGTTCTCTTTGCAGACACTGCCTAAGGCAGCACAGTCAGTGAAAGGACCAGAGGGGCAGCCCAAGTACACAAGCCAGAGGAAGTCCAAATGCATTGCCTGGACTGAGGGACCAAATGCAGCAGGCATTCAGGTGGTAGCTGGGGGTGGGGGGTTGTAGTTGTGAAAGGGAGCAGTGAAATGCCTGGGGCCTGGTTGTGGAGACCAGATATTCTTTGAGGCTAGTTTTGACGTGCTGCTCGTGGCCTGTGGTGTGAATAGGCCAATTCCATTCAAAGAGCCAGGCAGAAGACAGAACCAGACTTCAGTCCTGTAAAAGAAGGACATTGGGCTAAATGAGCTCTGTGGGTGCCCTTGTGTCAGACATCCCCTGGGGTCAGCAGTCTGCAGAACCAGCTCCTCCAGGGCTCTGATCAGTAAACAGTGCTTTTGCTAGAGTGTTGTTCTGTCTTAGAATGTACCCCCAAGTCTCTCAGTTGCTAGGATTTTGTTTTGATTATATCAGGAGCTGCATTGGTAGAACCCCTGTCCCCCAAGAAGCACACAGCTCAACTGCCTTCCCACTCTCTTTGCAAACTCTTCTCAGGGTGGCTTTACCATCATGACCCAACTCTTTGTGCCTCTGATTTACTCCTCCAAGTCTGCTGATTCCTTTAACCATACTGGTTCTTTCTCTGAACTCTGCTTACTCTATGGACTGCCCAGCCCAAGAGAGAATAGCCTGATTATGCTAACTTAAGTTGTTAGGCACTTGTACATTTAGAATGATGGGATAAATGGCAGAAGCAGGCCAGGTGTGTGTGTTTCAGGGGTTGGGGGGAACTGAGCCCTGGCACTAGATATGGCCATTGACCAGTACTCATGCTTGAGTTAAAGGTCTTGTTACAGGCTGGTGGGTTGGAGGTTGGTGCCTCAGTGATATTCAGGGAAATAGCCAACACTAAGGAGTCCAGGGTAACTAGCTCAATAACAATGGCAAGAGCAGACACTTACATGGGCAGTGTGCTAAGAACTTAAAATAGATTTACTCTTTTAATCTTCGCAGCAATCCTGTGAGGTAACATTGCTATTTCCCACTTTATGTATGAGGAAACTGAGAGACCAAGGGGTTAAGCATCCTGCTCAAAATCACATAGCTAAGGGGTAGGTACATGGATATTGCCTAGAGTTAGTAAATTGGCAGTCATCATCTAGAAAACCCATCCATAGTATCCAAACCCTATTCACTGGGCCAAGGTACCAGTTCCAGAGAGAAGGGTAGACAAGAACAAGGCAGGCAGAAGGGTTCATCCACCCAACATTCAGGCACTGAGGACAATCCTCTGTGCCAAGTATTGGGGGAAGACACAAGTAAGATAGCATCTCCTTCAGGCCAGAGCTCATTTTGAAAGGGGGCTGAGGCTGTAGGCAGGATAACATATAGAACTTACAGGTGAGAATCAAGGCAGGAGCTCTTCTGTTAAGACTGGGCCAGTCTCAGAGGTGGACTTGGGAAGAGTTCTGATTTGGGAGCATCACAGCCTCTTAGGCAGCTCTTTTGGGGGTACTACTTCTTGGAGGGAAATGTATTCTTAATCTCACAGCCATGGGACTGAGGCTGAGCATTAACCCTATGCCCATGGATGGGTTGGTCTGGGAACTGCATTGGGCCTGAACCTCTAGGTGAAAGCATCAGTGGGTCCAGCTGTGGGGATCTGAGTAGGGTAGAGGAATTGAACTGGGGGCTAATAGAACAAAGCCCAGGAATGACACCCCAGCTCCTGTGTAGTCTGTTTTCCTTCTACCATTCCTTTGGAAGTATTGGGCCCAGCTGTGGTTGAAAGGGAAATGAATTTGGAGCCAGGGAATCTGGGGTCCATATGTTGGTAGAAGCTGTGATGTCTGAACATTCTTGTTGGGATAGCTGAAATTCTTAGGAGAAATTCCAGGAAAACCAGAGGACATCTGGGAAATATATGTGGATTGGAATGGAGAGAAGTACTTAGTCTTCTGGGGGAATCTCCAATATCAAAAACCAGATTTTTAAAACTTGGTTTTCCAAAGTGACATATTAATCAAGTAGTATATAAGAGGCTTCGTAAACTATAGGGCAGGAGCCCTGTGTAAGGCCTTGTTAACATGTTCATTGTTACAGATCAGGGGACAAGCAACTTCAGTAGTTCACAGGAGGAGATAGAAATATTGCCCCTCCCCACACCAGCTCTTTCTTTCTACAACTCAAAAGAGTCCATCGGAACAGATTTTTAGTTCTCTACTGTGTTTACTAGTCTCCTGTACAGCCATCAGCCAAGGCCAGTACTACCTGCAGGCAGGGCCCAGATAGGTGTGAGAAGAAGAAAGTAGATCGATCCCCTCATCCCTAGCAAGCTCAGTCCATTTCAGTTAAGACCCTGAGACCCAGTGAAGTATATAATGCATTAGAGCCATGCCTGGCGGGTCAGGATGCCTCAATCAAGATCCTGGTTCTGTAATTGCAAATAAGTTACTTAATGTCTCTGGGGAGCATCTACAAAGTGGGGAATTCATATTAGAATTTATATTAGTTTATCTGCCTCATAGGATGGTTGTGAAGATTGCCTGACTGCCTGGAATGCGCTCAGTCGGGCCCTGGCCCACGGACAGCCAGTCTTCCACCTTCCTCCTTCTCCCCCGTCTGCTTTCTTCTCCTGTTTTTCCTCCACCTTCATCTTTAGAAGGCTTTCCAGAAGAACTTGAAGCTAGTGGCTTGGTTGGCCTAGCTGGCTGTCACTGCTCTGAGCTGACAGAGTTTGAGTAATTAGATCTGAGTCCCCGAAGCCCTGTATTCAGAGCATGAGCCCTCTAGGGTTGGGACTTTGCCTGGTCCTTGCTACTCGGCCTCCCAGCCCCAGTGACTGAGGCCCTGCCACCTTACTTCAGTGTTCCTTGATGCCAACCACTAGCTATCACAACACACTTGTTGGATATGTTTTCTCTTTTGGGTATTAGTGGCCTACACAGCAGTCGTCCTTACCTGCCACCTTACACAGTGATTCCACACAGTGTCTTCCGCTGAGCCTAGTACTTAGCTCAGTGAAACTTTCTAAAAGCCCCGTGACGTTGCATAGCTCCTTATTCATTTGGCAAATGCTCATTGAGCACCTGCTCTGTGCTTCTAGGTATTCAATGAGGATGGCACAATAGAAAAAGAATGGGGAATTGTGGAGGAGGCATTAGACAAAACGTGAATTCCTGAGTCTCACAAATTGGCCCTTAAACTGGCTCTGCCACTCACAGCTGTATGGCCTTGGGCCAGTCAACCCACCTCTCTGTACTCCATTTCCTCATACGTAAAATGGGCACATGAAGAGTCCCCATCTCACAGGGCTTCTTTACTAGATTCATTTCCTGCTCTGCACTTTCATATAATTTGTACTTTTATTTTTAGTTCATATCTCAATATATTGTGATTCCGTCTGCCTTCCAAGCTATATTCTGAGCTCTGGTGGGCAGGAACCACTTGTTTATGTTTGTATCTCTAGTGCCTCCCATAGTGCCTGGCCCAAAATATATAAGCTGTTGCTGAAGTGTTAACACTATGTGATAATTATTTTTCCAGGTCTGTCTTCCTTAGTAAGCTGGAGGGCAGAGATTTTTGTCTCAGTATATGCAAAACATAGTGGGTCTGGCAGGATATAGTGGGTGTGGCTTAAAGTAGAGACTCGGGGAATGCTGGTTAAAGGAGTGGGGAAGTGAGGGGAGGAATGAAAGGAATAGGGGGAGACTGATGACTAAGACTAAGACACTTTCTTACAGGCCATGCTCAGCTTGGAGTTAATTTGGAAATGTAGTAGGAATGTGGGATATGGGCTAGCTTCATTTTCTGAGGCCTGATTCTCCTCAGTTTTGTTCCAGAATTTAACACTGTTGGCCACCTTTTCTTTTTGAAATGCTTTCCTTCTTTAGCCTCTTTAAGAACAAAGTATTTTGGGTTTCATCATACCTTTCTGACCCCTCCCCCCACCCCCCATCCCCCGTTCCTTGTTTTGTTTTGTGGTTGTTGAGCCTTATTCCTTTTGCTTCCAAACCAAAACTTCTTCCACCTCCACTACCAACACTCGACTGTGATGTAAATGTTCTCTAGGCTTTGGACCCGGCCTTGTCCTGTCCTTTCCTAGTAAAAATTACTCTAATCCCAAGGTTTTGCTCTTGAAAGTCATCTGTATGAACAATTTCCAAATCTCTCTCTAGCTTTGACATTTCTTCTGAGCTTCAAGTCTGAATCTGCAAGCTCCTGATGCATCTATACCTGGTTCTTTGTCTTCCTGAACATTGTGTGTAAAACTTCTTATCCTTTCTCCCCAAAACTGACCTCTCTCCCACCTTCTCTTTTCTCATTAGCCTGTCAGTATTTTGGGGTGCATAAGGAATAGGTATGAGTATATATTTTTTAACTACTATGCTATTATCACATTTAACAAAATTAACAGTAATTATTATCATTTTATACCCAATCCATATTCAGATTTCCCTTTCTCAAAGATGTCATTTTATAATTAGCTTTTTAAAATTAGAATCCTGATAGGGCCCAAACACTACATTTGGTTCTGTCTCGTAAGTCTTTTATTGCTTTTGAGTCGTTGTAGAAACCAGGTCATTTGCCCTGAAGAATGTCTCACATTCTCAATTTATTTGTTTTCTCATGTCGTTGAACTTGTTTCTCTATCTCCTGTATTTCCTGTAAACTAGTAGTTATGTCTAGAGGCTTTGGTTAGATTCAGGTTGAAGTTTTTGAGTAAGAATACTTCATAGCGAGTGCCGTGTACTTTCTATTATATCACCTCATGAGGCAAATCATATCTGGTTGCCCCACTTTTTGTGTTACTAGATTGATCGGTGGGTTTAAATGGTACCACCTGGAGCCCTCCATTAACAAGGCCCCCATCAACCCTTCACCTAATTGTTTTAACAACTATTGATGATTACTCTCTGGGTCCATTATTTCATTAAGAGTTGCAAAATGGAATTTTTCTAATTCTGTTATGGCTTCTGCCATACTTGGGATTTTTGTATAAAGAATTTTATTCTGGGGCGCCTGGGTGGCTCAGTGGTTAAGCCGCTGCCTTCGGCTCGGGTCATGATCTCAGGGTCCTGGGATCGAGCCCCGCATAGGGCTCTCTGCTCAGCAGGGAGCCTGCTTCCTCCTCTCTCTCTGCCTGCCTCTCTGCCTACTTGTGATCTCTGTCTGTCAAATAAATAAATAAAATCTTTAAAAAAAAAAAGAATTTTATTCTTCAACCATTTAGTTACCTAGAGTTAGTGTATGTAAAATAAAAAAAGGCAGGATAAATACTTGATACCTTCCCTTATAAAAACATCAATTTTCAGAATGAGTTGGTATCCTAGCAACCTCCAATGGTGACCAATCAAGTATTGTTATGAGCTCATAGATTTTTATATATTTAGTGTGTTTCAATCTATTGTAGTCATTATTCAATTTGTTGCTAAAATTATTTCATCTTAGGCCAGTGGGGGTCCTTTCAAGTTGGCTTGTTTCCTTTTGTCATGATAGATTTCTTGATTTTTGGTTTGTTTTCAGGTTCATCTTGTACAATTCCAAACCCAAACCTGGAGTCAACCATTTTGCCAAGGGGCTTTTGTTCCTTTTGATGGGAAATGGTATTAAGAGAGCCCAGTGTAAGGGCTGGGTTTCCTCACTGAAGCTAGGTTGTCAAGTCTTTTCTTTTTAGTGAAAGAGCTAGAAAATGCCTATTTCTTTTCAAAAGGAAGCATGATGAATTCCTACTGATATTTCAAAGCTGAATTTAAGAGTTTAGGGCTTTTCCTTAACATTTTTGATTTTGTAACTGTATCTAATTTCTCTCACTCAAAGTCTTGGTTCCTAATGACATTATGTAATTATTCGCATTACCCTATATTATATCCATAATGATTTCAAAGGAGCAATTCCAATGTTACTACTAAGATTACTGAATGCAGTTAAAGATTTCTTTGCTTTTCCTTTTGCCCTTAGAATAAATCCTATTAGGGAGGTAGTCAAAGTATTGTGTTTCAAAGTCACTAGAAAAGTTATTTCTTTCTCTGTGTGGTTATGTTACCAACTTGATATACAGTTTGATTCATTTGCTTCATTTTGTCTCAGTTTTACGGATTGTTTTCTTTCTTTTCTGAAATTTAATTTTACATTTAACTATGTAAAAAGTTTAAGGAGTTCCAGAGTCAAAACCATATAACAGGAGATACTCTAAATGTCTTGCTTCCATCCTGGCCCCATTCTTTTTTCTCCCTCCCTCCATAGTAACGATGTTTAATTAGGTTTTGGCTTATCCATCCATCATGGATTTGAATAGTAAACAAAGGAGAATAAGTAATTGTATTTCACCCCCATATGTTACACAAATGTAGCAAGTACTGTAAAAACTGTTCTGCTCCCTTTCTTTCCTTAACATTCTAGAGAATCATTCTGTGTCAGTGTATGGAGATCTTCCTCTTTTTTGTTTTGTGACTGTATAGTATGCTATCCTAAAGAGGAACTATACTTTGTTCAGCTGGTCGGTCCCTGTTGACAGATACTTGTATTGATTCTAGCCTTTTTCAGTTACAAAGAATGCTACCATAAGTAGAGAAAGTATTTGTCTCATGTCTCCTTGCTCCAAGCCTCAGTGATATTCTTAACTCCCCTTTCTGCCTCTTTTTGTGCACCTATTCAGTTCTGAACCCTGGTGATTCTTCCTTTGCTCTTCTCTGTTTCTGCCTTTCTATCCCTTATGCTGTCACCTAGTTTTAGACACTAGTTGTCTTTGCCTGGGTTATAGCGATAGCAGTGGAATCCCTACTCATTTTTCTCCTCAGTCCAGTCTGTGCTACACACAATGGCCAGATTTATTTCCTGAAATACTGCTTTCATCATAAACTCTTCTCACCCTACTCATAAATCTTCAAAAGTAGCATAAAATCCAAATTCTCTAGTTTGGCATTCAAGGGCCTCCATGGACTGAGCCAAATCCCCTTTCCTGATATTCAGTCTCTCTGCTTTGGTCTATGGATACATTGCTCTATATATTTGATTTCTCAGATATTACATTGATTATTATCTTTATACCTTACCTATGCTTCAGAGTTACACTTAAATCTACACTTAAGTAGAAACCCTACTGGAAACCTCTGCCCAGGCTCGCTTACTCTCTGTCTCTCTCTCATGAGCTCCTACTCTTTGCGATATCCATTTGAAGTTGAGCAGACTTAGTGCCTTGCCGAATAGAAAGATCTGCTAAGTCCATCTGCTTACTACCATAAGATGTAAGAAATTCATTAATATGTTCATCAAGCATTAACTGAACATCAGAAAAACATCCAAACTTGAGGGACCATTGGAATAGTTATGGTTCTTTCTGATAGTAACCAAGAAGAGTGTGGGATTCTGTCTGTCTGGAGGCACAGCTAGGAATATGTTCCAGGGTGGCAATACATGACTGAGAGATATAATCATAGACTATGGTAGATTGCGTGTCCCTTCCAAAGGCAGATTTAATTCCACTTGAAGGAGAAGTCATGCTTGATTCTGGGAGAAAGGACATGTTTAATAAGTATTGAGTCAAAAGATCTCAAATCCTAGAAAGGCACTGCTTTTTCCAACTTCCCCCATTAGGATAAAACATGGCATTTTGTTTTTTGAGGACCTAGAACTCATATAAGCCTGACATTATCTTGGCCACCAGCTATGTGGCAGGCTGGTTGGCCAATCTCACATTACAGAACACTGCTTCCATTCTGTACTTTTATTGTTTGGGTTGCATTAACCTTAATTTCTTAAAGTTCCTTTTAAAACTTCACCATCTGGAGCTAGAACTATTTTTGGTTTATTTATTTACAATTTATCCTCTTTGCTTTCAAAAGGATTTGAAGAAGCTTGCAAGTTTAAACATAATGCAAAGTAAGGCATAGAACAAAATTGTCTATTTTAAGGAGTAGGTATTACCAGATACCTTGGATAAGTGGAATGCTTTGGCTGTTGAGCACTGACTATGACTCTGAATTTTTTGGCAGTCAAGTGTAAGGGTTACACTGGTATATATTTACCTGAGAATTAGAAAGGTGATGTATTCCTCCCTAAAGATCAACTTCTCCCTGACATGAAACTCAAATTGGGATCTGTCACAGGAACCTTGTATAAGCACCTTAGGTAACACAGTGAATCATGTTTTTAACTTTAATTTTTACAAGTTAAACACAGAATAAAACACAGAAATACCCATCAAATCATCACTGTTTATGTTAATTGAATTAAGTTTTTTTTTATTAATTTGTTTGAAAAATTAATTCAACTTTCACACACTGCTAGCACACCTTCACTTGGGGAAGCTATTTGGCAGTATCTACTAAAGCTAAACAAATGGCTACCCAGTGACCCAGCAATTCCACTGCATGTGTTTACTGAAATATATATACACAGGAATGTCCATTACAGCATTATTTAGTAGCATCAAATAATGAAAACAACTCAAATATTCATCAATAGTGAATATATGAATAAATTGTATTACATTTGTACAATGGAATACTGTATAGTAGTGAAAATTAACAAATTAGGGCTACATGCAAGAACATGGAAGACACTTTTTAAAATAAGATTTTATTTATTTACTTATTTATTTGAGAGAGCAGGAAGAGAGAGAGAGAGCACAAGTGGTGGGGGGAGGGTCAGAGGAAGAGGCAGATTCCCTGCTGAGTAGAGAGCCAGATGCAGGGCTCTATCTCAGGACCCCAGAATTGTGACCTGAGCCAAAGGCAGATGCTTAACCCAGTGAGCCACCCAGGTGCCCCTGGAAGACTCTTATGAACATCACATTTATTGAAATAAATCAGAACCTAAATAATACATGCTATCTGATTTAATTTCTATAAAGTTCAAAACCAGACAAAACTGATATTAAAAATCAGGATAAGAGTTAACTTTTGCGAGGGAAGAAAGGAAAATGATGGGTACATGATGGAGCTTCTAGAGATGGTGATGTTCTATTTTGATTCCTGAGTAGTGCTTACTGAAGTGTACTCATGTTATACTAATTTATTGAGCTGCACAAATATGAGCTATGCACTTTTCTACATGTGTGTTATACTTCAGCAGAAGTTTAAGTGTGAATACATGTATGTAATAAGATTTCAAACTATATAGAAAAATGTATAATGAAAATGAAGTCACTGTTCTATTCCAAATTCCCATTCCCTCTCATCAAAGTCTGTAACTATTGCCAGTTTCTTAACACCTCATTATTCTTCTAGAAATGTCCTGTAATAAAAACAGTGGTGTGTATATATCTATGGATATATGTCTATTCCTTTTTGTTATTTACAGAAATGGAAACACACTGTACACATTATTCTGACACATGGGTTTTTTTTTTTTCATGTAACACTGTGTCTTAGACATCTTTTTCTATCAGTGGATAGAAAATATCCACCTTCTTCTTTGTAATGACTTCATAAAGTAGTCCATTATGAAGATGCACCATGTTTAACCAATCTTCTATTAGTGGATATTTAAGATTTTCCAGTTTTTTAAATGTCACAATGATATATTAAACATTTTTTTACACATGTCCTTGCACATGTGTATGGGGTATAGTGGACTTTTGCATCCTTTTGTTAAATTGTCTAACTGTGGGTAAAAATACCAGAGTCAAAACCATCCTTAAAATTCCCTTAGAAAGGCTGGCATACCATATCTTCATCATTCCTGTTTGCCTGTTTTTCCTGCAGCATTGAAGTAGATCTTTGAGTCTGGTTTAGCACCTAATGAAGAGAAGACCTTGTAGGTATGAGCTATATTGAGTGACATATATGCAATCTTTAAACACTACAATCACAGTGAGATGATCACTATCTACAAGTGCCTCTCTGAGGGGCACATGGGGACCAAGATTTACAAGGGAGTAACAGAACCACAGTTTTCGCCTTACATTCTCTCTAAGGCATAGCAGGGTCTTTGGGCAGAATGGCGGATATAACCTGCTACACCATTTTTTTTTTAAAGGTTTTATTTATTTATTTGACAGAGAGAGAGAGAGACAGAGATCACAAGCAGGCAGAGAGGCAGGCAGAGGCAGAGAGAGAAGCAGGCTCCCCGCTGAGCAAGGAGCCCGATGCGGGGCTCGATCCCAGGACCCTGATCATGACCTGAGCCGAAGGCAGCGGCTTAACCCACTGAGCCACCCAGGCGCCCCGTCTGCTACACCATTTTAATTGTTGTTTTTGTCTCTCTAAACTCTGTCTTCTATCTTTCTCTTTATGTCTTTGTCTCTCTGTCTCTCTGTCTCCCCTTTCCCCTTTTCCCTCTCTATATGCTGAATGCCTGTGATTGAATTGGTATAACTCATGTGTGCATATGCCGTGCTTCCCCTGTGTATCATAAGATCAATTCCAAGAAGTGGGATTTGGGCACATATATATGTATGAATGTATTTTCAAATCATATGTGTGTGTTATATAGATACATTTTTTATTATGAAAATTTCAAACATACAAAAGTAGATAGAATTCTCTAAGAAGGGGCAACTGGGTGGCTACATTTTTTAAATGTCTGACTCTTGATTTCAGCTCAGGTCATGATCTCAGGGTTGTGAGATGGAGCCCCATGTCAGGCTCCCTGCACAGTGGGGAGTCTGCTTGGGACTCTCTCTCTCCCTCTCCATTTGTCCCTCCCCCTACACATGCATGCTCTCTCCCCCCTCTCTGTCTCTTTCTCTCTCTCTCAAGTAAATAAGTCATCTTCATTTTAAAAAAAAGAATTTTTTAAAAGATTTTATTTATTTGACAGAGAGATCACAAGTAGGCGGTGGGGGGTGGTGGTGGTGGGAAGCAGGCTCCCTGCTGAGCAGAGAGCCAGATGTGGGGCTTGATCCCAGGACCCTGAGATCATGACCTGAGCCAAAGGCAGAGGCTTAACCCACTGAGCCACCCAGGAGCCTCTTAAGGAAAAAAAAAAAAAAAAAAGAATTCCCTAACAAGACTCCTGTACCCATCACCCAGCCTCAAAAATGATCAACCCATGACCGCTGTCATCTATACCGTACACACTTTTCCTCTTTTTGTAATATTTTGAAGCAAGTCACAGATATAACATTTTATCTGAGTGATTCAGTATGTATTTCCAAAGGATTGGGACTTAAAAAAAAATCCACAATGCAATTGTCGCACCTCAAAATGAACAAAACTTCATTAAAATCAACAAATATCCAGTCAGTGTTCTAGTTTCCAATTATCTTGCAGTTGGGGTAAATGGATTCTTATTTGTTTGCCTAAAACTCTAAGTAAGGGCTAGATACTGTAATTGATTGATAATAGCCTTTTAGTCTCTTTCAATCTATAGGTTCCCCTTCAATCTTTTTTCTTTTTGCAATTGATTTTTGGAAGAAAATGGATTTTTTTTCCCCTGTAGCATTTCCCATACTCAGGATTTTGCTGATTTCATGCCCATTGTTAAGTTTAATACTTATATAGTCTAAGTATCCTCAGACTTCTGTGTTTTATCTAAATTAGTAGTTGATTTTAGATCCAGGTTTAAGGTTTTTTTTCTTTTTTCAAGCATCTTGGTTGTTGGTTTTTGTTTTGTTTTGTTTGTTTGTTTTTTTGTTTTTTGGTAAGACTACTTCATACATGATTTTGTCACTCCATTAAGTGACACATACTACATGATTTTCTCTACCTTTTTAAAAAATATATTTTATTTACTTACTTATTTAAGAAGGAGATAGAGAGAACATGAGTAGGGAGAGGAGCAGAGGGAGAGGGACAAGCAGATTTTGTGCTGAGCACAGAGCCTGACATGGGGCTCAATCCCATGACCCTGAGATCATGACCTGAGTCCAAATCAAGAGTTGGACACTTAACTGACTGAGCCAACCAAGTGCCCTGTTTTTTTCCCTACTTTTATGTTAGCAGACATTGATGATCAAGTCTAGATTCATTTATTCATTAAGGATTGAAAGATGGTGATGTTTTTCTCTTATTATTCCTTCTTTACTTATTAGCTAGAATATGTCTGTATATCTATTACTTGGTTATCCAGGGTATAGTTTGTATAAGAAGGCAAGATAAATGCCTGATTCAAAATAATCAGCTAATTTGCCAACATCCACTAATAAAGGCAATGAGTGATTATTTTTTAAAGTGTAATCATGAATTAATGGACTTAAACATATTTGATGTGTTTAAATCCATTTTTCTTATTAATATTGAGGCTTGCATTCACCATTGGGAAACTCTAAGTTGGTTCATTGGGGTTTTTTTTTACCTGACTCTAGAAGTCTTTGAAAATTTTTTTGCTAGGTATGAGATCATCCAGGATCATCATGTACATTTCCTGCTCCAGATATGAAGAACCATGTTTATAGATGTCAACATAGTATAGTGAAAAGGGCACACAGAGTGACTGGGGTGGAATCCTGCCCCTACCTCATACTGCCTGTATGGCCATGGACAAGCTACTTAATATTTACCAGCTTAAGTTTTTTTGTGTTTAAAATAAACAAATGGTACCTATCTTTCATGGTATTTCAGAGAGTTAAAATTATACACACATAAACACACACAAACACGTAGTAGGTACTCAGAAATTCATGTTCCTTCTCTATTTCCCATTCTCTTCTTACTCAAGGGACAATATCACATCCTTTAGGATTACTTAAGCTTCTGTGTTTACAGCATGGAGTGTTCTCTTTCACATATAGGAGACACTCAACACATACTTGCAAATTGACTTTGAGGATAGATGTCATCAAATAGTTGATGCCAACACATGTTAATCTCTATGAAAGCAGACATTGCCTCAATGACATTGTTTTTAAAAAGGATTTTTCCTTTATTTTTCAGAGTGCCCATTCACAAATATTAAGAAATAGATCTCTTCTCACCATCTCTGCCCTATTCCCCAAAATTGAGGTGTGATGATGATACCAGCTTTCAGTTGTGTTAAAGAAAGTAGAGAAGCATGGATAATTCAAAAGAATAATCCAAGTTCATGAGTCACTCTGAAGATATTCATTTCAGTTTGAAAGACATTATCTGATATAAAGAGCAGATTTCCCTTCTTAAATTAGTTTTACTTACACTACTATTAAAATGGCATTTCATTCCTCAAGGTCATGGCAGCTAGAGAGGGTAATAAGTCCAAAATATACTGAACAAGCCATAGAAGGCAACTTGGGATGGGGTGTTTATTTACCCTATTCTGCCCTGATACTCACCTGTGGCTATGGTGCTGTCCTCAACTTAGGATCAAAATTAGGAAATTGTCAGGGTGCCTGGGTGGCTCAGTCAGTTAAGTGGCTGCCTTCAGCTCCGGTCATGATCTCGGGGTACTGGGATGGAGTCCTGCATCGGGCTCCCTCTGTGCTCTCTCTGCTCTGTCTCTCAGATACATACATACATACATACATACAATCTTAAAAAAAAAAAAAAAAGAATTAGGAAATTGTAAAGCAGTCTCAACGTTCCAGCCCTGGCAGCCAGGGGAGCAGCAGCAGTTGCAAAGAGCACAACCTTTTGACAATTAACTAAAAGATAGTGAATAAAGGTGGAAAGAGTGATGAGGAAGAACCTCCTCAGTTAAGTAGTATCCTGTGATGGTCTTCAACTCAGCATCTAGTATAGGTTGATTTGGATTTTGAGAGAGCTTGCTGGAGAATTCTTTTGCCTGGTGGCTGCTTCCCCCAAAGTACCCAGTGACCAAGTCATTACATGGTGCTATTCACTCAGGAGGTATTAGCCTTTGAGTAGGGAAAGCTGTTTGACCACCTACTCATAGGTCCCATTCTCCAAGCTCTTTGTCTCATGGTGGGGCAGAAGCAGCTGGCTGAGGTGGCTGGAAAGCCCACTTGTGTTTCCTGAGAGATAAGCTCTGGGACTATGTCTTGTCTGGGGCTACCTACCCAGGAACCTTTTTCCCATAAGCCCTAGGGGTGAATGCCTAATAAACATAAAGGCTTTCTTTGTGCCAGTACTTTTAGAGGCTCTTTCCATGCATTCTGACATTGAATCCTCATAACCAGTTATGGCTGTGTGGGTATTAGATACAAATTTGATAGATGAAAAATTGAACATTCAGAGAGATTTGCCTGGCTACTCTTATCCCAGGTTCCACTTCCAGGCTAACACCTTCTTTCATTTTAGGGACTTCTGCCATTCAGCTGTTGGAATAGGAAGTAGGTGGGGGAGAGCAAGGATACCAAATAGGAAAAGGTAACCAAGGTTTTGGAAGCCTCACACAGTTTTTGTCTCATTTAATCCCTGTTCCATCTCTTCTTGTGGATCTGAAGTTGCTAGTCCTGAAGTTAAAATTCTAAACCCATGATCTAACTACAACAAATGTATTTAGGGCTGGATTAATGATGCCTACTATTGGAAGTGGGTCTGTCCCAGGAAATCTGGTTTTCTTGGTTAACATAGTTTTGAGTACTCACTGACTCTTTTCCTGCCCTCCTGTTGTTTACACCAGTGGCCTCCCAAAAACAGTGAGCAACCCCTAGGACTCATGGGTATGGTATGGTTGGGTGGCTAGCTGAACTCTAGTCAGACTGAACCTACATTCTCCATTGTTCTAACCAACTGAGCCACAGTACTTCAGTGATTGATGATGGAACAAAAAGGTGTGTCTCCATGTAAGGTGGAGGTAGTCTAATAGAGAAGGAAACAAAATGTGGATATGAAATCTTTAACTTGTGAAGCAACAAACTAATCAGACCAATGGAAGCATTATGTCAATGTCAAGTAATTGTCAGGAGTATAAATTATTTAAGTACACACTCCATATATTTGGTATTTTTCTCATTTGTTTTACTTTTTGGGTAAAGACTGCAGATAAACAAGGGGAAAATGAGAAGGAAAGATACCACTGAGGTTTTACCTCATCTTAAAAGATTATTTTCATCACAGGACTTCTGTAAAATAGGCAGTAACCACTGTTAAATAGAAAAAAAAACATTTTTGGAAAAAAAGTCAACTTAGGAAACATTTTCTTTAGAAATAACATTAAACACTGTATTTTAAAAATAATCTTTATCCTATTTTCAGACTGCTCACTCATGCTTGCTTTCTATCAATACTAAACAGTTATAATAAATCTTGTTCTCTTAACAGAATTACTCTTTTAACTGTCATTTTTTCTAACCACTTTAGATCACAATACTTTGCTTGTGTGTCTATATGTGTGTGCGTATGTGTGTTTCAGCTTAAAGACAAACTATTTTGAAATTAGATTTAATTCATTATCTTTGAAACCTGAAAGCTCCATAGCTCTGGGTGTTTCTGTAGAAAGTCCCCCACCTTGCCAGAAAGGCATAATGAAATGTCAGAGGGGGTGGCTGTTCATCTTTCTATTTATGGGCTTATTGTCTTTGACATCCTTTATACTACTTGATTATCCTCTGCTTGGGCCAACTAATATAAAGGAGAAAGAGACCTTATTGCCATTCTTTCATCATTTTACAAAATCTCACCTTCATGACCTCCTCTTTGATACTGTTGCCCAGCTGGGGACATGTACATCGCTTCCACTCACTGTACTACATGAGATGCATCTAAGTTACACGTCCCTGAGCTAACAAAGATCTTTCAGGAAAGATCTAGAGCAGGGGTTGGTAAACTATGGCCCACAGGTCAAATCCAGCCCCCCTCCTGCTTTTGTAAAGTTTTCTTGGCGCACAGACACACACATTTGTTTACATATTGCCCATGACTGCTTTAATGATACAATAGCAGAGCTGAGTAGTTGCCAAAGACCAAATATCTCCCCCAAACTGAAATATTTACTGTGTGGCCCTCAGAAAATATTTGCCAACCCCTTTTCTATAGAACAGATCCATCATAACATATACCCAAGACATCTGGTGGTGTGTTTGCAGGCATTTAGAGGTGAAAGCAAAAGAGTATGATGAAAATATACGAAGATCTCTCACCTGGGAGCAGCAAAATGGGTTCCAGTGTTCCAGTCCCTATTCTGTCACTGTCTGAATCAGTTTGGGCAGATCCCATTTCTTTCCTGTCCCAACTTTGCCCCAAAGGTAAAATGAAAGAATTGAACTAGGTGATACACAGGGGCCCTCCCAACTATGAGATTCTGTGGTTCCAATGTTTAGTTTAATAAGCTCTTTTGTAATACACAGATACATCTATACTTTGAGACTACAGGGTGCCCCATTTTTTAAAGCCTTTTTATTTTGAGATCATTTGATTTGATTTTTTAGAAGAGTTTGTTTGTTTGTTTGTTTATCAGAGAGAGAGAGAGAGAGAGAGAGAGAGAAGAGAGCACAAGCAGGGGGAGCAGCAGTTAGAGGGACTTCTTGCTGAGCAAGAAGCCTGATGTGGGCTCGATCCCAGAAAATAACATTAAACATTGAGCTGAAGGCAGAGGCTTAACTGACTGAGTCACCCAGACTTCCCTTGAGATATGCAGGTCTCCTTGAGTTATTGACTGAATTCTGATCTGCACATGCATAAGAAAAAAACTATTCTTGGACACCAGAAAGCAGTAGACTGAACAACTAGAGTTCACATGAGGCTAGGAATAGTTCATGTTCCCACCAATCAGTGTGAAAAGACCTGTAGTACTTAAGATATCAGGTAGAATCCTCAAAGAGATGTTGTCTTAATAGTAGGCCTAAATTATCCCTAGACTAAAGGCTGCCATAGACATGGTCTAACAAAGTTTATAAGCAAGGCTTGAAATAATCGAACTGATTTTAAGTAACTTAAAGTTTTCTTCAAGTTTTGTTGCTTTCCACAATAAACCCAACAATATTTAAGGGAATATAACAAAATCTGGCACCCAACAGCGTAAACACACAATGTTCAGTATCCAATCAAACAGTTTAAACCATACAAAGAATATATAGTTTAAACCATAGAAACCATACAAAGAAGCAGGAAAATGTGATTCACAGGATAAATACCAATCTAAAGCTATAGACTCCTAGAAATGACAGAGATAATGGAATTAGCAGACAAAAACATTTAAAAAGCTATTTTAAATATACTTTATATGATTATGGAGGTGCAGGGAACATGGACATGACAAAGAGAAATGGAGATATAAAAAGGCTCAAATCAAACTGATAGAGATGAAATATATATGAAATAAAAATGTTCTGGATGGGATTAATAGAATAGAAACTGCAGTAAATTAGATAACTTGAAGTCATAGCAAAATAAACTAAACAAAGTACAGAGAGAAGAGACTTGCAGAGACAGTAGCATCAGTGATAACATAAATAACATAAAGTGATAAAACAGAATGCACAATTGGAGTGTCAGGAGAGTAGGAGGGCAGAAAATATTTGAAGAAATAAGGCTGGATAATTGTTTTAAAAGATTTTATTTATTTATTTGACAGAGAGAGAGAGAGAGAGAGATCACAAGTAGGCAGAGAGGCAAGCAGAGAGAGAGGGAGAAACAGGCTCCCCACTGAGCAGAGAGCCTGATGCAGAGCTCATTCCCAAGACCTTGGGATCATGACCTGAGCCGAAGGCAGAGGCTTTAACCCACTGAGCCACCTAGGCACCCCAGGTGTATGTATATTTATAATTGTTATATGCTTTTAATGAATTGACCCCTTAATCATTATGTAATGACCTACTTTGTCTCTTGTGATAGTTTTTGACTTAAAATCTATTTTTTTGGTGGTTGGGTTATGTACATTGGGTAAGGTATGTGCTATGGTGAGTGTTGTGAAGTGTGTAATCCTGGCAATTCACAGACCTGTACCCCTGGGGCTAATAATACATTATATGTTAATAAAAATTTAAAAATTAAATAAAAACCTATTTTTTCTGGGATAACTATAGCCACCTCTTGTATCTTTGGGCTACTATTTGCATGGAATATCTTTTTCCATCTCTTCACTTTCAGCCTATGTGTCTCTTAAAGGTAAAGTGAGTCTCTGGGAAGCAGCATATAATTGTATCTTGTTTTTTAATCCATTCAGTCATACTAGGTCTTTTGATTAGAGAATTTAATTCATTTACATTTAAAGCAATTATTAGTAAGTAAGGACTTACTATTGCCATTTGTTGTTTTCTAATTATTTTGTGGTTCTATTGTTTCTTCCTCTCTTGTTGTCTTCTTTTGTGATTTTATGATAAGAACTTTTCAGACAAAAGCTGAGAGAAGTGACAGCCAACAGACATGCACCACAAGAGATGTTAAAGTGGGAGCACCTGGGTGGCTCAGTGTCAAACTCTTTCTTTTGGTTCAGGTAATGATCTTAGTGTTGTGGGATCAGACCTCACATTGGGCTCTGTGCTCTGCAGGGAGTCACCTTCTCTCCCCCTCCTTCTGCCCCTCCCCTGCTCTCTCTCAAATAAATAAATAAATAAATAAATCTTAACAAGAAATGTTAAAGGAAGTTTTTTTTTTTTTTTATAATGTTTTATTTTTTATAAACATATATTTTTATCCCCAGGGGTACAGGTCTGTGAATCACCAGGTTTACACACTTCACAGCACTCACCAAAGCACATACCCTCCCCAATGTCCATAATCCCACCCCCTTCTCTCAAACCCCTTCCCCCCAGCAACCCTCAGTTTGTTTTGTGAGATTAAGAGTTTTTTTAAAAAAAATTAATACCAAATAAAAATTTAGATCAAAGGTATAAAGAACACTAGAATTTGTAAACATGTGAGTATACATGCAAGACACTTTTTAAAAATTATTTTTATATTCTCCCTAAATGAAAATTAACTATTTATGTGAAAAATAATAACAGTGTTTTGTGGTATTTATAATAAGAAACTAAGTATTTGACAACAATAGCACAAAGAACAAGGGGAAAAGGGATGTATATGTGAAGTGGTATAGTATTGGTTGAAGGTAGACTGTACTAAGTTAAAGATTTTATTGTAAGTGCTAGAATAATAAAAAAATGAAAAAGAGAGAGCCAATAAAACCCAATACTGGAGATAAAAGGGAATCATAAAAATAAGTAATCAAAAATAAGACAGGAATAAAAGAAAACAAGGAACAAGACCAGATAGGACAAGTAAAAATTAGATAGCAAGGTTGTAGATTTAAATCCAACAAAATCAATAACTTAATTAAATATGAATGTTCTAAACACTCTAATTAAAATACAGAGATTTTTAGTTTGGGTAAAAAAGTAAGACCTAACTATACTGTCTATGAGAATCCCACTTTAAATATAAGGACACACATGGCTTAAGAGAAAAATACATAAAAAACAAACCCTAATGAAAAGAAAGTTGGAGTAGCTATATTAACATTAGGCAAAATGGATTTTGGTACAAGGAATGTTACCAGGAATAAGGAGGAATAGTTCATAATAATAGAGTTGTCAGTGCATCAAGAGGCATAACCATCCAAGATGTGTATGCCTCTAATAGGAGAGCTTCAAATATGTGAAGTAAAAGCTGGAAGAAATTTAAGGAGAAATATTCAAGTCCATAATTATAGTTGGAAATTTCAATATTCCTCTCTTACTGATGGATCAAATAGAAAGAATATTAGTAAGAATACAGAAAATTTGAATTATAGTATCAGCTAAATTGACCTACTTGACTTTTATGTAACATTCTATCCAAGGAGAGCAAAATATACATTATTTTTAAGTACACATTTTTTTTTAAAGATTTTTATTTATTTATTTGACAGAGAGAAATCACAAGTAGATGGAGAGGCAGGCAGAGAGAGAGAGAGGGAAGCAGGCTCCCTGCTGAGCAGAGAGCCCGATGCGGGCCTCGATCCCAGGACCCTGAGATCATGACCTGAGTCGAAGGCAGCGGCTTAACCCACTGAGCCACCCAGGCGCCCAGTACACATTTTTAAGTACAGAATGTTCACAAAGAAAAACAATATTCTGGGCCATAAAAAAGTCTTCATAAATTTAAGAGAAGATAAATCGTGCAAAGAGTGTTCTCTGACTACTAAGCAATCAAACAAGAAATCATCTGGAAATTTTCCAATATATGGGTTTTAACAGCTTTTTAAGGATATAATTCACATAATGTAATTAAAAGTACACAATTTGATAGTTGTTAGTATATTCACGGCTATATGGAACCATCACTGCAGTGAATTTTAGAACATTTTCATCACCTCAAGAAGAAACTCTACTTTAGCTATCAACCCTTCTATCTTCCCACCCCACCTAGACCTAAGCAGCCACTGATCTATTTTCTGTCTCTATAGATTTCACTATTCTGGACTTTAATATGAATGGAATCATAGTATGTAGTCCTTCGTAACTGACTTCTTTCACTTAGAATAATGTTTTCAATGTTCCTCTGTATTACACCATGTATCAGTACTTTATTCATTTTTATGGCCAAATAATATTCCTTATATAGATATGCCACATTTTATTTATCCATTCACCCATTGATAGTTATGTGAATTGTTTCCACCTTTTGGTATAATGAGTAATGTTGGTATAATCATCCATGTACAAGTTTCCCTTAGTATTAACTTCTTGTATTGATATGGTGTATTTGTTATAATTGATGAACTGGTGTTGATACATTATCATTAACTCAAATCCATAGTTTACATTAAGATTCACCCTTTGTGTTGTACAGTTCTGTGGTTTTTGATAAATATGTAAGGTCATGTGTCCACCATCACAGTATCCTATAGAATAGTTTCACTGCCCTAAATATTCCCTATGCTGCTTCATCCCTTCATCACTCCCTTTCTTCCCTCAACCATTGACCTTTTTTTTTCATCTCCATAGTTTTGTCTTTTCCAGAATGTCATGTATATTGAACCATACAATATGTAGCCTTTTCAGACTTCTTTTACTTAGCAATGCGCATTTAAGGCTTGTCCATGTCTTTTCACAACTTAATAGCCCATTTCTTTTTATTGCTGAATAGTATTCCAATGTCTGGGTATACCACTTAGGCCTATTAATCTATTGTTCCTTGATGGACCATTTAACTATGACAGACAATCCCCAGTTCTAAATCACAAAGTTCTCTATGACCAATCCTAGTTAAGGACCTAGTTGAACCAACAGTCCATTTAGACTCATTTTGTGATTAATGCAAACAACTTGATCATTTGGGTAAGAAAAGAAATTAGCCAAATTAATGGTGAATGACTTTACCAGATGATTTTATCAAGATAGCCAAACTGGTTGGGTATGTGGGTCTAGCCTGAGAGACAGGCTGTATGGTCCAGTGGAAGGAGCCTGGGCCCAGGAGTCTAGAGCTCTGGGTTGTACCCACAGTTCTACTACCAACCTTGCCTCTGTGGACCTGTCTTTAAAGGCCTTACCTGCTCTGCTGAGCACAAATTTCAGAAGAGTTTTCGTTCACTGATCAGACCTCTCATGTGTAGCATTCGATGCCATTTATATGCCAGAGCATATATACTGTGGCACAGGACCAAGGACTCATACACACACTCTTTGTCTTATGGGGATCTTGCAGAGACTTAATGTCTTTCCAGGGTATGGGACCCATGATGCATGCCCCTCAGGGCATTGTAGAACTTCCACAGAAAGGAGCTTCTGGGAGATACTCATCCTGGGGGCTTGTTGGAGATAAGTAAAGGGCTTTTACTGAAAGCAGAATTTTCCTTGACCCTGAGAAGGCCTTTTCTTCCTGTATTATTAGGCCAAAATAGATGCCAAGCCATTGATGATTAATGTTGCTAGATGGAGCTGGTTCACTTTAGATGAACTTTCCTCCCTTTCTGCATGACTATGTAAATCACAATGAGCTATTGCATTTCCTAAGTTTAAACTCCTCCTTGGTATTAGGAACTGACTTCCATGAGTGCTTCTGAGGTTTGGGATTTAAATATTGGCTGCTTTTCACAATGAAGTCTTCCCATTTTTCAACCCCTGGGTCTTTTGTGGGGCAGAGTATTTTTCTGTGGTATTAAAACAGAAGCTGAGCATTTGTTCCTTCTTCTGGATGTGAATTTGGTCTACAAACTTTTTTCTGAGAGACTCTTCACTCTCTGCTGGGCCCTTGAGCTGAGCTGAGCTGTAGGCTTTTTAGAGAGAATGGAAGTTCCTCTGACATTGGGAAGCACGCAGGCAGGGCTAAACAGTTTTAGGTCTTGGCTAAGAGGTCCACCATGTCTTTAGCTGCCCAGTTAGAAACTCCTCACTCTCCCTCAGCTGCTACTTACCATGTGACTTCTGGGGTTCGGACTACTTATGTCTCACAGGGATGTTGGCAAAAGCCCCCTCATTTGTCTTTATTGCTCCAGACTATCCCCTACAGTTCCTCCAGTGTAAAGGACATCTTCACCATTGCAAATTCATGCCACCCAATCCCAAACCTGGATCTCCACTGGCTTCAGGATGTAGTCTTAGCCAAGAGCAGGTATTCAGGGCCCTCCCTGCTCTAACATTCTACTTCCCGCTCAACTCACCAAGATCTTGGCCACCCTCTTTCCACAATCCTCATGCTTCAGCCATTCCAGACTTGGTTCTGTTCCCTGAGCATCCCATATACCTGTGTATTGCTTTATCTTGTTTGTGCAGCCCCTATTGTCTGGAATTCTCTTCCTCTTCCCCCCAGTTCTTTCCTATGAGTTTGTCAAGCTGCAGCTCTGACATCACCACTTCACTTTGTGAAGTGTTCTCCAACCCCCCAGAGAGTTTGTTTCTTCTCAGGTCAGGAAAGAGTGAGACCAGAATCTGATCCTCAAGGTCCTCACTCCACTCAGTGCTGTTTGGTAAGGAGAACTGACACTGAATATTTTCCAGAATGACCTGGGGTCTTCAGGAACGGGGCTACCTAGGCTCTGCTGTCTGTGTATTCAGAAGGAAAATGCTAACACCCTCTTCCATGAGGAAAGATGCCTTCTTTGCCTGGCAGAAGATCTAGGGAGGGGGCCACAGGCAAGCCTCCCAGACCTATCCAGAGAGGAATAAAGCTGTCAGGCTTCCAGGCCAATGTCATTTTTGCTCACCCTGGGCAAAGTCACTTTCAGCAACTCTTGACTGACCACTCTCTGGGAACCAGACACTGGACTGTTGTTTGGCTTCTGCCCTCAAAGAGCTCAGAATCAAGCAAGAAAGATAGATCTCTCTAGATGGGTATATTTCTTTGCTAGAGTTGCTATAATAAAAGACCATAGACTGGGTGGCTTCAAAAATAGAAATGTATTGCCTCCCAGTTCTGAAGGCTAGAAGTCCCAAATCAAGGTGTTGGTAAAGTTGGTTCCTTCTGAAGGCTGGGAGGGAAGGATCTGTTCAAGTTCTCTCTGTGGCTCCACACATTGTCACACGGCCTTTTGTCTGTGCATGTCTATTTCTTAATATTTTCTTCTTAAAAAGACCATGAGTCATTTTGGATTGGAGCCTATCCTGATGACTTCACTTTAACTTAGTTACCTTTTTAGAGATCCTATCTCCAAATACAGTCACATTCTGAGGCAATGAACTGCAACAAATAAGTTTTGGGGGTACACAATTCAGCCCATAACAATGGGTAATGGCAGTTTAGTGTAAGGGCCCTAAGGAGATGGAAATTTTACACAGAATACTACTGGAGCACAGAACAAGGGTACCCATTTAGGCCCATGCTCTCTTGACCACATTGCACATTGCCAGTCAGAACTACCATGGCCAAAGCCTGCCTTTAATTGAGCAGGCCACTAGTAAGAGGCAGACATAGATTTAAACACACAACCATGTAGTCCCATGTGATTCTTTGTCAGTTCAGCTATGGCATCTTCTACTTGAGAATCCCATACACCTTGTTTCCTCTGATCTGGCCCAGATCTCCTTTGGGAGAGGGAGAGATCCCCATTAACCTTTTCCTGTCTCTCTCCTTCCCTATCCAGTCTGATGAGTCAGAGGAACATAGGCTTAGGGCAGAGAGAGATCTGATTTCAAATCCCAGTTGAGCTACTTACTGGTTTTGTGATTATGGACAGACAAGGCTCACTTCCATGAGCCTCTGTTCCTTATTTCATAATATGGGATGGTAACTCCTACAGGTGTGATTATGGAGCTAAAGTGAAAATATTCAGGGGAAGGGTGTGGAGTCAGCCAAGTCTGGAGTGTGTTGATCTCTGTCTTGAAGGGGCCTGGCATGAGGGCTGATCTGGAACTTACTCCCTCAGTTAGGGATTGATACACAAGTGACTGAGTCAATGGCAAGGAAAGCAGTGTTCTTCCATGGCAAGTCCTTCTCTCACCTGTGCCTGTGAGTTCAGACGGAGGGTCTGGGAATTCCTTCCACATCCCAGGCTAAGGGGAAAAGGATGTCCTTCCCTTATGAAAGAGAAAAAAAAGAAAAGCAAAAGGTCGGGTGTGGAAGGTGAGTAGATGCTCAGGAAACATCATCGACCTCCTTCTCATCAGGGTCCATGTGGAGTGGCCCAAGCAGGGTCAGGCTGTAGAGCTGAGCACTGGGCCAGGGCTGGCATGTGTGGGAACAGAGGAATGAGGCCAGGAGCCTGAAGGCCAGAGTGCCTTGTGGGGGAAAAGGCAAGAAGCAGAGAGGGATGTGTAGGGAGAAAGAGACAAGAGCTGTGTCTCCTATCCACATCACCCCACCTCGAGTGAAGTGGCCAGAGTGCTGATGCCAGGAGGCTGAAAGTAATGCTGGCAGTCATGCTTCCCTCTGACTTACCTTCTGAAGAGCAAGAAGGGTTTTTGGTCTTCTGTTAAGTATATACTGTCATCCTATACTGTTTCATTTAGTGGTCACAGACACCATATCAGGTAAGTAAGTATTCTTGGAAGTAGTGGAACTGGGATTTGAATGCAAGTCTCTCTCTCTCTCTCTCTCTCTCTCTCTCTCTCTCTCTCTCTGATTCTAGACCCAGCCTTCTATTTTCTACACTATACTGTCTAATGAAAAGAGAATGGGATAAGGGATGCTGAAGACCTTGGTTTGAGTCCTGGCTCTACCACATGCTGCCTGTGTGACCATGGGGAGTTACTTAAACTCTCTGAGCCTTGGTTTCATTATCAGTTAAATGGGGGTAATATGCAGCCCCCACCCCAGCACACACACAAATACACATCCATTCAGCATCACTGAGAAAACTAAACAAGGGGATATGCCAGGAAGTGCTTTGTCAAGTATACATTCCCTAAGTTAACCACAGCCCTGGTGTCCTACATGGTACCTGAGCCAACTTTTAGATGTCCCCTAACTTTCTTCATGAGAGTCCCACCCTCATTTTAAGTTATTTCACACTGCAGATCCTTTGAATCCCTGCCTTTCCGGAACTTCCATCAGGTTCTCCCTTCAAAATTCCCTTTGGGTTAGCAGCTACCTCCACCTCATTCATATTCTACCTCCGTCCTCTGTCTCTGTCTCTGTCTGTCTGTCTGTCTCTCTCTCTTACACACACACACACACACACACACACACACACCAGGAGAGTAGACCCAATCTATCAGCTATCTACTCAAAACCATATTCCAAGGGCCACCTATTCACTCCATCTGCTAGAAGGCTGCTGCCTGGAGTGAAATGTGGACCCTTTGGATCCACAGTAAGGATTGGTTGAGCTGGACCACAGGAGTGAAGTGTAGAGTTGGTGAACTTTGAGCATAACATATTTGAGAGGGAAGGGCCAGTCCAATGGGAAAGGGTTTCCCCTGAGGTGGTCCTTCTTTTATTTTTGTGGCAAAAGGTCCTAAATCCTCTCCTTGTGCTTCTTTGCTGGGGCCTTTGTCATCAGTGCCATCAATTTCTTCTTCCTAAGGCCTGGTAAAGGGTTCTCTTCAGGGCAAGCCACAAGAGATAAGGGAGGTAGCTCATCCACCCCAGGCTCTGTGGCCACATGGTAGGTGGCAGCCTGAGGACTGAGGACGGAAGAAGCACTATAGCCCCAGGTCTGACAGCCCAAGCTCTGGCCCCACCTTTGCCTTCCCTGACTCTTGACTTGGCAAAAGTCCTTGTCCATCTCTGGGTCTTGGCTCCTCTAGCTTCAGACTGAAGGAGTTGACCCATTCCATCTCTAAGCTCCCTTTTTGTTCCAACCTCCCTGCATACAGGCCTATAATTTGAGTTCTGTGACCAGGGAGCTGGAAAGTCTCCTGGTTGGAGTAAAAATTATTCTCCTGTCAGCCCAGCTGAGGGTTTCATGCGGGTTTCGTCCATGCCAGCCTCATGGCTACTGCCAACCACTATATGAACCCAGAGCAGACACCGATTCATTGTCCTTAGAGACAAATGCCAGATGGGAAAATTATCATGCTTTTAGGCAGCCAAGCAGTGGAAAGGCTCAAACCTGTTTCTTCTCAAAGAGTTTCTACCTATTGGCTCATCTACTTCTGAGTAACCTGAGGCACAGCAAAGATAGTGTATGTCCTGACCTTGGATTTTGGACTAAGCCTGCCTTAAAAATCTACATCATGCCTAGATTCCTCCCCAGTGATAGCTTGGTCCTGAATGACCCTAACTCCTTCCCACAGATATTTCAACAGTTAATTCTCTCTCTCTCTCTGATGCTTCTGTATTCATGCTAAACCCCAGTTTAGGAAGGAAAAGCTATTTATCACATTCTTGCATAGCCATTCTACACCAGATTGAGTGGGTGACAGACAGGAAAACTGGAAAGGAAATGCCTATAATATTTAGTTGATGTGGTCATCATATTTCATTTGGCTGCATTGCCCCAAATGCAAATACAAATGTCCCACTTATTTGCATGTGAGTCTTCTTTCACGGGTGTAGGAGGTGGGAGTGGGGGGGTGGAAGAACCAATTCAAGTTCCAGAGTGATCTTGGAGCAGAGTGTTGCATTAGTTGGGACGTAGAGCAGTTGTATGGGGGCCCAGGTACCTGGGGGTGTGATCTCCAGGAAGCTTTTAGAGGGATGAAGTCACATGAAAATACTTCATCTCAACTGAGAGCAACTTGGAAAATACTGCAATTCAGAGTTTTGCAGAAAACCATTTCATTGGTATCTTTAACAGAGAAGGCTGTGTGGAATAGAAAGAACACTGGGCTTGGAATAGAATTACTCAGTTCAAGTTTGAGTTCTACCACTTGACCTTGCGTGAGTATCTTAGTTCCTTGGAGCCTCAGTTTTCTCCTTGGCAAAAAAAGGGGGCTTAAAACTCCCTGCTCTGCTGACCCCGTAGGGATGTTGGGAAAAGTCCAGGGAAACCTGCGTATGTGTGCTATTGGCAGCTGTTTTTAGGAACATGGTGTATTGCTATTTCTCTTGTTGTTGTTGTTGTATGAGGACGCTAGAAAATGTCTATACACCAAAACCAGGCATGAGTTCTCTTTTTAGGTGTTTTGAACTAAAAACAAAACAAAACCAAAGAAAGGCGCAACAACAACAACAAAAACTCATCCAAAGGAAGTAATTTAGAACATGTAGAATTGTTCTTAAGAACTTATGAGTCCTGGGCTTTAGGCCAGAGAGCAGCTTCACACACTCTGTGACCTGGGGAGATCCAGCTGCCCTCCCTGGATCCTCTCATTTTCCCTTCTGTACTGAGTGAGGCTGGCTGAGCCTGTCTCCAGCCCTCTCTAGCCTAAGGCAGCTTGCTCTATGATGCACATTGACCACACTTTCTAGAGATTTCACATTGTACTAGGCCTTTGCGGGCAGCAACTTCTAGGTTTAGATAGGCCAATCTTTTGACCAGAAGGTTTATTTGTAGTTCTGATTATTCAGGCCTGGCATTTGCCACAGAGCAAGCTAAAATTGTGGGCAAATAGCATGAGATCAGCCATCCTGACCCCAAGAGGTGCAAACAAGAGGGTATCACATGGGGCCTCTGCCTGGGACAATGCTAGAGGGTATCTCCTTGGCCCAACTCACCTTGAGATAAAATAGACACAAGGCCACAGACTTGGGACAGTTTCCCAAAGAGCTTCCCAATCAGAAAAACCAAGGTGTTTAGCTGAAAACTGACATATTTCTGACAGGCTTGGTTTGAGTACACAGGAAACTTACTGTTGATCATTGGGAATCGTATCTGAAGGGCTTGTGTTTTCCTCCATTTGGCAGCTCCTGGACCATGCTAAAAACAGTCTTGCAGAAACATCACCCTGGGACTCCTCTTAGCCTTTCTTTGGGATTTGGCTTTCTGGAAAGCTTCTGCTCCTCACCCCTGGGTCCTGATAGAGACCATTTTGCAGCCATTTTGACAGTGCCTTCCTGCTCTCAGGTTTTGTATCTGTGCCCTCCTGCCTCCCAAGAGCAGGGCCTCCTTCACCAGACATTCAAGGCCTTCCCTACTTCATCCATTCAGTGTAGAATAGTGGGAAAAATGATTGGTTTTTAGATCCAAGCATATCTGTTTGGATGCCAACTGTATCTCATATGTGACCTTGGACAATTACTCTACTTTTCTTTCTGAGCCTCTGTTTTTTCATCTGTCAAAGGGAGATAATAATGCCTCATGGAGCTATTGTGAGGATTGAAGGGAAGATAATAAATGCAGAACATCTGGCCCAGTGCTTGACCTCAACATCATGGCTGCTCAGCTGTCAGTGGCTATGAGTGCTGCAATTCTATCTGCAGAGTCTGGCCCCAACTTCCCTCTAGCTTTTCATCTCCTCCCCCGCACACCCTGTGCTCTACCCAGACTGAGTCTTGCTATATTACCCTATGACTCTCTGAGCCTTTGCTCATGTTCAACCCTTCCCATAGAACAACTTTTTCATTATGTTCACCTGTCTAAAATCAGACCTATACTTCAAGACCCAGCATCTGAACCCCCAGCCTGATGTGATCATTTTTCCTCTGAGTCTCTGTAGTACTTTGGTCCTCCCTTGTGCTCATCACAAATCCTTCCCAAACCACTACTCTGTCTCAAGCCTTGTACTCAATGCTACAGTGTATCCTGAAGTGAATCAGACCCAGTACATACCTTCAAGAAATTTAGTCTGTTGAGCCACCAGAAAAATTTGGTATGTGTTTGGATCTTAAGTAGCCACCTCATGCTTGCTTACCCACAGACAGGCCCAGAGATTGCTCTGTTTGGGGGAGCCAGTAGCTATCAGGGGTTGCCTTTCTGCATATTCCAACATCTTGAATCACCAAGGACTTCATCTTTCTGTGTTGCTTGGAAGCTTCTGATTTAGATAGCTTGAGCTTGCCCAAGGACATGGAGATAATCTGTGTGGCAATGATAGCTAAGACTTTGGGGTCAGAATCTTGATTTTTTTCCCCCTTCTCCCTTTCTAGCTGGGTGCCCTTGGGGAAGTTACTTCACCCTTCTGTAAAGTGTTTCTGAGGAGTAAACAGGAAGGGCCAGGCACAAGGGGCACATGGAGGTACTCAACCAAGTGTCTTTATTGGGCTGGTGGTTCTTGTCCTACCAACACAGAGTTCTCTAGCATACATGGGCTCTTCTCGGGCCCCACTCAAGGGAATTTATATGCTTCACAATGAAGCCTTGCCTCTGAAGCTACTCCCAAGACATGGATCCTGAGAAGAACAGTTCACAGAGGCCCAGTTCCTGGAAAACAGTGAGTATTACTGAAGATGTGTTGATGTGAGGTCAGTCTGCAGTGATCTCATTTAGTACCCTGGTGGAAGCTGTCCACTTAGATCTCACTAGTGTGTGAGAAAGAGTGTATATCTTCCAGAAAGAGCACTTTTTAACCAATGTGATTTGAGTGGCGGTGGGAAGCAATGAGAAGGATGTGATGACAGGTGTCCTATTAAATCTGACATAGGAATGAACTTGGTGATGCTTTGTCCTCTGTGGGTTTTGGGTGCCAGTTTCCAGTCCCTTGGCAGGATCCTCGATGGGCTCAGTTGTGGGTTGGGCTGGATCTTTAGCAAGTTGGACTGGTGAAGATAAAGAGGCAGCCAAGACTATGGGGACAAACTATAGGGAAAAAAAAATAACAACTATAGGGAAACTGCCGAGAAGGCCAGGAATTGTCAAAAGTGGTAAGGAAATGTGGGTGTGGTTTGTGCAGGTATCAGTATCTGTGCTGGGGCTCATCTTGTGGGTCACCATGGCAATGGGAGCTTAGGGACACTGGAAGTTTAGGGCTTGGCAGTACATTGCCAAATGCTGAATGGTTTGCAGCAGAAGCCTGCCAAGCAGCTACTAGGGAGAGGTGGACTATCTGTCACCTCTGGTGGAGGGACAGGCAAAAGCTGGGAAGGGAGATGGGACCCAATGCAGACACACTGAAGCTTAGGGCAGGGCTTCAGGTCCAGCAAGAAGCTGGAGTATTCAGCAAAGAAACAGAAACAGGGCCCGCCCATGTGGTCTTGGCCAACGTGACTGGGGTGAGGGAAAGGCAGTAACTCTACAGTGTAGGCACAGGGGAACAGGGTTTCCCCAGCCCCACTGGCTGCCTGCTGTGGGGCAGCCAGATCCAAGCTGCCGAGTGGACCCTGCTGGGGCTATTCCGGCCTGGGACCTGGGGGGAAGGCCTTGAGTTGGCTGTGATGGGCAGGTGATGACAGGGCCTGACAGACTGGCTGACCCATTCTCTCTTAGTTCTTTGTTAATTTTTACTTGGGCCCCATACTAAAGTTTCCTTGGCTACTTCTTTCCTCTTTCACTCTACCAGTATTTATTTACTCAGTATCTACTCCGGTCAGATCCTCTGCTCTATTCTGAGGAGACAAGTGACACTTGAGACTATGACTGTGTCCCCAAAGACCTCCCTCTGTCAACCAGGGTGGGCAAATGAGTGGGCAGGTAGAGCACAGCACAGCAAGGACGATGATGGAGTCTGCACAGGATAACCCTGGAGCCTGGCTGAGGATGCCCCACCTCGCAGAGGCGAGTTCCTGGCAGGAGGCTATGTCCCCTAGGACTTCTGGCCATGATGTGGTCGAGAAGTTGATGCCTACCTCTTCTCTTTGCCTCCTTCAATAAGCATAGTCTTCTCTCTCTCTTTCTTTTTATTTTTCATTTATTTGCCAGAGGGAGAGCAAGCAATAGAGAGAGCACAAGCCGGGGGAGCAGCAGGTGGAGGGAGAGGGAGAAGCAGCCTCCGCACTGAGCTAGGAGCCTGATGCAGGACCCAGTCCCAGGACCCCGGGATCATGACCCCGCCGAAGGCAGACACTTAACCGACTGAGCCACCCAGGCGTCCCAAGCATAGTCTTTTCACACATAGAACTTTCTTTGTGGGGTGGAGGGCATGCTAAGGCAAAGCATAGGAAATTCTAGGCTCCTCACCTGGACTGGTTGATTTCCTTCTCACAGCTGGGGCTGAGGACTAAGCCCAAGCACAGAATGGGAAAGAGTCTTGGGACAGTTGGGGGGGGGGGCGGTGCGCAGGCAACAGAAATAGACAACTTTACTTGGGGCCCAGCGATTTCTCCTAGTTGGCAACAAAGCCTCCTGGGAAAAATGAAACTCTGAAGTTAGGCCCGGACACCTTTTCCCTCTGGCATAAGAGGAAGTTTTCCTACTGAGAAGGATATGTGAAGGCCCTAGGTCCTCCCAGGAGAAAAGATTTCCCTTTAGTGATCCAGGAGCTAGGATTTTCTTCTGAAACGGGATGGACTGTGGCAAGCATGCTAAGGATTGAGACCTGCAAGCCCCAGGAGATTTAGGAAAGGACAGTAATGCCCTGCCTCTCAGGCCCCCGCGGAGCAATAGCATCCCTAGGGCAGCTCAGCGCCCGAGGAAAGGCATTGCCATCTCCTCCCAAAGAGGATGGTCACAGCACAGGAAAATTCACCAAAGGCAATAATAGAAGCCACTAGTGGGAATGGTTGTTTTTTCTTTTAAAAAATGGTTTGACAAGTATTAGGAGGGAGATTACACTGTGCCAGAACCCAGGGCTTGGAGAAGAGGAGGCAGCAGCGCGCTGTGGGGTTTCGGGCCTCTTTCCATCCGAAAATGTCCTAGTTTCCTGCATAGAATGAGAACATGCACTTGTGCTCCTCCCCCTTGCTTCCCTCCCTCTCTCACTTTGTTCCAGTTTCGTAAAGCATCGTGAGGAGCAGCCTTGGTTCCTCCTTGGGAATCGCGGGCATGTCTCTGTGGCTGGCTGCTCTCTGGCATCTGCTGCTGGTGCCCCATCCAAGCTGCCAGGACTCTGAGCACCACCTCCTTCCCGGGCCAGTGCAGTTATTGGGTAGGATGGCTCCTGTTAGCCCCACTGGAGAACACTTCCAGTTGCTAATCTTTGGAAAGATCAGGATTCACAAAATCCCTCTGAGGCCAACCCTCTCTCCTCTGCTATCACTATGCCCGTTTTACAGATGGACAGAGACAAACCTAGGATCACAAAGACTAGGAAACCTTAAAGGCCAGCGGTGCCAGACTGTGCTGGAATCTCTTAGCATTTGCACACAGGGTTGTTGGTTGCAAAGCAAGGCACCAGGCTCACTCTGGAGCACATAACAAACTGATCCCAATTTTCCCCAAGTTTAGACTGGGAATGAGGACAAAGTAGACAATCAGAAAATGATTTTAAACATGTAAGAGATGCCTCTAAATGAATGGGACTCAATTGTGTTCATGCTGGGGTAGCAGAAAGATTGATGAATTTGGAGTCAAGAAGTCTGAGCTCAACCCTGCCCTTTGCCATAGACTAGTTATGTGACCTTGGACAAGCTGGTCACGGGGGACTGAGGTCAGGGATGTGACAGTCAGCGCTGGAAAGTGGCAGCAGGCTCCCTGTCATTGAACCACCTCCCATATGGGGTTTTAAGTGGGTGTTCAGTATCTATAGTATTCATGGGCCTTGCCAGCCATTCCTGGAATGACTCTTTCTCATTTGAGGGTGACTGTTAGTCACCCAAAGGGCATTCCCCGGGAATGTGGAGACGGTGAATGGTTAAACCAGGGAAGGCTGGATCTGGCTATGAAGGCTGGTGTGATTCATAAACTGTCTCTGAGGGCCCCCCCAGCCCCCCGGGGTTTGAGCAACAGTGTGCAAAACCATGTAAAGCCTCCCAAGGGGATGACTGAAGGGAGACATCTCCTTGATGGTGTAAATTCTGGTTCCTTGGCCTGAAAGCAGTCTCATTCTCATGACATCCGTGTGAATGCCTAACACACCCTGGCAGCCTCCATTTTTCTGTTGACTGAGGCTGCTGGGGAGTCAGTAGCTTCTAGGGTTGCTTCCAACTCTGCTGCCTTCCAGTTACGATTCTCTTTCTGGATGATATGAGGTTGCCTCAGTAGCGATCACAGCAGGGCACTGGGAACAATGGCAAACACTTATAGAGCCTTCCTCCTTTTATGAGGTAGGCATTGCTGTCATCCCTATTTTACAGATGAGGAAACTGAGGCTCAGAGATATGAAGCTATTTGCCTAGGATCACATGGCAGCTAGGAAGGGAAAAAGCAGGATGCAAACCCGGGGAGCCTGGCTCCAGAGTTCATGGTTTATTGGAAGGGGTCTTCTGAGCTAAGTCTTCCCGAATGCTCATGTCCAACAGAACTGATGAGAGCACTGAGTGCCCAGGCCAGAATCTCTCTTTGCCTGAATGCTGCCAGCTGGCTAAGAAAAACACAGGGGCTCTGAAGGAGGTATAGTGCACTGAATGGTGTCCACCCCCCAAAGATATGTTCACCCAGAACCTATGAATGTGATCTTATTTGGGAAAAGGGTCTTTGCAGATGTAGTCAAGTTAAGGATCTCGAGGTGAGATCATCCTGGATTTAGAATGGGCCCTATATCCAATGACTAGTGTCATGCAAGACAGAAGAGGAGAAGACACACACGGGAGGAGGCCATGTGAAAATGGAGGCAAAAATTGGAGAAATGTGCCTACAAGTCGAAGAACACCAAGGATTGTTGACAGTCCCACCAGAAGCTAGGAGGGAGCCATGGCACAGATTCTACCCCAAAGCCTTTAGAAGAGATGTGGCCCTGATGATGCCTTAATTTTGAACTTTTGGCCTCCATAATGTGAGAGAATACATTTCTGTGGCTGTCAGCCACCAAGTTCATAGCAAATTGTCTGGAAGCCCTAGGAAATGAATACAGGGAGTTAGCCCCCAGGAGTCTTCATGTACCATAGCTCCTCAGAGGCATTTGAGAGTCAAGGTCGGTATGGAGGTGGGTATCAATATCACCAACCCTTTGGAAGTGACCACGAGAGTGGTAGAGGGTAGAATCACCTCCTTCTGGGCCCACCGCCCTCTCTACTTAGGGAATTCATGCCCTATGCTCAGAGGCCATCCTGAGTGGAAGAACTATTGCTCTGCTAAGCTGCTCAAGAAGGGCCTTGGTTCCCAATGGTATCCAGGAAATCCCAAGAGTGGCCAGTTATCATGGCCCTCTAGAGGGCTCCTGCATTCCAGTTAATTTACCTCTCAGTTCACTTGAGCCGGATTTTATCCCTTCCCGTGTACTTTGTTTTATGTCTCCCAGATAAAGGGGATGGGGTGGTGGTGGGAGAGAGGGATATTTGTCGGGTGGGCGTTCTGACATTATCAGCATTGGTGTTGCATGCATGCACTCTTGCATGGGGACATATTGGGAACAAGGGTCTTTGATTGATGTTCTCAAGACTCAAGGGCAACCGAAAGCAGTTTGGCTACCTACTAAGTCCATCCTTCTTTCCCAGTTTCCGTAGTTTGCACTCCAAATTTGAGTTAATGGGGGCTGCTGTGTGGCTGGAAATAAAATGATGGCTGAGAGACTGGGGATTTGAAACGCAGACATTTGGGACTCAACTCAGGCTCCTCACCCTGGAAGTGCCTGTCGGGTTTGTGAGGTCCAAAGCTCTTAGCTCACACTTGAGAAAACAGGCCTAGAGGGAAGCAGGGACTTGCCCCAGGCTGCGCACTTTGCTTGCTGCCAAACTGGGTCTGGCGAGCAGGACTCTTTCTGGCCCCTGTTGCCAGGCAGGCTTCGATTCTTTTCCTGGTCATTGTGAGAAGCCAGGGCTTGGACAGGCCTCCTAAATTCTTTTTCTAGCTGCAAGTCCTCTGTCCCTCCTTAGAACCTCCAGCCGAGCACCCTGTGGTTCATGGGGCACTGTGAGCACATTCCACTTGATTATTTTGGTCCCTGCCTTGTCTCCTCCACTAGACCAAAAGGCTTCAGGTCAGGTCCTAAGCATGATGCAGGTCAGAATTCTCCCTGCTCCTTCCAGGGCCCAGCCAGGGCCTGGTGTGGACTAGGAGCTCAGCACATGTTTACTAAATGAATTATGAATAGGTAAATGAATGAAAGAAAGGGAATGCTAATGATAATAGTAAAATGTGTTTTGTATTAAAGCACACACTAAGAGTGAGTTAGAATGGTCTCATTTTTATACTCAATGATGTTAGCTTTTCAGGTGTTAGCAGAGAAGAAATTACAAATTCTTGCCTTCTCATTTCTCAGTGATGGCTAACCCCCAAAGATGTAAAGGAGAAACAGTAACCTAGTGTTGTTGCTCTGTTTCACTCTCCTCTTTTGTTGCTGTGATACTGTGCGTGCTTTGAAAGGCATTTTTTGGTCATTTCAGACCTCTTACATGAATCCATAAAATTAACTCCCAACCTTCTTTTTCTTCCTTGCTCTGGTATTGTGTGGTTAACACATCCTTTTACCGTATTTAAAAAGCAAACTTTATTAAATGGTACAAGCCCCACATGTGGCTACCTAGCCAGCCTCATGGATGCATGTGCTCGGCCAGCTCTGCCTAGTGCAGGGTGAGCAGGACCTGGAGTGGATCTGAGCTCCGGGGCCTGGCAGCCCTGGGACTCTTACCTGGGCTTCCCACATTACCAAGTCTGGTAAAGCAGTTTCCACAGCCAAGTTAGCTGTTCATGAGGTGGTTGTGAGGAATAGTACAGCAGAAGCTGTTAGGAGGGTGGGCCCTGGATTCCCACATTTCCTAGCTGAGAGATCCCAGGCAAGTTATTCAATGTCTCTGAGCCTTAATTCCCTCTTCTGTGAATTGGACGCAATAGCACCCTGTCATTGGGCATCCTGGGTGACTTCCCAGGGCTGTCTTGAGGGCTCAGCAAAGTATCAAAGGCCACAAAAGCCAGATCTGCAATACTTTCTTACTTGCCTCTTTGGGGCCATTTCGAAGAGCAGCACTGAAGACAGGCCTTGTCTCCAGGCAGCTGTTCAGTTGATCTGGAATCTCACTGGGGCTCGAGGGAAGGTTTTTCCTAAGAAGGGATGCTCCGCAAGCTGTCAATGAACTATGTGCACCGTCAGCCAGCAAGGTGTCATAGCTGGGACTGTAAATTGTATTTGCTTGAAGAAGGGAAAAATTATACCTAATAGACCTTCAGTGTCAGACTGACTTAAACCCGCCAAGCAGCTGGCTTACCACATTCTTCCCCATACTTGCCTTCCTGGGGAATGGAGTTTGGAAGCAATTTCCAGGCCAGAAGAAAGCAGGAAGGTGGGGGAGGGGGTCTTGAGAAGGGAGTGGAGGCATGTAGCCCTTTAGGTAAAGGGAATCAAGTTCCCATGAATTCTAAATCTCAGTTAGGTTATGCACGCATCTTTCGGAACCGAGCCAAGGTTTGTCTGGTATTTAAGGTGGGGTTCTTCTGAGGATATAAATCAGGGCAGGCTGAAAGTTGGGGAGGAAGGCCTAGCAGGAGAGATGCCATGCTGTGAGCCCAGTGAAAAACTTAGCTTTCTATGCAAACAGAGGGGAAGGGGTGGCTCCTACCAGGCCCCTTTTACTCTCATGTAGCATGATTCTGTGGGCTGTTTAGCAAGCTGGGATAGGTCACAGTCTGAGCAACCTCATGTCTTCCTGCTGACTCTGGTACGCTCTCTAACCTCCCGGCCTCAGTTTCCCCATCTGCAAAGTAGTCTAAGTCAGGTGTCTGTGGCTTTTATTTAATAGGCTTTGTTTGGCAACTCCACAGAAGTAGAGGAACATAGGGAAGGTCCCGGCCTCAGGATGACCCCACTCAGCTGTGAAGTTAATTTGTGGAGCAGGAGGTAGCACTAGTAGGTCATCCAAACAGGTTGAAATGAGGGGGAAGCTGGGTCAGGGCAGGTGTCTGGCTTGTCCCCCCATAGTGCCAACCTTGAAGTTCCCTTGTCTTGCATCCTAGCCACAGTAAAGCTCCTCTTCTGTTGGCACTTGCCTGTACTCCCAGAATGCAGTGCTGCAGAGACTAATCCAAGCGTCATGGTGCCACAGCCCAGCCAGGCAAATCTGTTCATCTTTACGTTTAATTCCCAGGAGTGCCTGAGGAGTTGATGGAGGGGTGACATCTATGGACTCACCTCAAGGTTTATGGCTCTGGGTGTTCTCTGTTGGTGCCTGCATCAGGAAGCTGAGAGGAATTGGTTCCCAGACTAGGAATCGGTCCTAGTTTCTTTGTTTATTTCATGTACAGATTGACTCAATTCTCACAAAGCTCAGAAGGGGTGTGATACAACCTAGAATCTGGAAGGGGTCTATCAGTTCCAAACATCTCTGCCAGATGTAGGAACCCCCTCTCCAGAATTGAGTCTCCCGGGGAATACCTCTAAGGACATGCTTCCCTTTGCTTCCTAAGGCAGCCTGTTCCAAGTTCAGACAGAGCCAACTTTTGTCATGTTTTCCTTACTCTAAGCTGGCATTTATCTCTCTGAAATGTCTGCTCACCAGTCCTGGTCCTGTCTTCCATGCACTCTTCCCATGAGAGCTCTGGATCTAGGAGGAGGCAGCAAACCATGGACCTCCCCACAACAATCTTCTTTATTCCAGGCTTATCATTCATTCTTTTTCTTTCATGATTTTAAGACTCTTCACCATCCTGTTCTCCCTTCTAGTCTCTCCCCCAGTCATCTCATTCTGTAGCCCATCTGGAATAAATTGGATTATTCAAGGAGAGGCAAAGATGTAGGTGGATTTCCTTTTGTGTTCATACTCGGGTTTCCCCAGTGCACTTCCTAAGTAAGTTTGAATTTCCCCGAGGTTTTCTGTCACCCAGTTTGGTGCTATTTCTGAAATACATTTTTACATATGGCTTTCCTTTTCTTTTCTTTTTTATTTTTCTTTTCTTTCTTTTTTTTTTTTTTAACCTCAGACTCTGTATGAGATTCCTACTGCTGCTGTAACAGAGTACCACAAGCTTAGTGGCTTAAAATAACATCCATGTATTCTCTCTCAGTTTCAGAGGCCAGAAGTCCAAAAGGAGTCCCACTAGTTTAAAATTAAGGTGTGGCAAGGCTGCATTCCTTTGGAAGGCTCTAGAAAGTCTGCTTCCTTGCCTTTTTCAGCTTCTGGAAGCCACCCCCATTCCTTAGCGTATGGCCCCTTCCTCCATCTCCAAGGCCAGTGATGCAGACTGTTGAACTTCAACTCCCCTCATCCCCTCTCTCTCTGACTCCGCTTCCATTGGGAACTGACCCACTCTTTCGCCTCCCTCTTTCACTGACTAGGACCCTTGTGATTCTATTGAATTCACCCAGAGCATCCAGAATAATCTCCCCATCCCCAAATATTAAATTTAATCACATCTACAAAGTATCTTTTTCCATATAAGGTAACCTAGTCTCAGGCTCTGGGGATTTCAATGTAGACATCTTCGGTGGCTATTATCTGCCTCCCACAGACTCCTTCTGCCTCTAAGACCATGGTGTTAACAGGGTGAGCTTTGTTAACCAGGAATAGATTGATCTGGGGTTCCACCCCCTTGTGCCTACCCAGGCCCCAGCCTCCCATTCCAGAGGGGTGCTATATCACTAGTGGAAGGGGTTCAAGTGCAGGCAGCACAGAGGCAGCTCCACATGTGTTATTTGATGGATCTGGTCCCCCAAAACTCTTGTTTTGGGTTTATTATGGAGCCTAGCACAAGTAAGAATTTAATGAATGGATGACTGGCTCAGGTGAGCAGAGCCAAGATTCAAATGTAGGAGGTTAGCTTCAGAGTCCATAACTTTAACCATTGTATTAGACCAGCTCTTAAAATATCCCATGCTGCTCTGTCCTATGTCCTCTGTGCCTTTGTCCTTGCTGCTCTGACCTTTGGGGAGCCAGTTTCTCTTTCTTGTCTGGTATTTATGGTACAACCCACTATGCCTTGACTATCTCTTGCCCTTGCCTCACCCCTTCCCCCACCCCAACTGTTCTTTGCTCTAGTCTCCACAGTCAGAGCACCTGTGGGTCATTCTGCACTGCAGTGTTGGTTGTTGCCACATCTGGATCTCTGAGGCCCAGCCCAGGAGCCCCATGAATGGTTGGGTTCTTATGTCTCAGAGCTCCATGCCCTGTTGCCCCCATAAAAGGAGTAGCTAATTCTTTACTAGGTTCTACACACTTCACTATTGGGAGGAAACCCTCTAGATCAGAGATTCTTAACCTTTGGTGGGTGATGGAACCTCTTTGAAAGCCATGGAGCTTCTATCCAGAATGACACTTGTGTGCACACAATGTAGACAATCTAGGGGGCTTCCTGGCACTCTGAGGCCTGCCTGGGACCCCTGATTAAGAAGCCCTCCCCATGGAAGGAAAATTGGCATTTATAGAACCCCTCTGGGTACTAGTCATATTGGCAGAGCCTTTTAAGTACATTGTTTCATGTTTCATTGAGTTCTCTCTGCCCATGGGAAGCAGACATTCTGTAGCCTGCCTTAGGTCACACAAAGGGTAAGGAGGTAAGGTAGGCACTGGCATCCTGGTCCTCTAGTCTCCAAAATTCTTGCTTTCCCCAGTGCTCATCTCACAAGCTGAAAAGCTATAGACATAGACCCTACAGAGGAGGAATTGGCTACAACAGGATGGCAGTGACCCCACTATCTCCTCAGAACACTGAGGAGGAATCTGGGAAGTAGCTCTGGTTACTGGTGAGGGCACTGGGGACCCTGAACCACCTTTGACCCAAGGGTACAGCAACTGGGAGATGGGCTGGTGGAAAGCCTGTCAGAGCAGAGAGGCCCGGATGCTGTGAGGAAGCAGATAGTGGCCAGAATAGGATTTCCTGAGGTGCCTGCAAGGTCAGGGGGAGGGCGTGAAGCCAGGGAAGAACCTGAGGCCTCACTGGGAAACAGCTCTGCTCTCTTCCAGCCCCACACCCAGCACACAACTTCCAGGGGAGGATGCCAGTGCTGTCTTATTGGACTCTTGTTGGCTCTGCTATTGCTGGAGTCAGCTTGCCAGATCGAAGGATGTCAGAGGACTGGACAGGGTGCAGTGTCACCCAAGGTCAAGAGGCATGAGATCTGAGTCAGGCTCTGTCCCCAGCTTGTTGGGTGACTTTTGACTATCTCTTTCTATGACTGAGCTGCAAGTTTCTATCTGGTCAAAAACTAGACCATCTCCAAGGGCTTCTCCCTAGCTGTGACATATTTAATTCTAGGATCTCTCTCCCTACCTCAGTCAGGGACCTGGGACAATCCTAACTCTCTTGAGCCACCATGGAAGTTAACTTCCTAAGGGAAGTTCCCCATGAGAAGCTCATTGCCAGCCTTGCCTCCAAAAACCATTGGCCTATGCCCACCTTGAAGCTGGTGCCAGGGTGGTATAGACTGCCCCTGCATGTGCCAATCCCTAGTCTGGACTGTTGTCTGGTCCCTCAGGAGAAGATTTCACTGGCTGGGAGAGCAACAAGCAGAGGTAGGAATCAGGAAGGCAGAGGAAGAAGGTAAAAGGGATATAGGGGTTAAACTTTGCCCACTTGATCTCCTGAGCTGAGAGAGTGATGAAAGCCCATTGGACTTTTCATCTGTGCTGTGCATTAGTCATTCTCAAAAACTCTGATCAATTTGAGGATCCTTGTGGCTTCAGCTTGTGTGGAGTGGGAATAGGGTTTGTAACCAAGAAAAGAGTCATCTGATATACTGCTTCACACCCAGCATTTCTGGGCACCAGTGCCCAGGCCATTGTCCCAGGTAGGTGGCCTTCTTGGCTTCAGAATAGCTTTCCTTGGACTGGCTGGCTGGCATTAGGCAAACACTCCCGAGTAGAGATCCTGTTAATGAATGCTGTATATCATCAAATAACTAATCAAACTGCTGGATATGTGCATGGTCCCAAGGAAAGCTTCGACAAGCTTCTTTTCCATGCTTCCTCTGGTGGCCCTGGAAAGGGCAGGAGAACACTGTGTATCTAGTTTACCTAAAGGTGGGTCAATGAGTGAGTGGTAGCATTGGGACCCTTTTGGTCACCAACTGTGAGACCAAGTTCATGCTGTTTGGCCTTCCCTAGAATGTATTCATGTATGCTGTATAGTATATAAAGAGCACTGGCTCAAACTCCCCAAAAGGAAACCACAATAGGCATGCAAATTCAAGTCCTAGCTCCTACACTGGCAGGCTCCATGACCTTGAGCAACTACCTTCACCTTCCCCAAGCTTTCATTTCCTCATTTGTTGAGTGAGAATTATAAGAGCTCATCTCAGGGATATTTTTGAGGATTGATTCCTACATAGTAGATGTACCTAACCCAGCACAGTCCTGGACGAGGCCAGAGACGAAGTGTTGGGTCAGTCTGATTATGGCAACATGACCTACACTCAGACATGGCACCAATGTGGCTGTGCTGACTGTTGCTATTATCATTAATGAGTGTCATAGGCACAGTGGGCCCTTCCTGGTGTGGACTCTCCCAACCCTAGCCAGAACAGAATTGCACAGTTTGGGGAGCTCATCCCCTAACTGGTAGGGTAATAGAGGTGCTTTCAAATGGTCAAGAGCTTTGTGTATATCGAGCCACTTGTATATGTGTATATCAAGCCATTCTAGAGTCACCCATCAATAAAATCATCTGGGGAATTGCAACTTATCGTTCCCTCATTAGCTACAACTTTTCACTCTTTGTCCATCACTGTAGGGCATCATTATCTGAGGGTGTGAGGATCTGGTGACCATTTTTGTTGATGATATAATTTCCATAGGTAAAGCTGAGTGAGTTACTTTAGGTTTGATCATTACAATGGCTTCTCTAAGTAGTTGGCATTCCATCTGGGCAGCCACTGGGAGATAAGGCAGAGAGATCTGCTCTGAAGATGATGATGCTGGGGAGAATGGCAGAGTCCTGGGTTGGAGTCCCAATCCTGCCACTTGCTGTTTTTGACTGAGCATAGCTTAAGTGTAGATAACACTCTCCAGGCCAAATAGAGCTTTCAACATGGTGTTTTACCCTCACAGCACTTTGGGGAGACAGGAAGGACACTCATAGTTTTCCAGATGAGGAGCAGAACTGTGAGGAGTTTAACTGACTTATCCAAGAGCCTGAACTTGGTTGGTGGTGAGGGGAGGGAGTGGTTTTGAAGAACTACTCTTGAGCCCTCAGCAGCATTTGAATTGGGATGAGAACCTCACACTGGACTTAAAGCAGAGGGCTGTCTGATAGCAGCCCCCATAGAGCCTCAGGAATCATTCTAGAAGTCTGCCAGGACATCACAACATCCACCATAGCATCTTTCATGTGTTTATTGGACATTTGAATATCCTCTATTGTAATATGCCTATTAAACTATTTTGCTACTTTTTATAGTGAGTCATTTGCCTTTTTTCTCATTGAGCTGTAGGAGACTTCATAAATTCTGGGATACTACTCCTTCATTTTTTCTTTATATTTCTCCCAAAATGTGGATTTTTTTTTAAATGTGTCATGAAAATTTACAAACATACAGAAAAGCTGAAAGACTTTTACAGTCAGCAGTCATATATACCTCCTAGATTCTACAAACATTTTACTCTATTAGTCTGTCAGTCCATCTTATTGTTAATGCATTTCAAAGTTATATTCAGTATGAATAGCATTAATATGTATTTAGAATTCTTTTTTCTATTCTGAGATGAAATTTGCATATAATGAAATGCATAAATCAGAAGTGTTTCATTTGACAAGTTTGGAAAAATACATACAACTGTGTAACCAAACCTCTATCAAGAATTAGAACATCACCATCATCCCGGCAAGTTCCCTCATGCTCTTTCCCAGTTGATCCCTGCTCTCACATTCCATAGACAATGAATGTTCTGATTCTTTCCCATCAAAGACTAGATTGGCCTGTCCTAGAATTTCATATTTATTTGGTTCTTTTTATTGCAGATGTTTTTTTTTCCATTGTATGAATTTGCCACAGTTTGTTTAAACATTCTCCTATTGGTGGCTGTTAACAGGTTTCAGCTTTTGTGAACAAAGCTGCTGTGAATAGTGTCTCATAAAACTTCTTGTGGAAATTTGTTTTCCTTTCTCTTTGGTAAATACCTTGGAATGTAATTGTTTGATCATAGAGTAGATATATGTTTAGGTTTATAAGAAACTGTGATCTAGACCATTTTCTAAAGCAGTTGTACTATTTAACGTTCACATCAACAATGTGTTTAAGTTTTACTTGCTTCATATCCTTGCCAACATTTGGTGTTTTTATTCTTTTTAATTTTAGCCATTCAAGTGGGTATAATATCTTATTGTGGCTTTGATTTGCATTTCCCTAGTGATTAATGATGCTGAGCATCTTTTCACATGCTTATTGTTTACTTCTTTAATGAAGTATCTGTGTAAATATTGTGTCCATTTTTATTGAGTTGTTTGTCTTTCCATTATTGACATTTTTATTAGCATATAATGTATTATTAGGCCCAGGGGTACAGGTCTGTGGATCATCAGGCTTATACATCTCACAGCACTCACCTTCTACATGCCCTGCCCAATGTCCATAACCCAACCACTCTTTCCCTACTCCCTCCCCCATAAACCCTTTGTTTTATGAGGTTAAAAGTCTCTTATGGTTTGTCTCCCTCCCAATCCCATCTTGTTTCATTTTTTCCTTCCCTACCCCCCAAATCCCCTGCCTTGCCTCTCAAATTCCTCATGTCAGAGATCATATGATAATTGTCTTTCTCTGATTGACTTATTTCACTCAGTGTAATGGAACTCTAGTTCCATCTATGTTGTTGCAAATGGCAAGATTTCATTTCTTTCTTTTGATGGCTGCATAGTATTCCACTATATATATAATTGAATATTATATATAGAGAGAGAAAGGAATACTATGCAGCCATCAAAAGAAATGAAATCTTGTCATTTGCAACAATGTATAGTATTCCACTATATATATATATATATATATATATATATATATATATATATACACACACACACACACACACATATATATATATATATACACACACATATATATATAGTATTCCACTATATAGCTAGCTAGCTAGCTAGATAGATAGATCAATCTCATCTCACATCTTCTTTATCCATTCATCTGCTGATGGACATCTAGGCTCTTTCCATAGTTTGGCTATTGTAGACATTGCTGCTATAAACCTTCGGGTGCATTTGCCCCTTTGGATCACTACATTTGTATCTGTAGAGTAAATACCCAGTAGTGTGATTGCTGGGTTGTAGGGTAGCTCTGTTTTCAACTTTTTGAGGAAGCTCCATGCTGTTTCCCAGAGTGGCTGCACCAGCTTGCATTCCTTCCAACAGTGTAGGAGGGTTCCCCTTTCTCTACATCCTCGCCAACATCTATCATTTCCTGATTTGTTAATTTTAGCCATTCTGACTGGTGTGAGGTGGTATCTCATCGTGGTTTTGATTTGTATTTCCCTAATGCTGAGTGATGCTGAGCACTTCTTCATGTGTCCGTTGGCCATCTGGATGTCTTTGCAGAAATGTCTGTTCATGTCCTCTGCCCATTTCTTGATTAGATTATTTGTTCTTGGGTGTTGAGTTTGATAAGTTCTTTATAGATTTTGGATACCAGCCCTTTATCTGATATGTCATTTGCAAATATCTTCTCCCATTCTATCAGTTGTATTTTGGTTTTGTTGAGTGTTTCCTTTGCTGTGCAAAAGCTTTTGATCTTGAAGTCCCAATAGTTCATTTTTTTAAGTTTATTTTTTATTTTCAGCATAACAGTATTCATTGATTTTGTACCACACCCAGTACTCCATGCAATCCGTGCCCTCTATAATACCCACCACCTGGTACCCCGACCTCCCACCCCCCGCCCCTTCAAACCCCTCAGATTGTTTTTCAGAGTCCATAGTCTCTCATGGTTCACCTCCCCTTCCAATTTCCCCCAAATCCCTTCTCCTCTCTAACTCCCCATGTCCTCCATGCTATTTGTTATGCTCCACAAATAAGTGAAACCATATGATAATTGACTCTCTCTGCTTGCCAATAGTTCATTTTTGCTCTTGCTTCCTGAGGAGAACACAGACAGCAACCTCTTCAGCCTCAGCTGCAGCAACTTCTTCCTACTATTGACTTTTAAGAGTTGTTCTATTAAATATCTTGAATACCGGTCCTTTGTCAGTTATATATTTTTCAAGTACTTTCTCCTAATCAGTGACGCATCTCTACATTTTATTAACAATGTATTTTTTTAAAAAAAGGCTTTGTTATTTAGAACACTTTTAGATTTATTTTAAAAAATGAGAAGATAGTACAGAGAATTCTTATATACCTCTTACTCAATTTTCTCTATTGTTAATATCTTACATTAGTATGGTACATTTGTGACAATAGACCTAGATTGATACATTATTAGCTAAAATCTATACTTCATTCATATTTCCTTTTGTCCTTTTCCTAATGTCCCTTTTCTGTTATGAATCATATTATATTTAATTATCTTGTCTCTTTAGACCCCTCTTGGATATGACAGTGTCTCACTTTTCTTATTCTTGATAGTTTTAAGAAGTAATGGTCAGGTATTTTGTAGGATGCCCCCTATTGGGATTTGTTTCATGTTTTTCTCATGATTAGACTGGGTTTATGGGTTTATGTAAGACCACAGAGGTAGAGTGCCATTTTCATCACATCATATCAACATGACTTATCACTATTGATGTTGACCTTGATCCCTGGCTGAAGTAGTGTTTGCCGGGTTTCTTCACTATAAATTTATTCATTCTTTCCCCATTTCCATACTGTCCTCTTTTGAAGGAAGTCACTATGATTAGCCCACACTTAAGGAGTAGGGAGTAATTTTTTCCCTCCTTTGGCTTAGAGTATCTATACATTATTTGGAATTCATCTGTAAAGATGAGCAGAAGTATTTAACCTTTTTTTTTATATAATTTTTTATTTTTTATAAACATATATTTTTATCCCCAGGGGTACAGGTCTGTGAATCACCAGGTTTACACATTTCACAGCACTCACCAAACCACATACCCTCCCCAATGTCCATAATCCCACCCCCCTCTCCCAAACCCCCTCCCCCCAGCAACCCTCAGTTTGTTTTGTGAGATTAAGAGTCACTTATGGTTTGTCTCCCTATAAACATTCGGGTACACGTGCCCCGTAGTGATCCAAAGGGGCATGTGTACCCGAATGTTTATAGCATTTAACCTTTTTAAAAGAATTTATTTATTTGACAGACAGAGATCACAAGTAGGCAGAGAAGGAGGCAGAGAGAGAGAGAGTAGGAAGCAGGCTCAATGCTGAGCAGAGAGACCAATGCAGAGCTCGATCCCAGAACCCTGGGATCGTGACCTGAGCCAAAGGCAGAGGCTTTAACCCACTGAGCCACCCAGGTGCCCCAGAAGTATTTAATTTTGATGAAAAAATAGTATGGCTATTACTTTCTGTACATTAAGAAATTTTTGCTTACCTATAAGTCATGAAGATATTCTCAACCCATACCTGCATCATACACAAAAATCTACTTTGAGATGTTTCACAGAACTAGGCATATAAGCTAAAACACAAAGCTTTTAGAAGAAAACATAGGTATTAGGGTTATGCTGGCCTCACAAACAAGTCAAGACAAGTCTTCCCCCTCCCTTTTCTGAAAATATTTGTGTTAGATTGTTATTTCTTCCTTTGTTGTCTGCTAGAATACACCAGTGAAACCATTTGACCCTGGAGTTTTCTTTGTGGGAATGTGTTTGATGACAAATTCATTTTTTTAATAGCTACGAAATGCATATTATCTGTTCAATCTTGTGTCCGTTTCAGTAAATTATTTTCAAAGTATTTGTTCATTTTATCCAAGTTGTCAAAATTTGTTGGCAAAAAGATATCCATAATACTTAATGATTGTCCTTTTGATGCTGTAGGGTCTGCAGTGATATTCCCCTCTTTTATTCTTGATACTGCTAATTTGTGCTCTGTCTTTATTTTCATGATTAATCTAGCTAGGGAGTTTTGATTTTTGTTGATCTTTTTGCTTTTTAAATTTTCTCCACTTTTAAAATTCTATTTCATTGGGGCACCTGGGTGGCTCAGTGGGTTAAGCTGCTGCCTTCAGCTCAGGTCATGATCTCAGGGTCCTGGGATCGAGCCCCGCATGGGGCTCTCTGCTCAGTGGGGAGCCTGCTTCCCTCTCTCTCTCTCTCTCTGCCTGCCTCTCTGCCTACTTGTGATCTCTCTCTGTCAAATAAATAAATAAAATCTTTAAAATTCTATTTCATTGACTCTGATCTTCTCTGTATTTTTTAACTTATACTTTTTTGGATTTACTTTGCCCACCTTTCTACCCTCTTAATGTGGAAACTTGGTCATTAATTTAAACCATTTTTCTTTTCTTTTTTTAAAAGATTTTGTTTATTTATTTTTAGAGAGAAAGAGCATGTGCACACGTGAGTGAGAGGGGAGAGGGGGAAAGGGGAGAGAGACTCTGTGCTGAACATGGAACCTGAGGCAGGGCTGAATCTCAGGACCTCCAGATCATGACCTAAGCTGAAACTAAGAGTTGAAGGCTTGCTAAACTGACTGAACCACCCAGATGCCCCAAACATTTTTCTTCTCTAATCTAAACATTTGCAGTTGTAACCTTTTCTTTAAATACTGCTTCACCTGCTTCCCACAAATTTTAGTATATTGTGTTTTTGTTATTATGCACTTCAAAAATATATTTTAACTTCCTTTATGATTTCTTCTTTGACCCTTGTGTTATTTTTCTATGTATTGCTTAATTTCCAAATATTGTGGGGTTGTTTGGCTATCTTATGGTTATTGACTTTTTATTTAATTCCATTGTGGTCTGAGAAAATCCACTGTATGATTTTGTTTCTGTGAGATTTATTTAGACATGGCTTATGGCCCAGCATATAATCTATCTTCCTGAATATACCATGCATATACTTGAAAAAAAGTATATTCTTCTTTTGGGGTAAAGTGACTTAAAAATATTATTTATGTTAAGGTGGTTGATGACATTATTTGGATCATCTAGGTCTTAACTAATTTCTGTTTAGTTATTTTATCTTTTGCTGAGAGTATTTTGTTAAAATCTCCAACTCTGGTTTGTGTCTTTAATTCTTCGAGTTTTCACCTTGCTTATTTTGAAATTCCGTTATTAGGCACATACACATTTATTAATGTCATGTCTTCCTGATAAATTAATCCTCTCTTTTTTAATGAAATGTCTCTCTTCATCTCTGATAACACTCTGACTTGAAGGCTATTTTATCTGATGTGAATACATCCATTGCTTCCTTCACTGTTTTCTTAGTATATGTCCTTTCCCATCCATTTACTTCCAGTCTCTATCTTTATAGTTAAAGTGCATCTTTCCCAGCAAGCATCTAGTAGTGTCTTGCTCTTTTAATCCATTCTGACAATCTGCCTTTTAATTCAATTGTTTAGACCATTAACATTTGTTATTAGTGTCCCTGGGCTGCCATAACAAAATACCACAGATTGGGTGGCTTCAACAACAGAAATTTCTTTCTTCACCATTCTGAAGACTGGAAGTCCAAGGTCAAGGTGTTGATGGTTTTGGTTTCTCCTGAGGACTCTCTCCTTGGCTTATAAGTGGTTACCCTATTGTTGTGTGTGCACATGGTCTTTTCTCTTTGTGTATGCATCCCTGATATTTCTGAGTGTCCAAATTTCCTCTCCTCACAAGGATAATAGGTTGGATTAGGGCTCACCCTCCCAGCCTCATTTTAATTTATATGAGTCTTCAAAGGCCCTACCTCCAAATACAGTCAGATTTTTGAGGTACAAGGGTTAGGAGTTCATCATATGAGTTTGAAGGTGGCTGAAACAAAATTTCAACTCATAACAACATTAAACAGAATAATTAAGTTTAGATTAACATCTTCTTTTTTTAAACTATTTGTTTTCTATTTCCCCCTTCCGTTTGCTGCTTCTTCCTTTTCTGCCTTCTCTTGGATTATTTGGATATATTATTGATTTTCATTTTATTTATTCATTTTAGCTATACCTCTTTACTTTTATAACTTTTCACAGTGTACTTAGATAATATTGTACCACTTGATGTCAAACATGGAGAACTTGCAACTGTATATGTCTACCGTCTCCCAATTTTTATGCTATAATTGTCATATGTGTTACATCTTGCTGACATTATACACTTCATAACACAATGTTATAATTTTTGCTTTAAAGATTTTATTTATTCATTTGTCAGAGAGAGAGAGTGAGAGAGAGAGCTAGAGAGAGAGAGCACAGCAGGGGGAGCAGTAGGCAGAGGAAGAAGCAGGTTCTCTGCTTAGCAAGGAGCCCAATTCAGGACTCAGTCTTGGAACCCCAGGATCATGACCTAAGCCGAAGGCAGATGCTTAACCCACTGAGTCACCCAAGCATCCCACAGTGTTAGAATTTTTCCTTTAAACAATCATATGTATTTTAAAGAAATTAAGAGGAAAATCACTTTTTATATTTACATACTGCTTTCCACTATGGCTGTACCAGTGTGAATTGTTACCAACAGTGCACCAGGTTCCTTTTTCTGCACATCCTTGCTAACACCTGTTGTTTCTTGTATTTTTGATTTTAGCCATTTTGATTGGTGTGAGGTGATACCTCATTTTTAGCTATGATTTGCATTTCCCTAAGGGTAAATGGTGTTGAACATCTTTTCATGTGTGTGTTGGCCATCTGTATGTCTTCTTTGGGAACATATCTATTCAGATCCTCTACCCATTTTTTAATTGGGTTCTTTGTTTTGTTTCTTTATTGTGGAGTTGTACGAGTTCTTTATATATATTTTGGATAGTAGCTCCTTATCAGATATGTGATTTGCAAATATCTACTTCCATTCTATAGAATGCCTTTTCTTTTTGATAGTGGTTTCCTTTGCTGTATAGGAGCTTCTTAGACTGATATAGTCTAATTTGTTTATTTTCTTTTGTTTCCTTTGGCTTTGGAGTCAGATTCACAAAGACATTGCTAGGACCAATGTCAAGGAGCTTACGGCCTATGTTTTCTTCTAGAAATTTTGTAGTTTCAGGTCTTACATTCAAGTCTTTAATCCATTTTGAATTAATTTTTATGTATGGTGTAAGACAGCGTTCTAGTTTCATTTTTTTGCATGTAGCTGTCTAGTTTTCCCAGCACCATTTATTGACGGGACAGTCCTTTTACTATGATACGTTCTTGGCTCCTCTGTCCCATGTCATGTTTATTGATTTGCAGATGCTGAGCCATCCTTGTATCCCTGGAATAAATCCCACTTAATCATGGTGTATGAATTCAGTCTTCTAATATTTTGTTGAAGATTTTTGCATCTATGTTCATCAAGGATATTTGCCTATAATTTTATCCTTTTTTTGTGGTGTCCTTGTCTGGTTTTGGTATCAGGGTAATGCTGGCCTCATAAAGTGAGTTTGGAAGCATTCTCTTCTCTTCAATTTTTGGAAGAATTTGTAAAGGTTAAGTATTAAATCTTCTTTAAATGTTTAGTAGAATTCATCAGTGAAACCGTCTGGTCCTGGACTTTTTTTTTTTTTTTTTTTGAAGGTTTTTGACTACTGATTTAACCTCCTTACTAGAAAACAGTCTATTCAAATTTTCTTTCCTTTTTTAAAAAAAAGATTTATTTATTTATTTATTTGAGAGAGAGAGTACAGTGGGGAGGGGCAGAGGGAGAGGGAGAGAAAGAATCTCAAGCAGACTCTCTGTTGTGCATGGTACCCTGACAATCCTACAACACTCAGATCATGACCTGAGCTGAAATCAAGAGTTGGACGCTTAACCAACTGAGCACCCAGATACCCACATTCAGATTTTCTATTTCTTCATGATTTAGTCATAGAAGATTTGTGTGTTTCTAGAAATTTATGCCTTTTTTCTAATTTGTCCAATTTGTTGGCAAATATTTGTAGTTATTTCTTATGATCCCTTGTATTTCTATGATATCAGTTGTAAGTTCTCTTTCATTTCTGATTTTATTTATTTGAGTCCTCTATTTTTTTTTCTTGATGAGTCTTGCTAAAGTAAGTGGTAATTGAGGGGACCCTGAGAGGAGGGGTAAAGTTTAGCTAGTTAACTATTTAGAGACCAGAATTGAATTCCTGGTCCATCAATTGTACTCCTTCTACAGGTTCTCTCTGGGCCATTTCCTCCATTCTTGTGCTTTAATTTCCATCTATATGCAGTTATCTTCTTGATTTTGGTCTCTAGCTTGAACCTCTGTCCATGAAACCAAAAGCTTTTTGGATATCTACACTGAACATTCCACAGCCATTGGAATGGAAGTCTTCAACACCCTCTAATCCCATCCAACTAGCTCTTTCTTCAGCACATGACACTAACATCTACCTGGTCACGTAGACCACATTTCTTAGCATCACCCTTAACTCTCCCTCTCCCCCACCTCATCAACCACCAAGTTCTGACAGTTTATTTCCTAATTATTTCTAGAACCTATCTCCTCCTCAAAAACACAGCCATCACTGCTCTAACTTAGGTCTTTTGCCTATATTACTCCAAGTGTCCCTTCATTGGCTTACTTAGATCCTCCTTTACACCTCAGCCAGAGTGATTTACCTAAAATGCTAATTCCACCATGTCACCATCATGCATAAAACCCTCTAATGGCTCCCCAACCCGAAAAGCTGAGGGTTTTAGAGATGGCCTTTTTGAAGGTGTTAAAAGCTGAATTAGTGTGGCTCTGTCACAGATTCCCTGGGTGAGTTCAGGAATGTCCCTTTCCTTCTCTGGGCCTCAGTGTCTTCATCTATAAAATAAAAGGGTTGGAATAGTTATGTGTTTCCCAACAGGTGTCTGGACTGCTAGTCTCATGAAGTACTTTTTCCTCATGGGTCTGGAGTTCACTGTGTTTGGGGAATGTGACATTCACTAGCCTGTATTGGAGAGCCATGATACACAATGGCATGTCAAAGGCTCTGGAAATTCTAGCAACCAAGAAAATCTACTAACTTTCCTTCACTAAGCTTTCCTCCAAACTTTTGTTGTCACCCAGCACTTTTAGAACTGAGCATTATTAGAATCTTGTGGTACCAACATTTGTGGAATATGCTTCGGGTAGTGCTTAAGTGGATGATTACACAAGGACTGCATTACAAATGCTGAAGTTACTTTTGAGGGAAGAGGAAGACATTTGTCTCAGGTCTGCATCTGCCATAGTAGATACCCAGACAAAAGGCATTAAAGAGAGGGTTCAAAAAGAAATGAGTAAATTGGATAGAAAGTATAGCTAGTTTGGATGCAGGTAATAATTACTAGCCATGAGAGGAGACCAGATTGTTCCCAGAAAGAAATGAGTACAAGGCTTTGATGTGGAAAGTATGTTAACCACAGTAATGATAGATAGTTTGTGACCTATATGCCTGTGCTCCTGGTCATGATAGTTCAAGGCCACTCTCAATTGATTTTCCTTTGGGAAAGTTTACCTTGGGGACTCTAGCATAGCAGGAGGAGAACCTGCCCCCACTCATGTTCCTTCCATTGCCCAAAAGGCATCACTGGCACTTGTAAATGTTGACTCTAAGTAGTTCTGCTATTAAATCAACTCTTTTATATCTCTGGACCATGTTCTGGATGAGGCAGAAGGCTTCGTGGCACTGGGCGTGGGGCCTGGCCTGCTGTATTCCTCAGCTGGGCCTTGCATTAGTACTGATTGCTGGCAAGGCTATGAGTCCAGGGCTGTGTTTTTCTAATCAAGAAGGTCAATTTAGCACTTGGGAAAGACTAGTCACCTGGGCCACATTACTTTCCCCTCCTGGTAGAAATAACATAGGCAGACATAGGCAAACAGTGGAAGCTTCTGTGAAAATGTTTTTTTAGGCAGCCCAACTCACTGAGGCCCTCTCCTCCCCAGGTCCTCAAGGCTGCTCACTGGAGTTCACCAACACACCCCTATCCTGGATCTGGTGGGAGACACTGGATCCCCTTGCCTATTGGCGTCTCCCAGCACCTCTCACTATTAGGGGAAGGGGGAATAAAAAAAGCAATTCCTGATCCCCCAAGCAGGAAGTCTGGGATTTTTATGTATTTTATTAGAGTCCCTCTTGGGAAATATTTCACTTTCTACCTTGTTTTAGTAATACAGTGCCATTACTAGTACTTGAGATGTATTGAACACTTACCCTACTACACAGCAGACACCACGCTGTGTGCTTTTTATGCACTGGCTCATCAACTCCTTATAATGATCCAGCAGGGGTCAGTATTAATATTATCCCTATTTTGTAGATGGTGAAACCAAGGCAAAAAGGATATAAATTAATTTGCTCAAGGCCATGCAGCGAAGAGATGGCAAAGCTGGGGTCTCAACCTAAGTCAGCCTGGTTTGCAATGCACCTTCTCTTGACCATGACACCACATGGCATCTCTGTTGGTTTACTCATTTGGCTCTACCAAATCTACTGGGTTCTTGGAAGGCAAGGACTTTGTCTGGTTCATGGCAGGAATTGGCATATAATGAGTGGTGAAGGGAGCCTGGTAGTCAGTGCAAGGCTGCCTGTGTCAGAGCATTATGTTCACTTGTCAAGGGCATGGGGGAAAGCTCTCTGCCATGTAGCCTCAGAGAAATAAGCACATCTGCTTCTTACTTCCCAAGACTGGCATCCCCCAAAGATAATTACTGTGGACTCTCAGCTGTTGGAGCTCAGAGACTATTCCACATCAGCTCAGTCTGTTTCCCAAAACAAGTTTGCATTGTTTTGAAACCATGGTGCAGGACACCCAGAGAGCAAATAGAAGTTGATCTCCACATAACAGGCAGTAACTAAGGCACCAAGAGTGTGTGGGACAGCTCTGGGGGCTAAAGGAGAAGGCTTGCTACTGCTGAGGGCACATTTCAGAAAGGGGCCCACCCCTGCAGAAGGCAGTCCAGTCAGTTGAAGGAGCCTCCCTAGGGTTGGTCCTACCCTTTAACCCAATAATTTCCTCTCCTGAGATTTTATTCCTCAGGAAGCATTTCAAAAGAATTGAGAAGATACATGCATGGAGATGTTCATTATGAGATTGGCTGTAGTAATATAACACTGGAAACAAATGAATTGCCTAGCAATAAGGGTTGGTTAATTAAATTATAGCATATCCATTCCATTGCATATTATGAGGCCATTTAATATGTTCTTTCTGAAGCCTGCAGCAGCCTGAGGAATACATGGAACAGAAGGTTTTATAAAGGAAGAGGTGTCACTGTGTTTACATTGTGATCTTGCAACTTACAGTTAGTGCACTTAAATGCCCAAATATAAAGTGCTGTGTTAGAGTGATAGGATTTGAATGATTTCTTTTTAAAAAATATCTTGATCATTGTTATATTGTTTTCATATTTCCAAATGGAATAGTGTGTGTGTGTGTGTGTGTGTGTGTGTGTGTTAGAGGAATCAGCACATAATTTCTCCCCAAAACTAATTCTATTTGCAGTAGATTCCTATATCTACTTGAGGGTAAAAGTGTATATATGAAGAACAGGGACAAGGAGAAGACAGGTGCTGGTGCCACCTGATGCATGATCAGGACCATGACATGTTATTAAAAAGAAGCCTGGATCCTTCAATGATACAGCTGGCTATTCAGGAACCTTTGAAATGGATAAGGCTGTAGCATCTGGTCCATTGTTGCCATTCCTATATTGCCAGCCAGTCCTTATCTTAAGTCTTTGATTTGCAAGTGGTTCCTGCCTATCAGTGAACAAGGATGAATCCAGAACCTTTCTCTCAGATGAACAAAAGGAATTGAGTACTCTTCCCCAAAAGGAGAAAAAAACTTGTTCCAAGTTCCAAGCTTGAAAGTCCATTGGTATTGTTAGGGTCCCTGTAGTCAGAGAGCTCCCCAACACCTATAATCAGACAGGGTCCCCTTTAGCCCAGAGGTAGCAGAATATGTGACAGAACAATTTTAGGGAGGCAGCAGTGGTGACCCCAATCTCATGCAGCACTTTTGTATGGATGTTCTGCTTGGCCTGACAAATATCAGCCTTGTACCACTTTGCTCACACCTCCAAGTCTGACACATGGTAATTACACCTTGGGACTGCGTGCAGTGAAGTTAACAAGAGGTTCAGAGCATTTGACTTTCATATCCCCCCACTCCCCCATTCCTACCACCCCCTTCATAACTGGCACCTTTTCAGATATTCAGCTTGGAATAACTGACAGCAGCCCCTCACATCATCATGCTAATTCATACCCAGGGGGGGGGCAATTAAACCCAGAGATGACCAGATTAGTAGAGAGGGACCAACTGGCTGCCTTAAGTTGAGGCCTTCGGTGTTCCCACTTCAAAATATTAGTGCACTGGCCCTACTTAAAAGCTGGGTTGGGATGCAAAATAATACAGATATGTCTATTCTGTCTCTCATGGCTCCTCACAGCCAAGGCCAGTACAAGGAAACTAATGCTGAGAGGTGAAATGACCTGTCCAAGGTCGTGTAACTAGAAGTGACATTGCTGGTGCCTTAACCCAGGACTCTTGCCTTCAAGTCTGATGCTTTTTAGTAGATGGCCCCTGGAGAATATGGTCAGATATGGTCATGCTATAACGGCATACCCTAATACCACTAGTGTATCCACAAGTCTTGGGTAGGTATACTGTATACCCATCCCTATACTAGGTATATGATGGGGCAGCACATAAGGAGATGCATTATGTAGCTCGGCATGCACCTGCCCCCACCAAGTTCAAGGGTTGCCCTAAAAGTCCTTCACAGGTCCAGTCTCACAGCCCTTGCTGTTTGCTCTGTGCAGCTCTCACCTCTTCTGGCCTCATTCTCTTGTACCAGTCTCTGCTTGCCTTTCAGTTACTATTCTTGCTCTTCTTTTTATTTGAATGTCTTTAATTGTAAATATAACAAACAAACAAAAAGGTACATAAACAAAACATTACAGACGAACACATTACCATAAAGCAAACACTCATGTAACCCGCATCCAGATCAGATAGTGTTGCTGGCAACCCAGACACTTTGCACATGTTCCTTCCCAAGCACCATAGTAGATCACTAGCATGGCTTTTCCAGCAATCACTTCCTTGCTTAACTTCTTAGTTTTACCATTTACATGTGGATTCTAAACATAGTGCTTTAGCTTTGCTTATTTTTTTTAACCAAATATAAATGAAATCGTGCAGCATGTATTCTTTTATGTATAGCTTCCTTCTATTGTTTGCAGGATCCATGTTATTGATATAGAAAATTTCTATTACCTCAAAAAACTCCCTCATGCTCTTTTGCACTCAAACTGCTCCACCCCAGCCACAGGCAAGTACTGATCTCCTTTCTGTCACTATAAATAAGCCCTGTCTTTTGTAAAATTTCATATAAGTGGAATAATACACTATGTAATCTTTTGTCACAGACTTTTTTTTCAGACTTTTTTTTTTTTTGCTTGCTACAACTTTTTGAGTCCATTCAACTTGTTGCATTAATCAACATTTTTTTTCCAGTGCTGTGTAGTATTCCTTATCGTGGAACATCTGTTTATCCATTCACCTATTGATGACATTGTGTTATTTTGATTATTAGAAATGAAGCTGCTATGGACATTTGTGTACAGATATCAGTGTGAACATATATTTTCATTTCTCTTGGCTAATATTTAGTAATGGAACTGCTGGGGTGCATGGTTAGTATATTTTAAACTTTATAAGAAACTGCCAGAGTATTCCATGTGATCATGACATTTTGCATGCCCACAATGCAAAGTTTAAAAGATCCTGTTACTCCACATCTTTGCTAACATTTTTTATTGTCTAGCTTTTCAATTTTTACCATTCAAATAGGTGTGAAGTGGTATTTCTTTGTGCTTTAATTTGCATTTCCCTGATGACAAACGCTGGTGAGTATATCTTCATGGGCTTCTTTGGCATTCATATGTCTTCTTTGGTGAAGTGTCTATTTAAATTGTTTGCCCACTTTTAAATTGAGTTGCTTGTCTTGTTATTAAATTGTAAGTATAATTCATATATTCTGGATATAAATCTTTTTAAATATATGGTTTGCAAATTTATCATTTAATGTTTTTGTTGGTTCTCTCACAGAGCAAAATTTAATGAAATCCAATGTATCAATTTTTCCTTATGTGGTTCATCCTTTTTATGTCCTATACAGAAAATGTTTGCCTATTCCAAACTTGGAAATATTTTTCCCTTAAAATTTGTATAGTTTTAGCTTTTATATTTTATATTTATGGTCCACTTCAAGTAAATTTTTGTAGATGTTGTATGATAAAGATTGAGGTTCATTTTTCCCTATATGAATATCCAGTTGTAATCACACCATTTTTTAAAAAAGTCTGTGCCATCACCTATTGAATTACCTTGGCTCCCTTGTTAAAAAATCAATTGGCCAGTGTGTGTGAGGCTATTTCTGGACTTTCTATTCTTTTCCATTGATCTGTTTGTCTATCCTTGCAACAATACCACTTTCCTGATTATTTGATCTTTATAGTGAGTCTTTAAGTCTGTTGGCTTAAGTCCTTCAATTTCGCTCTTCATTTTTAAACATTTTATTTGTAAATTGACATTTTTATGTAAATTTCTGCAAATTTTAACACAAATATAGATTAGTGTTACTACTCCCACAATCAAAATACAGAATAATCCTATCTAGGGGCAGCCCAGCAAGACAGAAAACTTTTAGACAAGGACTGTTCTACTCTAGCCAAAGCTGTGGTCCCACCCACACACACACCATCATAGACTGAATGGGAAACCTAGATTTCTAACCTTTCCAAGCTCTAATGAGGCTCAGAGAAGACTGAGTGGGGAGCTAGGATTTACATTCACCTCAGCCAGTAGCAAGATACTTCCTCCCACTGTAGTGTCAGTGGAGACCTCCTGGAGAGCCTAAAATTCCAGTCCCATGAGAAAGTAATGAGCCTCCCTCCCCCCAAAGGCTTCCTTCTGTGGCCTGGAAGGTCTAGTGGAGACTCAGGACATTTATCCCCACCCAGTGGTGACACTGTCAGTGGAAACCAACCGTATAGGTACTGATAGAGACCTGGTTGGGAGCTGGAACTCCCACCCCTGCCCAGCAATACATGGAGCCCCCCACCTTTGACACCAATAGAGATTGAACAGGGAACCTGCACTTTTAACTGCCTTCTGGCAGTAAAGAGGTAACACTTCATTCCCTCGTCCCTTGCTGCATTGGTATCAAAATAAGCCAGATGAAAAAGGAGGTTTAAATTAGATCTAAAGTCTCATAATATATTAGCTAAAATATCTAGGTTTTAATTCAAAACCACTCATCATACCAAGAACCAGAAAGATTTCCAGCTAAATGGAAAAAAACAATCAATTGATGCCAACACTAAAAGATATTAAAAGGAACCAAATGGATATTTTAAAGGTGTATTTATTTGAGAGAGAGCAAATGACTTGGGGGGAGAGGAAGCAGACTCCACGGTGAGCCCAGAGCCCCATGCAGGGATCGATCTCATGACCCTGAGATCATGACCTAAGCCAAAACCAAAAGTCAGACATTTAACCAGCTGAGACACCTAGGCACCCTGAGCCAAATGGATATTTTAGAACTGAAAAATACAATAACCAAAATAAAGAACTCTATGGATCCAACAGGATGGAGGAGACAAAGGAAAGAATCAGTGAACTTGAAGATAACAATAGATATTATTCAATCTGAGCAACAGAGAAAAAATAGACTTAAAAAAATTAACAGAGCCTCAGAGACCTGTGGGACTATAACAAAACTAGTTTCCAAAAAAAACTAGTTTCCTAAAAAACTAACCTTTGTGTCTTCAGAATGCTAGAAGGGGTAAGGTGATGGGCTGAAAAAGTACTCAATGAAATAAAGGCTGAAAACTTACCAAAGTTGGCAAAAGGCATAAACCTACCAAGAAGTTGCACAAACCTCAAATAGTATAAACCCAAAGAAGTCCATGCCAAGACATATAATAATTAAAATTCTTTGTAGACAAAGAAAACATCTTGAAAGCAGCAAGAGAGAAATGACACTTTAACTATAGGGGGAAAAAAACCCAAATTGAATGACAGCAGATTTCTCACAAGAAACCATAGAGGCCAGAAAGAAGTGCTCAACAGCCAACCCCAAATCTGATATCCAGCAAAATTATCTTTCAGGAATGAAGGGAGAAAATCAAGACATTCTCAGATAAAGGAAAACTGAGAGATTTTTGTCACCAACACACCTATCCTAAACGAGTGGCTAAAGGAAGCTTTCCAAACAGAAAAGAAATGATAAAAGAAAGCATCCTGGACATCACCAAAGAAGGAAGAACAATGGAAAAAGCAGAAGTATGGATAAATATATTTTCCTTCTCTTGAGTTTTCTAAATTATGTTTAATAGTTAAAGCAATCATTATAATAGTCTGACATAGTTCTAAATGTGTGTGGAGGAAATATTTAAGACATTATAAATAGGGGAGAGTGAAGAATTGTCAATGGAAAAAAGACAGCCTTTTCAATAAATGGTGCTGGGAAAATTGGACAGCCACATGCAGAAAAATGAAATTGGACCATTTCCTTACACCACACACAAAAATAGACTCAAAATGGATGAAGGATCTCAATGTACGAAAGGAATCCATCAAAATCCTTGAGGAGAACACGGGCAGCAACCTCTTCGACCTCTGCCGCAGCAACATCTTCCTAGGAACAACGCAAAAGGCAAGGGAAGCAAGGGAAAAAATGAACTACTGGGATTTCATCAAGATCAAAAGCTTTTGCACAGCAAAGGAAACAGTTAACAAAATCAAAAGACAACTGACAGAATGGGAGAAGATATTTGCAAACGACATATCAGATAAAGGACTAGTGTCCAGAATCTATAAAGAACTTAGCAAACTCAACACCCAAAGAACAAATAATCCAATCAAGAAATGGGCAGAAGACATGAACAGACATTTCTGCAAAGAAGACATCCAGATGGCGAACAGACACATGAAAAAGTGCTCCATATCACTTGGCATCAGGGAAATACAAATCAAAACCACAATGAGATATCACCTCACACCAGTCAGAATGGCTAAAATCAACAAATCAGGAAATGACAGATGCTGGCGAGGATGCGGAGAAAGGGGAACCCTCCTACACTGTTGGTGGGAATGCAAGCTGGTGCAGCCACTCTGGAAAACAGCATGGAGGTTCCTCAAAATGTTGAAAATAGAACTGCCCTATGACCCAGCAATTGCACTATTGGGTATTTACCCTAAAGATACAAATGTAGTGATCCAAAGGGGCACATGCACCCGAATGTTTATAGCAGCAATGTCCACAATAGCCAAACTATGGAAAGAACCTAGATGTCCATCAACAGATGAATGGATCAAGAAGATGTGGTATATATACACAATGGAATACTATGCAGCCATCAAAAGAAATGAAATCTTGCCATTTGCAACAACATGGATGGAACTAGAGCGTATCATGCTTAGCGAAATAAGTCAAGCAGAGAAAGACAACTATCATATGATCTCCCTGATATGAGGAAGTGGTGATACAACATGGAGGCTTAAGTGGGTAGAAGAAGAATAAATGAAACAAGATGGGATTGGGAGGGAGACAAACCATAAGTGACTCTTAATCTCACGAAACAAACTGAGGGTTGCCGGGGGGAGGGGGTTTGGGAGAAGGGGGTGGGATTATGGACATTGGGGAGGGTATGTGATTTGGTGAGTGCTGTGAAGTGTGTAAACCTGGTGATTCACAGACCTGTACCCCTGGGGATAAAAATATATGTTTATAAAAAATTTAAAAAAAAAAAAAAAAAAAAAACCTGATTGCCGAGGCACCTGGGTGGCTCAGTGTGGTTAAAGCCTCTGCCTTCGGCTCGGTCGTGATCTCAGGGTCCTGGGACCTCAGTCCAGGGCTCTCTGCTCAGTGGAGAGCCTGCTTCCCCCTCTCTCTCTGCCTGTCTCTCTGCCTACTTGTGATCTCTGTCTGTTAAATAAATAAAATCTTTAAAAAAAAAAAAAAAACCTGAGGGAAAAAAAAAAAAAAAAAAGAAGGATGTAAGATTTCTACACTTCACTCAAACTGGTAAATATTATTACCTACAGACTCTGATAAATTTTATGCATACATATGTAGATATAACTTACATATTTAAATTATATAGCTAGCTAGATAGAGAAATACCTAAAGCAAGCACTAAAAAACCTATACAAAAAAGATATACTCAGACATTACAGGTGAATCAAATGATGTTCATTTGGTGAATCAAAACGGATGTTCAGTATCATTAGCCATCAAGGAAACACAAATTAAAACCACAATGAAATGTTGCTACAAACCTGTCCAAATAGCTAAAATAAAAAATGAGGACTGTATCACTCATATATTGTTCATGAGAGCATAAAATGGTACAGGGAGGCATTCTGGAAAATAGTTTGGCAGTTTCCTAAAAAACTAAACATGCAACAACCATACAACCTAGCAATTGCACTCTTGGCATTTATCCCAGAGAAATAAAAACTTGTGTCCATATAAAACCTGTACATGAATGTTATAGCAACTTTATTCATAATAGTCCCAAATTGGGAATGATCCAGATGCCCTTCAATAAGTGAATGGTTAAACAAACTGTGATACATCCATATCATGAAATACTAGTTAGCAATAAAAGGAAAGAATTATCAGGGTACCTGAGTGGCTTAGTTGGTTGCGTGTCCGACTCTTGATTTTGGCTCAGGTCATGATCTCAGGGTCATGAGATCAAGCCCCATGATGGACTCTACATGTAGTGGGGAGTCTGCTCCAGATTCTTTCTCTCCCTCCCCCTCTGCCCCTCATCCACTCTCTCTCTCTAAAATAATCTTTAAAAAAAAAAGAAAAGAATTATCAATATATGCAACAACCTGAATAAATTATTCTAAGTGAAACTGTGAATCTCATTTATGATTGGTCTTTTAAAATACATATGATTCAATGTATATAACATTCTTAAAATGACAAAATTATAGAAATGGAAAACAAATTGGTCATTGCCAGGGTTAAGGAGGAGTGGGGGAGGGAGGGAAGTGGATGTAACTATAAAAGGACAATGTGAGGGATCCATGTGTTAGGGTTCCATGTGGTAATTTGGGATGGAGGCCGCAGGGATGACTATGGATATCCAGTTCCTCCAATGCTATTTGTATCATGGTTCCCTTGTATGTAATGTATATTTTTTCTTTATGACTTCTTTTGAGATTTTCTCTTACCTTTGGTTTTCAATGGTTTCACTATGATGTGCTTGGGCATAGTTCTCTTTGTATTTATTCTGCTTGAGGTTCACTGAGCCCCCTTGGTTCTGTAAGTCATAATTTTCATCAAAGTTTAGGAAAATTGTGGCCAGTATTTCTTAACATATTATTTCTTCCTCTCTCTTACTCTCTTCTCTGTCTGAGACTATAATTGCATGCACATTATACTGTTTGATGTCCCACAGGTCCCTGAGGTTCTGTTCATTTTTTCCCTCTCTGTTCTTCATGTTGGATAAATTCTGTTAATTTGTCTTCAAAGTTACTGAATCTGTCTTCTGCCTTTTTCGAACTACAGTTAAGCCCATCCAGTGAATTATTCATTTCAGTTTTTGTCCTTTTTAGTCCTAGAGTTTCACGTGATTCTTTAGGTAGTTTCCACTTTTCTGCTTAGATTTCCTGTCCATTTACTCATCAATGCCACATTTGCCTTTTATTCTTAGGATATATTTTTTTCATAGTTGCTTTAAAGTCTTTGATAAACTCAACATCTTGACCATCTCAGGGTTGACTTCAGTTGACTGCTTATTTCACAATTTCATGGTTCCTTGTATGTTTAGTAACTTTTTATTATATACTTGACATTGTAGGTAGCAGCTTGCCCTGCCTATTTATTTTTTTAATGATTTTATTTATTTATTTGACAGACAGAGATCACAAGTAGGCAAAGAGGCAGGCAGAGACGGGGTGGGGGGGCGCGATGGGGAAGCAGCCTCCCTGCTGAGCAGAGAGCCCAATGCGGGGCTCAATCCCAGAACCCTGGGACCATGACCTCAGCTGAAGGCAGAGGCTTTAACCCACTGAGCCACCCAGGTACCCCTGCCCTGCCTATTTATAGCCCATACTTGGCTAAAGACTTTCAGGATACCCTACATGGACTCTCATCTGTTGAATTGTTTCCTCCAGATTTGTATTGAAGTCCTAACCTCCAGTATGTCAGGGTGTGACCTTATTTGGAGATATGGTCTTTACAGAAGTAATCAAATTAAAGTGAGATCATTAAGGTGGGCCCTAATCCCGTATGACTAGAAATTTGGACACAGAGATACCTATAGATAGAAGGCAACTTGAAGAGATATAAGAAGAGAGCCATCCACAAACCAAGGAGAGAGGACTGGAACAGATCTTTCCCTTGAAGCCCTCAGAAGAAACATGCCATCACCTTAAATTTTGACTATAAGCTTCCAGAACTAGGAAACAATACATTTTTTAAACCACCCAGTTTATGGTAATTTATTATGACAGCTCTACTAAATTAATAGATGGACTTTTTGTGCTTCCTCCAACTTGTATCTCTCTCCTCACTAATACCCTATCCCAAAGCTCACAACCATTCTATCCTTTCCCACTCTGATCTCTGCCTCCTAACCTCAGTAGGACCACCATTCTGTGTTTGGATTCCAGCTTGCTTGCTTGCAGTTGGGAAAATTTTCCCACATAGAGGACCAGAGCAATTGCGAATCTCATCTCTTGCTCTGAGGGACTGAAGTCTTATGCTATCTATTGCCTAAAGGCTAATGTCTAATTTCCAATGTCTGAAAGCAGTTGCCTCATATCTTTTGTCCAGTTCTATGGTTATTTACTATGAGAAGGCTACTCTGGTATCAATTATTCCATTGCTTCTGGAAGTGGAAATTCCCCATATTTTTTCATCTAACCCCACCGACTTCTTCCAGTACTATTGCATCATTCCAAAGTAAGCCTCAAACATCATATAACTTAATTCTGGTTGTGGTGGTATTTTCTCTTTGTCTTTTATTTCAGCAGTCATACTGTGATGTGCCTCAGTGTGGTTTTCTCTGAATTCATCCTTGTTGAGTTTTGTAGGCCTCTTGAATCTGCAGTTTGATGCCTTTTATCAGTTTTGGAATGTCTTGGCCAGTACCTCTTCAAATATTTCTTCTGCTACCATTTTTTCTTTTCTTTCATATTTCCTCCTTGGATGCAAATTATACATACATTAGATCTTCTCATTCTGTCCTGTGTGTCCCTTTCTGTTCATTGGTTTCTCTGTGTATATTTTGATTTCTCCTAACTTATTTTCCAGTTACCTAATTCTTTCTTCAGAAAATAATCTAGATGTAGTATCTGTTGCTTACAACTAAGAACAGTGAATAATAAAGGATCAATAAGTCCTTGTTGAGAACCTAGGATATATCCTTCTTTATTATCTATACAGCCCAACCATCCTTTGGGGTCCAACACAAATCTCCTCTCTCCTAAGAACCATAGCCTAAATACTCCACTCATTCTAACAGTATCTCCTATGTATTTGTTGTGAGCCAGGCACTGTGGTAAGTGCTGAGGATATAAAGATAAATTGGATCCTGATTATTTACTCAAAAAGTTTCCATTACAATGATAAATGGACAATGAAAAAGAAATTGATAAGATATATACTAGAGGCTAGATAAATCCCTGGCTCATGGCTACCTGTCTGTGATGGGGAAATCAGAGTTGAAAAGTTGAGGCTTCCATTTTTGATAATGGAGGATTAGCCTTCCTAGTAAAAAGAAATAAAACTTCTAGTTAAAACATTATAAAACATTAAAGAGTAGTTCCTCTAAAATATTAAAGGTCTAATAAGATGGTAAGAATTATGGGGGAAAGATCTGAAAGGACACAGAATCAGAAAGATGAGTGCAACATTTGGGGCCTTTAGATAAAGGAATGTATAGGAAGGACATTGGGTAGTTCACAGAGTTGCTGGGAGGATTAGAGAATCGGGCTTCTTGACCAGATGGTCAAATCCACAGACAAAATCATGTTACAGAACCAGCCTGGCACCTCTATTAGCACTGCTGAGTGGTAGACCTTGTAGTTTGTCCACTAATATCATCATTGATGGCCTCTGGCACCACAGGTATAGTTGCTCCAGGAAATGGGATGCTGTGGCAGATTCTCTGCTGGCCCTGCTTGTCTTCACTAACATGGGCCAAAATCTAGTTGATATACTATACCCTAGCTTCAAAAGGAAGCTAGCAAAGTAACTAGTACTTTCAGCTTCCTCAAACTCCCCAGGAAGAGGAGTTAAGATGCTGGGCAGCCAGAAAGAGATAGACATTCCACCACAGGCCCAAATCAGGATTGCATGGCATTGATCAATTGGCCCATCTGTGCCAATCTGTCCATTCACGCTCACACTCTCCCAGGTCATACACTAAGGATCCTTTCTCTTGTGTGTGTGGATCATGTCAAGAGGTTGGCCTTGCTAGGCCCCTTTTCTCTATCACATTTCCTACCACATCCAAAGATATGCGCTCCCCTTGGGATTAGGAAGTCAACTTGCTTCAAGACTTTATACAAAGTTCCTTGTCCAGAACATGAATCCCAGCCCACTTTCTTGCTGTTGTGCCTTTGGTCCACACACTGCTTTCCTAGGGCTTTTCTGTAGCATCAAGGGTCAAAGCAAAGAGCCTCTCTTACTTACAGAGCATCAAGTTCTAATCCGACAAGGAGAACAGTTGTTTTTTTTTGAAATTTGGAGGGGTGCAGAGCAGGGGCCAGTCGAAGTCCTCTACCCCAACCATAGTAAATGACTGCAGCCAACTCTAGGGCTTTGGTTTTTACTGTGATGTTTATGTCATTATTCGATTTCATGGTGTTCAGAATCCTCATTAATATACATTTGTGCCTCCCTGGGGAAATAAAGGAGCGTGTTCTCTGTGTATGTACTCACATTTCTTTATTTAGCCTGGCACCTGCCTTCTTCCCCAGCATGTTAGTTTAGCATCTGTGCTGTTCCCTTGCAAATCTCCAGAGCTTACAATTCTTAGAGAAAATGGTTTCTTTTCCTCTAGGAAGATTTTTCTCTTCCTCCTGGACCGTTCTTTAAGGCTAAGCTCTTACATCACAGGTGGGTAAGCTATGCCACCAAATTCAACAGGTAGGGCTACTAAGCCACTCAGCCCTCAGTCACTGCCACAAACCCTAGTTACCAGCTCTATTAGCCCCTCTCAGCAGAGAGAGGTGTCCCAGGCTAGAATTACTGCTATGGACCCTTCCGTGTCAATTCCAGAAAAGTTCCAAGGATGACTCACTTGCGAGGGTTCCTGTCACCTGCACAGGGCAATGGTTTATGCCGTTTGGGCCCCAGGCCAGCTGTGGGCAAGAGGGAAGGTGTCACTGGAGCATCCCAGGTATTTGCCATTCACCAGGCCCCAAGAGAGCTGGCCCTCAGGTTACAAAAGTTACAAGGAGGGACTGTGACTATCCCTAAATAGTCCTCAGGAGCTGGGCCCTGAGCCAGGGGACTTCCTACATGGATTACTGACCTACCAGCTGGGTAGTGGGCATTTGGGGCCAGTCATTACAAGTATCTACTGTGGGGCTGGGAACAAGTTGTCAGCCTGGCCACTTGTTCAAGTCTTCATCCCTGGAAGTGACCCAGAGGAAATAGCACTGGGTGGTGGTGTCTGGCCAAGCTACAGAGTAACCAGACCTACAGTTGCATCCTGGCTTCACCATGTACTCACCTTCTGACTATGGGCAGGTTGTCTCTCTTATCTCCTCATCTGGAAGGCGGAAGGGTTCAATGAGAATGTCCACCAAGCATGTAGGGCAGTGCCTGGACCATAGTAGGTGCTCAGCAATCAAAACTCATTGTTATAAAAATAACACTGAACTTGAAGACTGGAATTTGAGCCTGGACTGCTTCAGTAATGATGGGCAACCATTCTCCCCTTTCTTTGCCACAAGGGTAAATAAACACAGCATTTGCCCTGCCTGCCTCCTCAGAGCTCAGTGAGTCGAAAATGAGAAAAAGAACATGAAAGGGCTTAGATTCCTGTCAAGTGCTTCCCCAGTAGGAGAGAAGATTGTCCCAGGATAAAGTTAGGAAGACAGTTGGAACCAGTGGAAAGTAAGATGCCATCATAATGAGCCAAGGTGGCAAAGATAATCAGAACTGAAGTAGGCAGAATGCCATCCAGCTGCCTGGGAAGACACTAAGGGAGAAGCGCTAAGAAGTCAAGTTGATTTTTCTTAAAGCGGTGAGGTCTGCCCTCTCCCGGCCCTGCCCCCACACCCAGAGCACAGGAATACTCACAGGCAGGGCTGGCAGAGAGGAGACTGTAATCTGCTCCTTGCTTCCTAGTCCTGTAGCCTCCCACCTCGGCTGGCTGTGTTTTCTTCCTCTGCAAGCTCAAGACGGCAGTACCCGCCACCCTGTGGTGATGGGGGCTTCAGTAATTTCGTGAATGTGAAGGCGCCTTTGAGTCTGTAGAGCATTTATAGAAAGGTAGACATTGGTTTTAATTATGCAGCTGCCTCAATGTAAAATAAGAATGGGAAGTTGATTTTTTTTTAATTTTTTAAGATTTGATTTATTTGTGAGAGAGAGAGATACAGAGCGCAAGCACAGGCAGAGTGGCAGGCTAGAGGCAGAGGGAGAAGCAGGCTCCCTGCCGAGCAAGGAGCCCGATGTGGGACTCGATCCCAGGACGCTGGGATCATGACCTGAGCCGAAGGCAGCCGCTTAACCAACTGAGCCACCCAGGCGTCCCGGAAGTTGATTTTTTTAAAAACGAAGGTTGATTTAAACCCAGCTAATATCTTGTACAAGCTCAACACCTGATGTATCCTGCTTCTTCAGGGCATGTGTGTCTTCTGTGTTGCAGGGCTAGGAAAGGGAATTGGTACCTACAGGGAGGGTGGGTGTGTATGTGTGTGTGTGTGTGTGTGTGTGTGTGTGTGTGCACATGCACGTGTGCCTTAGTTTCCTAGGCCTGCCATAACAAAGTACCATGATGGGGGGCTTCGACCACAGAGATGTACTGTCTCCCTGTTCCAGAGGCCGGAGTCTGAGGTCCAGGGTTCAGCAGGGCTGGTTTCTTCTGAAGACTGTGGAGGAGATTGTGTGTCATGCATCTCTCCTAGCTTCTGGTGGTTTACTTATAGACTTTAGTGCTCCTCGACCTCACCCCCATCTCTCCCTGCATTTTCACATGGCTTTCTCCCTGTGTGTAACTCTCTCGTCTTCTTATAAGGACACGTCATAATGGATTGGGGTCCAACCTACTCCAGGATGACTGCCTCTTAACTTAGCTAATTATATCTGCAACAACCCTATTTCCAAATACTGTCACTCTCTGAGGTACTGGAGTTTGGAACGTCACCATCTGAATTTGGGGAGGGATAGGGTTCAACCCAAAACAGCATGTACATGTTTCAATGAAGCAGTGATTTTAAAGGGCACTCACATCTCTGCTCTCCAAGCCTTTGGGGCCACTCCACTCTCCCAGCTGTTCACTGTCTTCTCATCCCCAGTGATGGGAAGGTCCACGTGGTGGGCAGAGAGCTGCTGAGCTTCTTGGCCCCGCGCACTCCGTAAGAAGCTCCTGCCACTGCTGGAACTAACTCCATTCTGTTCTCCACTGAGCCAACACCCCCCTTCCCTGTGCTGCTCTGGCCTGACCATCTCCTGAAGGAGCAAATTCCAGCTCCTTGACCTCTGCAGCCCTGCTGGGCCTGTCCTGTCACATGCTACCTTAAAAAGTATTTCTGCTGGGGACAGCTGGGATGACCCAGCTGCCTCTGACATCTCCCATACAGTTGACCCCAGGGCAGGCCTGGGTCTGCATCACCATGGCATCTTGATGGTGGGGACTTTGGGCAGGTTTAGTCTTCCCTTTCCTCTGCCTGCGCAGCCCAGCTGTGGGTGAGGTTTGGGATGACATAGCACTGTCTTGCCACCCCCTGCCATGGCCGGTCTCTTCTTGATCCAGAAACTGTCCTACTGACACTGCTGGTCAAAATCTGGCCCTTTCATTCCTGTGCTCTGGCTGCCAGAAAGCTCAGAGCCAAGCTGCTTTGGGTGCCAGTGGTCTCCCCCAGGGGCTCAGGGAAGTGACCTCTGCCTTCTCTGAATGTTTCTGACCTGCCCCTCAAAGCTTGGGCTCCACCACTCTCTTTAATCTGTGTTTGCCTTGGAAGCCACTTCAGATCTTTAGAGAAGTATGAATATTAATGGTGTTTTTCTTACTGCAGCTGGGATGAAAACAGAGAGGTGTTTCCTTGACTTTATTTATAAATGAGGTGGTGAGCAAGTAGGAGGGGTCTTCACAGGATGTGGCCAGTCTGACATTTGACCGGGCACAGTGTAAAGATCTGGGGTCGATTCCCGGCTCTACCACTGACAAGCTCTAGAAAATCAAGCAAACCACTGTCTCTCCCCAGGCCTCAACTTTCTGGAAAGAGAGGGTCTGCACCTATCCCTGGGCCTCCGAGAAATGGAGCCTTGACATTATCTCCTCCCATGAGGGACTCGCTCTCAAATGGGCTCATGATCTTTTTCTTCTCACTTCCAGAGGCTCTCATGGCTACTGATAAGATCTGAAGAATAAGGGACAACACTTCTTTCGTCTAGATTGTGTGCCGATACTGTTCGAAACACAACCGCCTGAAGAGATAGGTCCCATTATTGTCCCCATTTTGCAGAAGAGGGAACTGAGGCTCAGAGAGATTAAGAGCTTGCCCCAGCTCACAAAGCAAGTTTCTAACTCGTGGGGTCTGACTCCTGATTACCTGCTCTAACCCACTGCGTATCCTGCCTCCCACAGTACAAGCGGAAGTTCAAGAAATGGTGTGAAGGTTTTATAAATGATAAGGTACAATCCAAGTTCAAAGGACATGCCCATATTTTCATTTCTTCTGGTCCTTGGCTCCCCCATCCTAAAAGTGTAGAGGTTGGCTTAAGGTCCCTTAGGTCTCCTCCTTCTCTGACAAGCTCTCAGTCTGTGTGTTTCTTGTGAAATATGCAAAAAGCAGGTACACGAACGTGTTCTTCCTTGTACTTCTTAAATGATCATGTTTGTTACCAGGGTAAACTGATACTCATGTTAGAGAAGTTGGCATCCTGCTTATATTTTTGGCTGCATGATTTGATCATGAGACAAAAATCACAAACTAGCTTGGCACCAGCCAGAACATTCTAGATGTGTGTGAGTCCCATTCCCCAGTGACTATCACTGGGGGATGGCTTGGCTATCAGAAGCCAGAAGACTTGGCTCTCCCAGCTCATAAAAGCTACCAGAGTATAAGAGCTCATGCCATGTGGGCCTCATGCCAGGCCCATTGAGGATCTGGGCTCCTGCAGGCTTGCCTGTAGACCGTCCCCCCAGATAGGGTGTGCAGAGGAAGACCGTTCTCCAGGAGCACATGTCTTTAGCCATCCAATGGGAATGCTTGGGCGGTGTGCTAATTTCTAAAATGTTGCCCTTTTTAGGGAAAGGATGAGGTTAAATTCCCTTCAGTTTCCTCTTCAGTATCTTCTAGAGCCTCAAGGACTGCCAGGCTTCCTGGCCCCCAGCCCTTTGTGCCACGTAAGCTGAGTCCTTTTCAGCCCCTCCCACAGGTAGCTCCCTGCACACCCACCCAGGCTCTTGAAGCCTCCTGAGTCACTTGCACACAGGACTTGGCATGTTCCAGACAGGGTTCCCAGTCCTGAAGCCCTGAGGCAAACCAGCAGCCTACACTTGGGCAGCTGGGACACAGGAGGTAGAAGTTTGGGTGATAAGTGGTAGCAGAGGGCCTCTGATGGGAGATGGGGCAGGAAAGGAGGCAGAGTCCAAGCTTGGGACCCAATTTTTGAACTTACTTCTTGCACCCCAACCACCTGCCCATCTGTGTCTCTTCTCAGTGCCAGGGCCCAGTCTGCTGGGATTCGCCGTCTGCCCCCACCTGTCCCCATGCCTTCAAGAAACGGGGCCTTGCCATTCTCTCCTCCCATGAGGGAGTCTCTAAAGAGTGCCCCCACGAGATAGGACTACAGAGGACACTCAGCTTGCCTCTAGTGGCCCAAGTTCGGTGCAGGAGCCAGATGCCCGTGGGCCCCTTTGGCTTGGGGTGCTTACAAAGACTTTGCTAGGCCCGGAATTTCACAAGAGAAAGCCTGCAGTAGGAGCCGGAGCCACAGTGCACACTTCCCCTTGGTGTGCGGGAGGCACAGGCCACGGGGGACCAGCAGCTCACTGGTGCCACTCTTCTGACAATGGGTGGCTCGCTGTGCCAATGTACTCCTCGGCTGACCACAGTGCCACAAAGGCGGGCTCCACTTAGCTCTTCTTCCCTGGGAGTTTGCAGGGCTGTGGATTCCCAGGGCTTCTCCCCGAATGGCCTGGTAGAAGGAGCCATTCAGGCCTCTTGCCGATTTCCCACTGCCCATACTGCCCCAGCACAGCTCTGACCATGTTGCTCCCTGCTCAAAGTCTTCCATGGCCCGCCATGGCCTGGAGGCTCAGTGCCAAGCCTGATGCGCCGCCCTCCGAAGGCCTCTGTGATCTGTGTGCAGCCTGTGGGCCCTGCCTCTTCTCTCATGACCTAATCTCCTCCCTCTGGCCTACCTGAGACTCACCTTGTAACGGCCTCTACTTCTCTCTGCCCTGCCCTCACCTGGATTGCTCTGCCCTTCCCAGGTCTGAGACAGCCTACGCTTCTTTCACTGTCATGTGCAACTCTACTTCCTAGTAAGGCCAAGGAGAGCAGGGTGTGGAGGGGGCCCTTTGTCTGTTCCCCGTGTCAGCCCGACAACATAGGCACACCCACCGCGAACACACAGCCAAGCTGGGGTTCATGCTTAGACCTGGCTGACTCCTGAGTCCCTCTTCCTCCCAGTCTGTTCCCCTTCCACTCCTTAAGGTCCACCTCCAGCGCTTCCTCTGGAACCACCTTCCCCCTTCATGCCTGCCCTCCCGCCCACACTGCTGGGTCAGAGTCCTTGGACGCCTACATGCCTGGTCTCTCTCCCTCCCGCGTTCCCCCAGCAGCCAGCCCAGGCTTTGCCCCAGGCCCGAGCTGGCTACCCTGGCCAGAGCGAGGGGTCTACCTGGGCTGACCTAGGGTCTGGGAAGCCATGGGGTGGAAACAGGCAGGCCCTGCCTTGCTCAGGCTCCTGTCCGTTCCTGAGGGAGAGTGAAGGTATCTGCTTTGACGCCCGCGGTCGGGGCTGCAATTAGTCCTGCCAGAGAAGGCGATTTCAGAGATCCAGGGGACTTCTCTGTGACCCTCTGGTCGGGTAACTCCATTCAGCTTGGCCCAAGACAATGGGAGTTCGCCACCTCCTTCTGAGGACCCAGAGCTGGGCTACGAGGAGGCCTAAGACCTCTCCCCCTCTTCTCCCACTCCCCTCAACTCTGTACACACTTTCCCTTTCCTAGGTCGTGAGCAAGGCTCCCCCAGCCACCCTGGGAGAAGTCCCCAGACTGTAGCTAAGGGTCATGGCAGACTGATTCTGAGAGTGCGGCCGCCCACCCCGGCCCTGGGGCTGGACTCCGAGCAACTACCACGGCCCGCCGTCAGTTGTGCTCCGCGCTCGGTGGCTTCCCAGGGCCCAGAAAGATGCCTGATCAGGCCGGGCCACACAGCTTTGGCTCCATCTATGAAAAGGGAGCTCTGTTTTGGGTTTGACCAAATCCCTGGTGAGAGAAAGCCACCTAGCAGCCTTTGCAGAAAGGAAGCACCCATTGCGGTGGCCAGGGCAGACTGGGGTAGCGCAAGGTTGGGAAGATTTCGAGGGGTTTGCTCTGGGTTTTCATCGACTTGAGACCCACACTCTCCTGCTACAGCAGCCACTGGCTGCATGTGGCTATTTTGCCTTAAATCAAAACTAAATACAATTAAACATTCAGTTCCTCCCTTGCAAAAGCCCTATTTCAAGTGCTCCTTAGCCACACCAGGCTACTACCCAACATATTAGACCGCACCGATTGAGAACATTTCTATTGCCACAGAAAGTTCCACTGGACAGCACTGTCCTAGACTGTTCAGGCTAGGAGGAACGAATATGGCTGGGCTCGTTCTCTAAATATCTCTCTGCCTCCTCTCCCCCTTCCCACCCTGCCCGCTCTGTCCCACAGAGGATGGGCCTCCACCTCCGACATCTGCACAGCTTTCTCTCTTCTCTCAGGTGCTGTGTGTGTGAAGGACAGCATCGCAGCTTCCCCCACCGGGGGTCTGCTTGTCTCGCTTCTCTTCTTTGATCTTGGAGTGTACTTCCAGCTTTCACTGCAACCAGGCACGAAAAAGCTTTACCTGACGAGCATTCAACAAAATTAGGTGCGCTGTGTGGAGCCTCTTTTAGGAGCTGATTTACGACAGTGATTATACAGAAGTTGGGTGACATTAACTTCCCAGAGCTCCGAGAACCAGAAATACACATAGAGGCTGTCAGAGGGACCCTTCCTGTTCACCTCAAGGGAAAAAGGACCATCCTGTTTTTTTGTTGTTGATGATGATGGATTTTTTGTGGGGTATTTTGTTTTGTGTGTTTGTTTGTTTTTGTTTTTGCCAAAAGTGTTTCTTAAATGCTGTCATTTGTCAAGATGAGCTCAAATTACTCACTGGCACATAGGAATTCGAGAGGAAATAAAGACCAGGCTTGCCCACTTGCACCTGACTGGTAAGACCTGGTCTTTTCGATCAACAGCTGGCAGTGGCAATCACTGGTGTCTACAGGGAGTGGGGTCCAGGACTGAAGTGATCTTTCTGCAGAAAACTGCTGATTCTCGGTCAAGTGGGCCTCTCTGGTTCCAAGGGTGAGGAGCAGCCACCTGCCGCACGGACGCAGACCTGTCCAGGAGCTTCCGTCTGGGGCGCCCCCCTTCCTTCACACGGAGATGCATGGGAGGCAGGAGAAGGCCCGGGAGGGACCCACTGGGTGAGCGGGCAAAACAGGCTCCTCAGAACTCACTTTCTCAATAGTCTTGGGGGCTGCAAACCAGAAGGAAGATCCTTTTTGCAGTTTCAGCTTAAATTAAACCATATTAGATCTGGCTTCGAATGAGCAATAGCCTTTTCCCTCCTGCCCTAACTTCTCATGCACACACTCCCCTCCCCCAACTCAGACTCACTCGCAAAAATGAGATCTATCTTACGAGGGGCAAACAGTACACATAAGTCCGTGTTATTTCTTACAATTGCATGTAACTCTACTTCAGATAAAATCCTTAATTTAAAAAAGAGAGATGAAAGGAAGCAGTTTCCTGGCTGGGGGCACCTCAGGCCAAGCCCTTCCTTCTTTGGGCCTCAGTTGCCTTCTTTGTCAAATGGGGCTGTTGGACTAGTTGATTTCTGAGGGTCCTTCCAGGCCTGCCATGCGGGAGTACTGGCCACTGAGGACCAAGCTGGGCCCTGGGCAGCAGCTCTTTAGGGGGCGGTCACGAGGTGGTCTGACGAGGTGCTGCATCTCCTCTAGACCAGGACGAGGAGGAGGACAGAAGAGGCAGGATGGCTGCCTGGGGTCACCCAGCCCCTGGGTGAGGGGCTGAGTCTGGAAGTCGGGTCTGTGACTCCGAGTCGGGGCTCCCCATCCCCCACGTGACGTCGTTCCCTGCTTCATCGCTGGTGACACAAGGCAGCCGGAAAGGTGGGAGGTGAGCAGGGTGGACACACAGGAAGCGGGATGCTGTCACCTAGCGCCAGAGCCGTCCCTTGGCCATACTGGGAGCCGGGACTTCATGTCAGGAAGAGGCTCCGTCATCCCACTGTGCGTGCATGCTGCCAACGGCCCCGGGGCAGCGAGCTCACTTCCTGTCTTTGCTACAAACTCTGTTCTGTTCAGTCTGGTGCGTCCCTTTCATCTTGGGGGATGGCTGCCGGGGATTGATTTATGTGGGAAAATATGTTCAACCCGGCCAGGTCTATTGGAAGTGACAGCGCAGGTGCATTTGAAGCCCTTTGTTGAGGGAGGAAAACAGAGCAGCCTCACGTCCCCTAGCATGACCAAGTTTCTTTTAAAGCGGGGACCCCACCGTGTGACTATCTGTCCTTCGGCGGAGCTGGAACAGGCATTTGGCACATCTCCGAGATGGTCTTCCCCTGCTTCACCTTTGTGTCCGAGGCCTTATGGGAAGGTCCCTGAGCACCTGTCTGCTCACAGGACCCCCGAGGACAGCGGCTCCCTTTCTGCTCTGAGAGTAGATGGCTGGGGAGCCCCACTGGTGTCAGCATGGCCCTGGCATGGCTCCTAGGAAGCAGAGGCCACCCTGCTGCTCTCAGAGGCCCCAGGACAGGAGCAGATGGCAGGTAATGGGGTGTTCGCTCTTTGCCAGTACAGCCTGAGCCTCTGGGACCTGGGAAGCTGGGGAGATATAGGCTCGCCATTCACCACAGGCTCCTCCCTCTGCATAGTCAAAATAGCTAAAAACAATGGGACTTTTGCCCCAAATTCAGCAGACTCCATAGAGACTGGCATGATATCACCCATGCCTAGGGGGCGTCCACACATGCGGGCTATTTTTGTAATCTGCAGTAAGAAGCCCCTGCATGAGTCATGCCGTCCGCAGAAATCGGCCTCGTCTCACTCCTGGACCCTCACCTCTTAATGCTGCCAAGGCAAAGTGGGCTCGAGGAGAGCTCCTGAATTGGACTTCGGCGGTGGCCGGGGCTCAGCACTTCCTTAGTCACTGGCTCAGCAGCTGGCGGCGGGGAGCGGGAGTGCCAAGGCTTGGGCTCTGTCCTCGAGGAGGCCCCCCCCCCCCCCCGTCTGTGGTCTGCCATGCGGAGTGCCGGGGTGGAGGGTCCCACGTTGGGGCGGGCTCACTCAGCTGTGGAAAGTGACTTAGGAGAGTGGCTGGATGGAGCGACATTTTGCCCGATGAAGAGGCCCTGTGTGTCCCTGTTTGGGAAAGGTGGGGTGGGGGGACAGCATGGTTCGTGTGTCCGGGACAGGGCCTTCCTCCTGGAACTCCCCTCAGTCTGCAGCACTGAGAGCACGTGTGGGGAGGAGTGCCTCACACCCGTGCTTTCTGTGCCATCAAGTCTCAAGCAGCCTGAGAGGCTGCCGCAGGCAGACCGTATCCGGTAAGGCTGCCCCAGAAGAAGGCACCCATGACCACCCGTCTCTCTTCACGTGGGCTGTGTCTGACACTAATCGATTTCAGTACGACGCAAACCTGGCAGGGATCGTGAGCGGTATTGTGTCCTTTCCTTCTCACGCAGTCAGTGTTTCTGATGGGATCCCCCATGAAGAAAGGGTGTCTTTGGGGCTTTCTCTGGAATGTTTCCGAAGGTATTGTGTTTTCGAACGGCTCTGGCAGGCACTAGTGGCAACGTGTACTCAATGTTCACTGAGGAGCCACAGTGTGCCAACAACTCACCTCCGGTTCTGACAATACCCTTAAGGGTAGTGATTAATTTAAAAAAAAAAAAAAAAAGTTTTAAATTAACTCAGAGAAATAAATATATGCCAATTGGACATCATTGTGGAGAAGGTGCCGTGATGTTAACAACATAACTTTGGTGCAGGTGACCAATGCCAGTGCAAGACTATTAACTAAGCTGCGACCCTCAGGCTTGTGCTTTTATTTTGCCATTTTCAAATGAGGAAACTGAGGCTCAGAGAAGTGAAGTAGCTTTATCGAAGGCACTGGGATCAAACTAGGGGTTGGTGGCGACTGTGTCATTAGAGATCAAACTCGGGGTTGCCTGCCAACTGTGTCCATAGAGCACCTTGCTTCAAACAGTGACCACTGGTGGTTGTGTCCAAAACGAGTCACACTGGGCTAAAGTCAAGGTGCAGGTGAGATCGTACTCCTGTTGGAGGCTTTGGCGGGCATTGCTTCCTTAACCTTTCCAGCTTCTGGAAGCCACTGCACCCACTGGTTTGCGGCCCCTTCCTCCATCTGCAAAGCCTGCGGGGCATCACAGCGAGTTCAGCTCCCATTATCACATTTCCATCTCTGACAGCTCTGCCTCTCCCTCCATTTCTTAGGGACCCCTGTGATTACACCCAGGCCACCCAGGTAATCCAGGATCATCTCCATCTTTTAAGATATTTAACTTAGTCACATCTGCAAATTTACATTTACTGTATGGGTAACCTATTATATTTCTGGGGATTAGGATGGGGACCTCTTGCGGGGGGAATTCCCCAGCCGACCCGAGCTGTACATGAACTCAAGGCCAAGAAGGAGCACGTCAGAGAAACAGGGCATCTCATATCTGGGTCATGCTGGCTACTGACGCCCAGCCGGAACCCTTGGAGCGCAGGCTGGCAAGAGAAGAAGCAATGTGTCTTGTGGCTGCCAATGACAGAAGTTCGTTGTGAAGAGAGTACTGAAGTCAAAATGTGTTAACTGAAAAGAAGGTGAGAAACAAGCAAGAAAGTGGGTTCCCACCACGAAGTCAATAGCCCCCGGCGGGAAGAGCGATAGGAGCCCCAGCTGGAGAGACAGGACAGAGAAGAGTGGAACACCACGGGCACCCACTTCCATAGTTCAGCAAATCCCTGCAGACCCGTCTGACATCTGCAGGGCCACGGCATCCAGAACATTCCGCTGTGGCTGGGAACCCCAAGGCTGCCCGGGCTTGTGGAGACCTTTGGAGCCTGCTCTGGTTCTTCTTACATGCCCCAAGGTAGGCCCAGACCACCCTGCCGCAGGGTCCAGGCTAGAGCCTGCCACCCCTGTCCCTACACTGAATCAGAGAGCCCCGGGAGGCCCCAGATGGCCCTGGGGCAAGATGACTTGTAGAGATCCATGGAAACCCAGCCTCAGAATGGGAACTGTACAGCCCCAAATTGGAAACTGGCCACAGGGATGACTCTGGCCCTGGGAGCCGAGTGATCCCAGCCCCTCCAGGGAAAGTGTCCCTGACACACAGCGGTCCGGTCTTTGCTTGAACCCTCCCCCCGTGATGAGAATCCTCGTCTCTGCGTGTGTGCTGAGAGACAGGCCTTTCTGACGCCGGTGTCCCGTCAACCAGCAAGGGGACCTAAAACCCCCCGGGGAAACCTACTCCAAAGCCAATTTTTGTGCCTACCCTCTGCCCCATCCGCACGCCACCAAACGTGCACATTTTCTGAGCTGAAGAGTGGGGCAAACGGGGAGGGGGGCCATCCAGAGGAGGCCTCAGGGGCTTGGGACAGGCGGTGGCTGGGCAGCTGAGCGGGGACTTCTTCAGTCAGACTCAGAGGTCAGCTTACAGGCACTGTCCTGCCTCCCATCTCAGGGAGCGACGAGTTCCTTTCTCTTGCTTCATCCCCCGACCCCTGCCCCTACCATAACTGCTTACTTTTCCAGATGTACATATGTGATTAGAATCCGCTGACTGTAGTCGAACGAACTGGCAATTAAGGAAGGAGAAGTTGCCAGCGCTAGTTCAAGAGCCATCTTTTCCGACACTTTGAGGCAAGTGGATCACCAGACCCCACGACATGACTCCAAATTTATTCTTTCTTCTATTTATTCTATTCTTTCTTCTTTCCTATCCCTGCCAGGCTGATGGGCCTGAGCGGTACAAACTGACTTCTGCCTGCTGGGCACTGTCTGCCTGATTTGCCAAACAAACTGATTGTTTCCTGGGACCTTTGGGGGCAGCACTCCCACTCTTTGCCAAGCGCCTGCTTTCTCGGGTGTGAGTCTCTGAAGTGAGCACAGGATCTGGCTAGCTGACCAATCCCCGCCTCCCCAGCTTCATGGCAGCAGTTACCGGGAAGGGCAGACCACACAGAGCAACTTGGCCCTGGAAATGAGTCCCACATGCTTGGAGCACTCATCTCAGGTGTGTGTGCAGTTAGAGCGAAGCAGAAGACTCCTACCTAACTAGGGACGCCTGGGTGGCTCAGTCGGTGAAGCGTCTGTCTTCGGTACAGGTCACGATCCCAGTGTCCTGGGATCGAGTCCAGTGTCTGGCTCCCTGCTCTCTCCCTCTGCCTCTGTTGCTTCCCCTGCTTCTGCTCTCTCTCTCTCTCAATCTGATAGATAAATAAAATCTTTTTTTTTAGAAAAAAGCAGAAGAAAAGAAAGAGAAAACTCTCAGTAGAGGCTGTGGCTTGACTAACCAGAAAGGCACCAAGGGCCGAGTGTGGTGAAGCCTTCATGTTTCTGTTGGTGAAGGAGCAGTCAGTTCAGGCTGTCAGTCTCTGGACATAGTCAGAAAATGTGTGTCAAACCAATCTGATTCAGCCTGAGTAGGCCTATGGGTAGAATAGCAGCAGTGGGAAGGTGAGGTTTGATGGTTTCTACACCTCCCATGGTCTATCACTACAGCCATGTTTCCAAAGGCCATGCCCTCACGTGGGAGAACCTGACAGGTCAGCTAAGTAACAGTCCAGTGGCCAGACTGGAAGCCCTGAGGCGCAGTTCTCAGAGTCAGTGTTGACAAAGGAGCCAGGCCTTCTGTCACCCTGCAACCTCTTTTCATGACCATGTAGCTAACACTATATAGAATGATCTCCTCCATTTAGAAGGAGAGTGAGAGGCTCAAACTGTACAGAGTATGAAGTTCTGTTGAGAGTGGGTTTTGTGAATTAGATCCTGGCTTGGAGATAGCCCTCTTCGGCTCTCAAGGAAAGGAGCCCTGTTCAGCATGGGAAATGCATGGCTATCGCAGTGTACACGGACACTTGGCAAATGATTTCTGTTAAAGCCTCAGTTTCCCCAGCCATAACATAAGGGAGGACAAGTGATGTCTAAGGCCCTAAACCAAGCCAATCTGGGAGTCCATATTTAGGGTTAGTCACCTGTTCCTATGCCCCACCCCCATGGAAGTGGCCAAACGAGGCCACATAAAACTCCATGTCCAGAAATACTTTGTCAGGCCCCAAGCCTTCTTGAAGGGAGAGCCCCAGCCTATCTATGGTCCTGGTGGGTAAGAGCGAAACAGAAGCCTGAGCCAGAAGCCTGCCTTTTGACCACTGCTCACTTCAGCCCAGGGTTGAAAACAGGGTCTTCAAAACAGAGGTCCCTGTACCCTGGCCCACCTCCCCTTCTCCAGTAAGGAGGGCCTGATCACCCTCTGAAATCCTGTTGCCTGTCCTGTGCAGAAACCATCAAAGGTGAGGGCAGTTTGGGGAAGAGCATTTTCACTAAACGTGGCAGAAGTGATGCTATATGCCGGCTGCTTGCCGACTGAACGTACAGGAAAACAGAAGATTCAGCTGGACGTTTATTGCTGATGACTCACTTTCCCAAATGCAGAATTTCTTTATTCCCTTTCTAAGTAAAAGCTTCACTCCTAACCCTAACCAGCCAAGCTCTGGGAGAAAGAAGTCCCTCGGTAGCCACGACCTAGGTCCCAGCATGCAGTGTGCAGTCAGCAGGCATGAAGTAGCTCTTTAAACTCCCCAGGATCGAGGGTGATAAAGGGCCACAAGTAGAAACCTCCCTGCGGGGTGGGATGGGGAGCGTGCTTGCCCATTAGCCAAGCTGACATCCGCCAGGGAACACCTGGGGCTTTTCCATTTCCAGAAATGGAGTTGTATGTGACGTCATTTGGACCCTTTTCCTGGAGGGCATTTGGCCCTTTCTGAACTCCAGCTGACAAGTCTATCACCTCTTGGAATAATCTCCAAGATGCTGCCATGGCATGTTCCAACCATTCTTGTCTCCTGTGAGCTGGGACCAATAATATCTCCATTCTTACCACATGCCACACGCCTTCCCCCCGCCTGGCTTCATTTCATCCCCAGAGCACAGTGAAGGATAGAAGATAATCATCTCTGCTCTACAGAAGAGAGACCAAGGCAGCCATTCAGCGGTAGTGCCAGGCTCTGAGCCCTAGTTTGGGGGAACCCCCCACCCCGTGGAAGTCTTCTCTCACCACCTCTTGGCTAGCCAGGGAGGCTGTCCCAGAAGCCTGATCTTCTCAAGCTTGCCAAGGTCTTGCTCTTCACAGAGAGCATCCCTCTGGGCTCTGCACACTGGGCAGCCTCTGAATAGTGAGACCTTCAGCTCTAGGGAGCCTCTGGTGCTGGAGGCAGGGTCTGGGAGCCCAGCCAGCCTCTGGCAGCAGGCGCTTGGGCTCGGGAAGTTGGGCAGGGCAGGAGCTTGGTGGTGAAGGGCTGGGAAGAGCCAAGTCAGGGTCACACAGTGTCAGGGAGAGGACCACCCTGAGACGTGGCAATGGAGGGGGAGAAGATGAAGCCCAGATGAGATACTTTAAGGAAGGAGAATTGGCAGAAATTATTGGTGGGTTGCCTGTGAGGCAATTGGGTATCCAGGACTCAAGCTCAGGGTAGAGGGTAGAGCTAGGTTGGGGGTGTCGGTTTAGTGGTCATTGGCTTCTAGACTTGTTTTGTCTAATGTGGTGGCCACTAGCCACATGTGGCCATTTAAATGTAAACTGATTTTAATTTTAAAAAGCTGAGGACAGAGTTTCTGTTTGGGATGATGAAAAAGTTTTGGACACAGATGGGTTGATGGATGCACAACACTGTGAATGCAATTAGAATGTCCTTGAATTGTGTGCCACAAATGGCTCAAATGGCGCATTTTATATCAGCTACATTTTACCACAACTTGGAAATAGAAAGGAAACAAGATTAATTACAATGAAAAATGCAGGTCCTCACTCACACTCACCATATCCCTAGAAGCTCAACAGCTGCATGTGACTCCTGGCTACTGTATTGGACAGTGAAGACATGGAGCATTTCCACCACCGCAGAAATTTCTATTGGACAGCACCACTGTAGGGAGTAACTGGAGCCCTGGGAGTTGCTGGGATAGCCGGGGCTTATGGAGGGCGAGGAGAAGAAGGGAAGAGCACTGGGGTACCTGGGAGGAGCTCCACATCTGAGAAGGACATGGCTGTGGGCATCAGGAAACAAATGTGCAAAGTGCTGGGGAGCCCAGGAGCAGAAGCCAAGTACATTTCAGAAAATACACACGGCTGGCTGTTGCCTCAAAGTACTCCATGCTTTCCCACCCCTCGGTCTCTCTCCATGCGGTGCCTTCTGCCGGGAACACTCCTATTGCCACGCCCACTCCAGTCCAAATGCTGCTCAGGGACTCTGAACCCACACAGCCGCTCCCATGTGGCTCTGAATCCAGAATCTCCCAACCAAAGAAAACCAGAATCAGGCCCTGGTGGTGGTCCAGATTAGGAAGACTTTTTACAGTTTAAGACCTGCAGAAGGGTTTGCCCGAAGCTATCAGCTCTGTACCCTAGCGTGTATGTGGTACTCTGTGCACATCTGGGCATGCCAGGCTTCTGGAACCCAGCAGAGGAGAATTGCATTGTGGCCTTGGGGACAAGCATGAAACTCCAAGAGCAGGGACAAGGAAAAAATGGAGTGTTGGGGGACGGGGAGAGTCCCTCGGGCAATGGTAGAGAAGAATGGAGCACAGCCAACCCAATGACTGGGGGGACTGGGTCCAACTCTGCTCAAGGCTGTGCATATGGGCAGTGACCTTCCAGCGGCCTGTGGCTGGGGATAGAAGGGCCTGGGACTGGAGGACGGCCCAGTCGTGTTGCGTTGAGGTGCGTCCTGCACTTGCACTTGGAGCTCCAGTGAGACGCTGCCGCGGCCCCACGTGGAGGCTTGTTTGGCTACACGGATCCAGGCTGTGTTTCTTAGCAGCACCCTGCCCATGCACCTGCGCTCTCTTAAGATGCAGCCTGTGCCCCCTGGAAGAGGCCTCAGTGAACCCACATCCAGCTTTTTGCTGCTCGGGGCTCAGTTCCAGCCTCCTGCTAGAACCCTGGTTCTGGTAGAATCAGCCAGCAAGCCCTAGCAGCACCTCCTTCTGCTCTGCCAACTCAGACTGTACTTCCCTGAAGAGCTCCGGCTGGAGTGGATGCTGGGCCGGGTCGTTTCCGCTTGCGGTGGCTAGTTCTGAGCTTATCCCGCGGCTGGCCGTGAAGGCAGGCCACGCTGGCATGTAGAGCCCAGGTTCGTCAACGAGCAGTTGGAGCGCACTCACGAAGTATAGCTCCACGACGATCTGGCTCAGCGCCACACTCCGGGTAGACACAGGCTGCATACCCACCAGCAGCCCTGGCTCATCCACATATTGGCTGTAATTCGCCGCAGAGGGGTTTTGTGTGCCGACCCGGGTGGTGGTGCCCCAGGGAGCCGAGCACATCGTGGATAGAGGCGGTGTCTCCACAGGGCAGAGGCTTGGCTGGTGCTGGTACAGGTTGCAGTTTCTTGAGAAGCCTCGTCTTCTTGTGGAGGCTCTGTGGTTCTGCGTAGACACTTTCTGGTTCTCTGCAGACTAAACCCCCGTAGACCCAACCTTATTCAGGACGGATGCCCCGTCATCCAGGGCAGATGCGGTCTCACCTTGCCGGTCTGCAGCCTCCCCTGAGCCTCTGCACTGGGCCTCCTTGCACGCACACACTTGTGTCTCTTTATGACGCTTCACTCAGGGCTGACCCAGCCAACCGCCACTGTGCAAACTGTGCCACAGAGAACCCTGGGAGGTCCTGAAGAACCACATTCACAGGTGACGCAGCCTCTGTCCCCGGGTCCCGGCCTCGTTCCCAGATGGACCAGCCATCAGTTCTCTGCAGGGCTGTGGTCTATGCCAGGGCCGTCTGCATCACCAGGAAGAGCCACAGTTCCTAGTGTGGCACTGCCCACATGTCCAGGGTGGGCGCCGTTCTGTTCCTTCCACCTGCCTCTCCTGGCGGATCTTGGCCCTGTGTAGGTGCCTTCTGGACGGGGCTCCATGTAGATGCCACGTGCGTCTCTTTGCAGAGTCTTGTCCTTCGGGGACAAAGCCCTCTTTTCCTTGGGGAGTCTCCTCCTCTGCGGACACCATCTGCATCTCCCTAGAGGGTCCGGCTCTGCGTGGATGCAGCCCTACATTCGGCACCAAGGCTCAGTCTGTGTAAACATGGTCTTGTGGGGTGGGGCTGCCCGAGCATCCGAGGTGCTTCCAATCTATAGCTTGCCTGCCTGTGATAGAAGTACCGCCGCACCTTGCCAGGCGGCTTTTTGCTGTGACACCTTCTGAGGCAACTGTAGGCTCAGCTCAACACTGGGGCCCAAATCCCAAGACCTCCAGCCCCTGGGCCCCTGGGCCGCTGCAACGAGGCCAGAGATCCTGGGATCTGCAGATCCTCAAAGGCTTGCCAGGAATGAGACCCAGTGCCAGGGTGTGCAGCTAAGAGGAGCAGGAGAGCTAAGAGAGGCTAGAAGCAGGCAAGGAGGAGCCAGAGTGGGTGAGCAGGGGCCGGGGAGGGGAGAGGAGAGTTGAGGGGAGGAGCCAGCCGGTCAGGAAGGAGGTGAGTGGGCGCCTTGGCAGGAGAGTATTGATATGATGAGAAAGGAGGTGGGAGAATCGTCTTTCCTGAGTGGCTTGATCCTTGGTCGAAATGAAGCCTGTTGAGAGCTCTGTGTGCACCCAGCCTGCCGACTTCCAGAACAGATCTAAGACAGCCCTGGGGAGTTGTTCCCGAGGAGTAGTCCCCATCTAAATGGAAGTCCTGTCCAGATCAGCTGGAGGCCACCGACTCCAAAGACAGGCCCCCCACAGTAGATAAGAGGCAGTGGCCGCATAGGCACACACGGAGTTCTCAGGGGTTCCAGCTGGAAGGGTAGCCTGCCCTAACCATCAAGACAGAGCCCAGAATCCAGGTCACACTCAACCATCTGTGCCCTGAGTCCCTTTGGTTGTTCCCTCAACCTCTCTGAGCCTCAGTTTCCTCATCTGTCAGTGACAGGTGCCAGGGCTGCTAAGAACCCTTCCTGCTCTCACTTTCTAGGACCACTGAGGCTCTTGCATTCACCTCTGGCTCTGTAGACAGGTGGCTGAGCCCCGGGGAGGGGGAGGCTCAGACTTGCAGGGTCCCCAATGACTTGGGTGTACTAGAGGTACTAGGTGGTGAGGTCCGAGCATCCGTGTCACACTGATCATCTCCTTCTTATCCTTGGGATCCAAAACTATTCCCCGCTGGCTCCCAGGTCCCCAGCCAGCCAGCTTGAGGAGGAGGCTGGGCCGGGGACATTGGACCTAGGTCAAAGCTGAGGAACTAAAAGCCCAAAGCGGGAAAAGAGCAAGGGGGTACAGGCCGGTGGACACCTTGTGTGTTGAGGCAGAATTCCTGGGTGGCCACCTCCCTGGTCCAGACTCCTTGAGAAGCAGAGCCAGCACCCCAGGCCTTTTGGGAAGTAGGTCCTAAGGCAGAGCCCTCCCAACACCCAGACACAAGCACCACTCTGTTCACACTCCCTGGACCCTGGCAAGCACTTGCAATAGTGACAGAGCATCTAACACCTCCCTGAAGTTGAGCCGAAGGCATTTCTTGTCCCCTCTTTGTTCTATCAACTAGTGTTTAGTATCTCTGTTTTTGTCTGAAAACATTCTCAGAAGTACTAGGCAGAGGTTTTCTTAGCAGATTGCCAAAGAACCAAGGCAAACATCACATACCTCGCTTAGAAAAATGTCTTGACTGCCTTCACTGACTCTTAGGAGAAGCTGCTCACTGTACTCGCACAATCCTCAAGCCCTTCCCAGTCCTACACCTGGTCACTGGCTTTTAAGTGAGCTTACATGAATGGAGACCTGGCTTCCAGTCTGAGCTTTGCCATACATTGGATGTGTCACATGATACAGGTTCTTGCCACTTTCTGGGCCCCAGGTTCCAGAGAGATAGATGGTAGAAAGGCAGTCTACCCTAGATAAGGGTGACCAGCCTGTACTTTGAGGACAAAGCCTTTTTGGGTGGCCTGAGAAGTCATCATAAAACATGTCAATTTCCAAAAGAAATCCCAATATGCTGCAACTGCTAAGTGGTGAGCAAACACAGAAGTCCATCAGACAGGTTATATTAATTAGCATCAACCTAACATTTTTGATGTCTCATAAATAATTAAATTATATTGTCATGAATTATTGATCATAGCTAACCCTCTGTGTCAGACACCGTTCTCTCTGTGTCTTACATGTATTGACTCATTTCATCCTTCTATTACCAACCAAGGTGGATGCTATTATCATCCCCTTTTACAGATGAAACAACTGATTCCAAGACAAGTGGTTTGTGAGTGATGGGGCTGAGATTCAGACAGGCCATGCACTTAATCACTGCTCTCTTCTGCCTCCTGTTCAAACACTGGCCAATTTCTCTTTCCCCCATGACTTTGAGGCATGAAAGATAAAATCATCTAACCTCTTTGAGTCTTAATTTCTTTACCCATAAAATGGGAAACCCAAATGACCTACCTAATAGATTGTTACAGGAATTAAATGAGACCAGGTGAGAAGGCCAAGTTATATAGTATATGTTCCACACGTTCTTACTGTTATAAATGGAGTATATGACAGTATTTAAATCCTGTCCTGGCATGTGTGATATATGGAGGCACATGAGTGGTTTAGACACTTTAAAATTTCCCATTTGGGGGACATTATAGTAATGACTCTATAGGAGTTTCATATACAAATTCAACCAAACAAGCATTGTCAAGTACTTTGACGTATCACATACATCTTCTGTGGCAATCCATAGATAACCTTAAAAATGTTGTTACTCATATTCTGCAGAAGAGAAAACTGAGGCTTGGAGAGGCTGTGTGAATTTCCCAAGGTCATCTAGCTACAAGGTGGCAGATCTGGGGTGCTAACCCCCAAGTCCAGTACCCACTCTCTTCTATGCAGGTGGGCTACCCCTGTCCTTAACAACCTCTCAGGTTTTCTGATAGACTCAGGTATTTTCATTAGGTGATGGTCAAGCTGAGCAAAAGCAGGGGGAAGATGGCTGAAAACCCCATCCTGTTCCCCTCATTTCTTCTCCAGCCAAGGGCCAAAGGTGCTTTCACCTCAGCATACAATTCACACAGTCCAACCAGTGTGAGTGGAAGTGGAGCTGGACCCATGTATTGCCAATGCATTTGCATCTCCCACAGTGCTCAGACAATGTCACGACTTTTCTGAACCCAATCCAATGAGGGCTGCCTCAGGCTCCTTGTTTTAATAAAAGGTCTTTTTTAGAGATTTTTTAAAAAATAGTAAAACCTTATTTCAGCTCCACAAGGTCATTCCATACATTAATATTGAGATGATGTGGTCCCTCTTCCCTCCCACTCATTGTCCAAAGATGCTATGTAATACAAAAAAAAAAAAAAAAAAAAAAAAAAAAAAGATACAAAACTCTAAACAAAAATGGAATTAACTCAGAATAACCTAGATTCATTTCTTTCTTTTTTTAAATAATGGCCTTAGTGAGTTATCATTCACATTCCATAAAATTCACCTTTAAAAGTATACAGTTCATAAGTCAAGCAGAGAAAGACAACTATCATATGATCTCGCTGATATGAGGAAGTGGTGATGCAACATGGGGGCTTAAGTGGGTAAGAGAAGAATAAATGAAACAAGATGGGATTGGGAGGGAGACAAACCATAAGTGACTCTTAATCTCACAAAACAAACTGAGGGTTGCTGGGGGGAGGGGGTTGGGATTATGGACATTGGGGAGGGTATGTGCTATGGTGAGTGCTGTGAAGTGTGTAAACCTGGCGATTCACAGACCTGTACCCCTGGGGATAAAAATATATGTTTATAAAAAATAAAAAAATTATTTAAAAAATTTAAAAAAAAGAAATAAAAAGTATACAGTTCAGGAATTTTAGTGTTTTCACGAACTTGTGCAACCATCACCGCTAATTCCACAATATTTTCTTTCTTCTTTTAAAGATGTTATTTATTTATTTACTTACTTACTTACTTACTTACTTACTTATTTTAGAGAGAGAGAGTGCATGTGTGGAGGGGTGGGGGTGTGGGCAGGGGTGGAAAGGGGGACAAGCAGACTCTATGTTGAGCCCAAAGCCTGTTGCAGGGCTCCATCTCACAACCCTGAGATCATAACCTGAGCCAAAATCAAAAGTCAGACACTTAACATACTGAGCCACCCATATGCCCCTAATTCCACAATATTTTCATTAAGCTGTCATTTCCTATCCCCCATATCCGCAGCCCCTGGCAACCACTAACCTACTTTCTGTCTCTATGGATATGCCTATTCTGGACATTTTATCTAAGTGGAGCCATACAATATATGGCCTTCTGTGACTGGCTTCTTTCACTTAGTGTAGTGTTTTCACGGTTCAGCCATGTTGTAGTACCAGTACTTCACTCCTTTTGGTGGCTGAATAGTATTGCCATGTATGGATAGACCACATCTTGTTTATTCATTCATTAGTTGATGAAAGTTTGGGTTGTTTCCATCTTTTGGCTATTAGAAATAATACTGCTGTGAACATTCATGCACAAGTTTTGTGTGAACATGTTTTCGCTTTTCTTGGGTTTATACCTAGGAGTGAAAGTGCTGGGTCATATGGGAACTCCATGTTTAACCTTTTGAGGGACTGTCTTCCAAAGTGGCTGCACCATTTTACATTCCCACCAGCAATGCATGTGTGTTCCAATTTCTCCACATTCTTGCCAAGGCTTGCTATTGTCCATCATTTTGATTGTAGCCATTGTAATGTGTATAAAATGTGGTCTTACTGGGGCTTCGATTTGCCTTTCCCTGATGGCTAATGACGCTGAGCATCTTTTCATGTGCTTATTGGCCATTTGTATATCCTCTTTGAAGAAATAGCTGTTCAAATCTGTTGCTCTTTTATAATTTGTGTTGTCTTTGTATTAGTGAGTTGTATGACTTCTTTATATATTCTACTTACAAATATTTTATAAGAGGTATGATTTGCAAGTGTCTTCTCATGGTCTTGTTTTTTCATTCTCTTAACAGTACCTTTTAAAAAGCAGGCATTTTAAAATTTGATAAGGTATCATTTATCAACTTATTTTCCTTTATAGATTATGCTTTTGATATCTAAGAAATCTTTACCTAGCCAAGGTTGCAAAGGTCTTCTCCAATGTTTTCTTCTAGTTCTTTTATAGTTCTAGGGGTTACATTTAGGCTCATGATACATTTTGGATTAATTTTTGCATATATCATGTAGTATGGATCAAAATTTATTTTTTTAACACATAGACATTCTCAACAACACACCTGGGAGCTCACAGCTATATGAAATGATCAGTACACTGTTTAATATTTATGTGCCATTTTAATAAAATGAAAGAGTTGAAGCCCCTGCTTTTAATTAATTAATTTAATTTATTTATATAACATATTATTATATTATATATTAATTATTTATTTATGTGAGACATTAATATATTACATATTAATTGTATTATATGTATATAAACTGTCATTTCTCCACTAAATTGCCTTTATAACTTCATCAAAAATCAGTTTTCCCTATATGTGTAGGCCTATTTCTAGACTCTGTATTCTGTTCCACTAATGTATTTATCTATCTTAACACCGACATCACTCTACCTAGAATACTGCAGCTTTATAATAAGTCTTGAAATCAAGTAGTATAAGTTCTACAGCTCTGTTCTTTTTCCAAGCTGTTTTGGCTCTGCTAGGTCCTTTGCATTTCCATGTCAATTTTAAAGATTTTTTTTTTTTGTATTTATTTATTTGACAGATCTATCACAAGTAGGCAGAGAGACAGGCAGAGAGAGGAAAAGAAGCAGGCTCACTGCTGAGCAGAGAACCAGCTGTGGGGCTCGATGCCAGGACGCTGAGATCATGACCTGAGCCGAAGGCAGAGGCTTTAACCCACTGAGCCAGCCAGGCACCCCTCCATGTGAATTTTAGAATTTTAGAATCAGTTTGTTAGTTTCTACACAAACACCTCCTAGAATTCTGATTAGTATTTTATTGAATCCATTAATGAATTTGGGGAGAATCGACATTTTAACAGTATGAAATCTCTGCCCCATGAACATGGTTTATCTCTCTGTTCATTTAGGTCTTTTTATTTGCTTTTGCAGTTTTCATCATTTTTACTGGAGAGGTCTTTCACACCTTTTCACAGGTTCATCCCTAACTATTTCGCATCTTTGATGCTATTTTTTTAAAAGATTTTATTTATTTATTTGACAGACAGAGATCACAAGTAGGCAGAGAGGCAGGCAGAGAGAGAGGAGGAAGCAGGCTCCCTGCTGAGCAGAGAGCCCGATGCGGGGCTCAATCCCAGGACCCTGAGATCATGACCAGAGCTGAAGGCAGAGGCTTTAACCCACTGAGCCCCCCAGGTGCCCCATTTGATGCTATTTTTAAAAAGAATTTTTAAGAGTCACTTATGGTTTGTCTCCCTCCCAATCCCATCTTATTTTAATTTCTGATTGCTCACAAGTAGTAAATAGGAAAGCAATTTGTATATTGATCTTTATTCCTATTACCTTACTAAACTCACTTAAGAGCTGTTTTTGTACATTTCATCAGATTTTCCTCAATTATGTTAGTTGTGAATAGACAATCATTGGTTTTGAATAAAGCTAGTTTTACAACTTCCTTTCCAATCTCAATTGCCTTTTCTTCCTTCTTTCCTTCCTCACTTCCTACCTTCCTCTTTCCATCTTTCCGTTCTCTCACTCTTTTTCCTTTCCTTCCTTTCTTCTTTCCTTCCCTTTTTATCCCCTTGATTAACCTAGCTAGAACCTCCAGAACAATGTTGTAAGTACAATGTTGTATAGAAGTGGTGAGTGAACATTCTTTTTTTAAATTAATCTTTTATTTTTTATAAACATACAATATATTTTTATCCCCAGGGCTACAGGTCTGTGATTTGCCAGGTTTACACACTTCACAGCAGTGAGTGAATATTCTTACAGTGTTTTTCAAATTTGGGAAGAAAGTTGGTTTTGTTTTTGTTTTTGTTTTTTTACTATTAAGTTTCATGTTAGCTGTACACTTCTTATAGTTGCCCTTCTTCAGGTTGAGGAAGTTCCATCTATTTAATTTGTTGAGGATTATTACCAATAGGTGTTGGATATTACCAAATGCTTTTTTGACCTTCATTGCAATAATATGATTTTTCTCTATTAATTTGTTAATATGGCAAATTAAATTGATTGGTTTTCAAACATTAAACCAACCTTGAATTCCTGGGATAGATTCTACTTGGTCACAATGTATTATCCATTTTATGTAATGTTGAATTTGATTTGCTAAAATTTTGTTCAGAATTTTTGCATTTACACCCATGATGAATATTAGCTTATAGTTTTCTTTTCTTACAATGTTACCATCCAGCTTTGGTATCAAGTTAATGCTGGCTTTATAAAATGAGTTGGAAAGTGTTCCCTTCTCATCCATTCTCTGGGAGAGGTTTTTATTTATCTTTTATTTCATCCTCAAATGTTTGATAGAATTCACCAATGAAGCTATCTGTTTCTGGAGTTTTCTGTATGGGAAAGTTTCTAACTACAAATCCAATTTCTTTAATAGATACAGAGATATCCTATTTCTTCAGGAGTCAGCTTTGGTAGTTTGTGTCTTTCAAGGAATGGGTCTATTTCGTCTAAGTCACTAGATATATTGTCATAAAGTTTATGATATTCTCTTATCCTCTTATTTAATATCTGTAGACTATTAAGTGTAGTGTAGTGACTTATCTTCTCAGTTCCCAGTATTCATAATTTGTATCTTATCTGTTTTTCCCCTGGTCATCATGGCTAGGGGTTTATCAAATTTATTGACCTTTTGTAAGGGCCAGTGTTGGATAGAATGATTTTACTTTATTGTTCTTGTTTTCTATTTTGTTGATTTCTGCTCTGATATTTATTTTTTCCTGTATCCCACTTCTTTTGGGTTTAATTTGCTTTCTTTTTCTCATTTCTTGAAGTAGAAGCTGAGATGAATGAGTTGAGGTTTTTTTCTTTTCTAGTATAGGCATTTAGTGCTATAAAATTTCAGTTAAGTATTAGTTTAACAACTTTCACCAAATTTTTAGATGGTGCATTTTCATTTTCATTCAATTCAAAGCATTTCCTATTTTTTTTAATTTCCACCTTTATGTATGGGTTATTTAGAACTGTCTTATTTATTTCCAAATAATTTGGAGGTTTTTTTTTTAAAGATTATTTTTATTTATTTATTTGACAGAGAGAAATCACAAGTAGATGGAGAGGCAGGAAGAGAGAGAGAGAGAGGGAAGCAGGCTCCCCGCTGAGCAGAGAGCCCGACGCGGGACTCAATCCCAGGACCCTGAGATCATGACCTGAGCCGAAGGCAGCGGCCTAACCCACTGAGCCACCCAGGCGTCCCTAATTTGGAGTTTTTTAAAGATATTTCTGTTATGGATTTCTAACTTAATTTCATTATGGTCAGAGAACAGACTTCATATGACTTTAAGTCTTTCAATTTTATTGAAACTTGTTTTATGACCCAAAACATTGTCTATCTTGGTAAATGTTCCATGTGTATTTAAAAAGAATATATACTTTAATGTGGTTGGGTAGACTATTCTATAAATGTCAAATAGATCAAGTTTGTTTATAATGTTGTTTTGATCTTCTATACATTTTTTTAAAAGATTTTATTTATTTATTTGACAGAGACCACAAGTAGGCAGAGAGGCAGGAAGAGAGAGAGGGGGAAGCAGACTCCCGGCTGAGCAGAGCGCCCCATTCGGGGCTCAATCCCAGGACCCTGAGACCACGACCCTAGCCAAAGGCAGAGGCTCAACCCACTGTCACCCAGGCGCCCCTGATCTTCTATACCTTTAATGAATTACTGTATACTTGTTCTATCAATTATTGAGAGAAGGATATAAAGTCTCCAGCTCTAATTATTTCTATTAATCCTTGTGTTGTGTCAGTTTTTGCTTCATGTTAGGTTCATAAGCTCATATATTCTTGGTGAATTAACCCTCTTATCATTATGGAATGACCTTCTTCATCCCTGTTAGCATTCTTTATTCTATTTTTTTTTTTTTTAAATAAGCTCCATGCTCTCAGCATGGAGCCCAGTACAGATCTTGAACTCATGACTCTGAGATCAAGACCTGAACTGAGATCAAGAGTTGGATGCTTAACCAACTGAGCTGCCCTGGCGCCCCAACATTCTTTATTCTAAACCACTTATTCTGAAATTTAATATGTCTAATACTAATATAAACCCTCCAGATTTCTTTTGATTAATGTTAACATTGTATTTTTCATCCTTTTACTTTGAATCTGTTTGTGTCTTTGTATTTAAAATGTATTTCTATAGGGAGTATACAGTCAGGTTTTGGTTTTAAATCCAATCTGACAATCTCTGCCTTTTTATAGTGGTGTTTACATGATTTATATTTAATATGGTTATGATATTATTAGAGTTAAGTCTATTACCTTTTTGTTTGCTTTTTATTTATGCCATATATTCTGTGTTCTCCCTTTCCTCTCTTTCTTAAAAAAAAAAAAAAAAAAAAAACTTCTTTGGGATTAAATTGTGGGAGTATTTCCTACATTCCATTTTATATTCTTTGTTCATTTTTAAAAAAATATTTTATTTATTTATTTGTCAGAGAGAGAGTACAAGCAGGGGGAGTGGCAGGCAGAGGAAGAGGGAGAAGCAGACTCCCACTGAGCAAGGAGCCCAATGCAGGACTCGATCCTAGGACCATGGGATCATGACCTGAGCTGAAGGGAGAAGCTTAACTGACTGAGCCACACAGGCACCCCCACCTTTGTTCATTTTTAAGGTATCATTTTTTTTGTTTCATTATTTTAGTGGTTAGTTTAAGATTTACAGTGTACATTATTATCATGATCTGCCTTTAAATAATATTAATTAATAATCTTAAATAATACTATACCACTTCACATGTTATGAGACTGTCATAGCAGTATACCTCCATTTCTCTTCTCTTCTCTTTTGTGCTGTTATCATATGACTTACTTTTACTTATGTTATAAACTCCACACTTAATTGTCAATATTTTTATTAAATAGTTAATTATCTTTTAAAGAAATTGAAATAATAATAAGAAAAATCTTATATATTTACCCTTGTAGTTACCATTTCCAGTGCTCTTCAATCCTTTGTGTAGATCCATATTTCCATCTGGTACCATTTTCTTCTGTCTGAAGGACTTCCATTAATATTTCTTGTATTGTGGGCACCTGGGTGGCTCAGTCATGAAGTGTCTGCCTTCGGTTCAGGTCATGATCCCAGGGTCCTGGGATTGAGCCACGCATTGGGCTCCCTGCTCAGCAGGAAGCCTGCTTCTCCCTCTCCTACTCCCCCTGCTTGTGTTCCCTCTCTCGCTGTGCCTGTCAAATAAATAAATAAAATCTTATATATCTCTTGTATTGCAGACCTGCTGCTGATGAATTCTTTTAGCTTTTGTATGTCTGACAAAGTCTTTACTTCACTTTCATTTTTGAAATATAATTTCACTGGGTACAGAAGGTGAGGTCAACAAGTATTTTATTTGTTTTCATCCAGTACTTCAAAGATATTGATCTACTACCTTCTTGTTTGTGTTGTTTCTCACAAGAAATCTGTTATAATCTTTATTTTTGTTCCTCTATGCATAACATAACTTTTTACTCTTGTTGCTTTTAAGATATTTTTGGTCTTTATCACAGATTTGGAGCAATTTGATTATAACATTGCCTTGGTATAGTTTCTTTTTGTCTCTTGTGCTTGAAGTTCACTGACATTTTTGAATCTCTGAGTTTATAATATCCATTATATCTAGGAAATTTTTTAGCCTTTATTTCTTCAAATATGTTTTCTGCTCGTTACCATTTTACAGGGACTGTAATTACACATATATTAAGCCTTTGAAATTGTCCTACAGCTCAGTAATGCTCTGTTCTTCATTTATATCCTCTTTTCTCTTTGTGTTTTATTTGGATAGTTTCTATTACTATGTCTTCAAGTTTGCTAATCTTTTTTTCCTACAATATCTAACCTTCCATTATTTTCATCTAGTTTATTTTTCATCTCAGACATTGAAGTTTTATCTCTAGAAGTTCAACGTGAATCATTTTTATATCTCACGTGTCTTTATTTAACTTTTTGAACATATGGAATACAGTTATAATAATTGATTTATTTTTCTATTGTACTCATTCTAACATCCACTTCAGTTCTGGATTGGTATTAAATGATCGATTTTCCCCCCCAATATGAGCCATATTTTCCTGCTTTTTTGCATGCTTGGGAATTTTCTATTGGATGCCAAACATTATGAATTTTACCTTCTTAGGTGATGGATATTTTTGTCTTATAAATATTCTTGAACTCTGCTATGGGATGCAGTTAAGATACTTGAGAATAGTTCAAACTTTTCTGACTTGCTTTTATGATTTGTTAGGCAGGACTGGAGCAGTTATCAGCCTAGAGCAAAGTATTTCCCAATACTGATAAAGAACCACATGCATGCTCTACCCAATGCCCTGTGAATGAAATTTTCCAGATTGGCAGATAGAAGCAAGCATAATCCCCCAGAGTTGTGTAAGTGCTAGGCACTGTTTCTTCTGTTTTTGGATGGTTCTTTCCTAAGCCTCAGGTAGCCCCTCACTTGCTAGATCAATATTCTACTGAATACCCAAGGGAGACCTTTGGCAGATCCTTGGAGCACCCTGTCTGTTCAGCTCTTCATTATCCTGCCCTGTGACATTTAACCCCGCTGACCTTCCTGGATTCCCAGCTATTTCCCCACCTTCGAGAAAATACCAAATTCTTTACTGGAATTTTTCCTCCCTGCCCCATAGTCTGGCACCCCCCTCTAGGCAACAAGCTGGGACAGCGGTAGCACTCACTTCATTTGTTTCCCATCTTTATCTTTCATTACCTGATGCCCAGCATCTTGAAAAATATTGGTTTTTCAAAAATACAGTATCTGTTGATTATTTAGGAAGGAGAGTAAATTCAGTCCCTGTTACTTCATCTTGGCCAGAAGCAGGTTACAACCCTTTTTAAAAATCTTAGTCCATTTACAAATTTTAAAGTTTGTTTATATTTTTAAAAAATATTTTAATTTATTTATTTGACAGAGAGATCACAAGTAGGCAGAGAGACAGGCAGAGAGAAAGGAGGAAGCAGGCTCCCTGCTGAGCAGAGAGCCTGATGCGGGGCTCAATCCCAGGAGCCTGGGATCATGACCAGAGCCGAAGGCAGAGGCTTTAACCCACTGAGTCACCCAGGTGCCCCAAACCTTCAAAGTTTTTAATTTTAAAGTTTAAAATTTAAACCTCTGCCTATTTTTAGAATATCCTTTCTATCCTTGATAAAATATTTTTTAAATACCCCCAAAGGGGTCCCAGTGGAGAAAAACAGGGTCTTGGGAACAATTAGGAAAGGAAGAAGAATGGTCCTAAGTCTAGTTTAGGATTTTTCGTCAGGCCAAAGTATCATGTTTGTATATGTTTATGGTAACCCCAAACTAAGAATAGCAGTAGAGACTTGCTTTGGTGAGAAGATCAGTTATCTCCCTGGCATATGGCCTACTGACTCCCTTGCTTCAAAATGAATATACAGTCGGCCTACCTGCTGCTCCTGCAATGCCAACTCCATATACACATATGGTTCCTGAATAAAATACAGGATGCCCACCTAAATTTGAATTTTAGATAAACAAAAAGTTTTTGGTATAACTGTGTGCCAAATATCTCAATGTATATACTTACACTAAAAAATATTTATTATTTGTCCAGAATTCAGACTTAACTGGGGTATTTTTTTTATTTGTTAAATTTAACAATGTTATGCACACAGCAATATGACCTCCAGCTCAGCCTCGGGCCTTTGGGAATGATCAGAAAAGGCTTTCATCTCATTTCTGCTACTGAACAGCTGAAGGTCCCTGGATAAGTCACTTGTCTTCTGGGTCTCGCTGGAGATGATTCACATACAGTACCTAACTTGGCACGTGTCTCCCAGTAACTGTTCCATGAATGGGATCAAGTAGCCAAGTCAGATGCAGTTACTACTTCATAGATTAAAAATGACCCACTTAACCCTATCACCTCTCAGCTGTCTAACAGCCTCTATAATACAGTGATGGAAGTGTTATATTTACTTTACAAATGGGGAAGGTGAAGCTCAGAAAGGTAACCAAGAAGGGCAGAAAGTTTAAGTGCCCTGTGAGTGGCCAAGGGAAGGAAAGGGTCTGGTTTCTCACCCCAGCTCTGCTCCTGACCCCCTGGGTGCCCTTTTCTTCAGGGTCATTCTTCACACATGGCCAGTGGGCTGGCCCAGGAAGTATGCTATCCAGCAATCTTGAGCTTGAGTGAAAGACCAGGATACCCTTCCCTTTCAGCATCCCGGCTAGTCCTTTGCTTAGAGTGAGGTCCTGAGTTCCCTGGGTCTCCAAGGAAGTTTAAGCTGACTACTTAAAGGGTGGTGAACATACCTGTCACCATCTTCTGAATCTTTCATTCCAAATTTATGGGGCCCACATAGTATGGAAAGAGCTCAAAGAGGCAAGAGACCAGGGCTCTGGCCCCACTTCAGCTCTTGACTCACTCAGGGATCCTCTTCTTTCTTTGCCTCAGTTTCTTCATCTCTAAAATGGGGATTTGAGTAAAAAATAGTCAGGAAATGACTTTGAAAACATCAAAAATGCTACTGCAAATGACTGTTGGATTCTGAACAGCAATGTGGCCCCAATATCAGAACCCTCATGTTGGTCTTTCTGTAGCAGTAACTGCTTATCCTTCTCTTTCCTCAGACCATGACTGAGGTGGTAAAGGGACAGGAGGAAGATGGGAATAGGAGGAAGGAAAGGGAATAAGACTTCTATTCTGCTTCTGAAGGTCTTTAAGAAGTTCTTCAAAAGGTAGAGAACACAGAGTTGTGCTCACCTCTTCTCAGTACTTGTGAAATGCTGAACTTGGAGGTTTCCTGACCCCTGGAGGGGTGAGCTGCCAATATGGACTTGCTAGCCTACAGCCCTGAGGGTCCTACTGTTTGGGGAAAAGAGGCCAGAGGAAAAGTGAGAGAAAGCTGGTCACATCTGCCTACTGTTCTAAAGCCTGCAGCTGTATTACTGACTCATTCTGCATCCTGTGGAGCTGAGGACTAGTGCTTATTAGCAATATCTCAGCAGGAACAGAGACTGTTTGTCTCTTTTTCTACTGTGTCTGAAAAGAGGGAGAAAGATAGGAAACTATAAGCATTTTCTGATGCTGAGTAAATAGATGAACAGAAGACTAACATCCAGATTATTGTAACTAAGATGATGGAATAGGAAACCCTCTGCCCTCTTCTCCCTCACAAACACACCAATTCAGCAACAATTTATGAACAAATTCTTTTCTGTTAGAAATCCAGAAACTAATTGAAAGGCTCCTGGGGCACCTGGGTGGCTCAGCGGGTTAAGCCTCTGCCTTCAGCTCAGGTCATGATCTCGGTGTCCTGGGATCGAGCTCCACATCCATCAGGCTCTCTGCTCAGCAGGGAGCCTGCTTTCCTCTCTCTCTCTCTCTCTGCCTGCCTCTCTGCCTACTTGTGATCTCTGTCTGTCAAATGAATAAATAAAATCTTTGGTGGGAAAAAAGGCTTCTGTAACCCCAGATGAACGTAAAACCACATTCACTAAGACCAGTAGGAAGACTTGGGACACTTTCTTGCCGGAGTCCCTGCATCTAGCACAATACTATATGATTAGGAAGAAACCCCCTAGAACCCAGATTCTACCAGGGGAAGGAGGAGATAGGTTTCTGCATCCAGTACCTCAGCTTTTCTTAAGAAGCTCTCTAGAAGTCTTGCTTCTATATTGCCAAATGTGGAGCTCTGATGGGTGCAGTTTAGCCATCTAGGGGAAATGGAGGTAGTAGTTTAAACTGCTAGATACCATAACTCCAAAGTCCCTGGATCAGCAAAGAGTGAATGCTTTTAAAAAGCACAATTGTTTTCTTCTCCCTGGGGAAGGAAAAAGTCACTAGAATCTTCCAGAACTCTGGCCAGGCTGATTGGTGGGAATCTTCTCCTGTATGAGGTCAGTCTGTGAAGACTAGCAGAGGTATCTGCTTTGTCTAATGTGCAGACATCAACACAGAGTGAAAGAAAATGAAGGATGAGGCAAAGATGTTCTAAACAAAGGAACATGATAAAGCTGACCCTGATGAAGTGGAGTTATATAATTTACCTGGAAGAATTCAAAATAATTGTCATAAAGATGTGCATTGAGGTCAAAATAACAATGCACAAACAAAGCGAGAATTTCAACAAATATAAAAAGTACTAAACAGAAATCATGGAGCCCAAAACCAAAATAACTACACTGAAAATTTTGCTAATAGGGCTCAACAGCAGACTAGATCAAGCAGAAGAAAAAAACAGAAAGCTCAAACAAAAGTCATTGAAAATAATTTAGTCAGTGGAATGATAAGATGAAAGAATGAAAAATAATGATGAAAGCTTAAGGAATTTATGAGAAACCATTAAGTAGACCAATATATACATTATGGGAGTTCCAGAAAAAGAAGAGAAAGAAAGAAGACCAGAAAGTCCATTTTTAAAAATAGCTGAAAATATCCCAATTCTGCAGAAGGAAATGGACATCCAGATTCAAAAAAGCCCAAAAGACAACAAATAAGATGAACCCAAAGAAATCCATACTGAGGCACAGTAAAATCAAGTTGTCAAAAATCAAAGACAGAGAGGATTTTGAAAGCAACTGAGGAAAAGTGACTTGTCACACACAAGGAAACTCCTTAGGCTATGAACATACTTTTCAGCAGAAACCTTACAGGCCAAAAAAGAGTGAAATGATGCATTCAAAATGCTTAAGGAAAAAACTGCCAACAAAGAATACTACCCCTCACAAAACTGTCCTTCAAAAATGAAAAAGAGATAAAGATTTTCTCAAATAAATGAAAGCTGAGGGAATTCATCACCACAAGAACTGCCTTACAAGAAATGCTAAAGAGGGGGATGCCTGGGTGGCTCAGTGGGTTAAGCTGCTGCCTCAGTGGGTTAAGCTGCTGCCTTCGGCTCAGGTCATGATCCTGGCGTCCTGGGATCATGATCCTGGGGTCCTGGGATCGAGTCCCACATCAGGCTCCTTGCTCAGCAGGGAGCCTGCTTCTCTCTCTGTCTCTGCCTGCTTGTGTGCCCTTCCTCTCTTTCTGACAAATAAATAAAATCTTTAAAAAAAAGAAATGCTAAAGAGAGTTCTTCAAATTGAAATGAAAGTTTGCTAAACAGCAGCATAATAACATAAGAATGTATTCAACTCATTGGTAAAGCTAAATATATAGACAGATACAGAATACTGTATTATTGTAATAGTGGTAGATAAATCACTTTTAATTATACTATAAAAGTTAAGAGACAAAGCCATTAAAAATAGCTATGACTAAAAATATGTTTAAAGATACATAGTATGAATATGTATAAATTGTGACAATAACATAAAGCATTACTGGGAGAAATTAAAGTGTAGAGTGTATATGATTGAATTGAATTTGTTATCACTTAAAATAGACTGTTATAACTATAAGATGTTTTATGTAAGCTCCAAGGTAACCACATACACACAAACACCTATAGATGATATACAAAAGAAAAAAGAAAGGAATCAAAGCATATCATTGCAAAAAAATCAATAAAGCAAGAGAATAGCAAGAGAGAAATAGACAGACAAATGAGCTGTAAGACTAACAGTAAATAACAGAATGGCAGTAGTGAATCTTCCTTATCAATAATTACATTAAATATAAAAGGATTAAACTGCAGTCAATAGACATAAAGTGGCAAATGGAAAATAAAAATTAGACCCAACTATATGCAGAAACTCACATTAAATTTAAAGACACAGATAGGCTGAAAGTGAAGGTGTGGGAAAAGATCCATGCAAATGTTAACCAAAAGAGAGCAGGAGTGTCTATATTTATATCAAATAAAATAGATTTTAATGTTAAAATTGTTAAAAGAGACAAAAAAGTTATTATATAATGATAAAAATGTTTAACTGCCAAGAGGATATAATTATAAATGTATATGTACCCACATCAGAGCATCTAAATGTGGGAAGCAAACATTGATATAACTGAAAGGATAAATAAACAACAATACAGTAAAAAACTTCAGTACCCACCTTCAATAATCGTTAGACTATTCAGACAGAAGATAAATAAGAAAAGACCTTGAGCAACTCTATAGACCAAAAGGACCTGACAGATATACACAGAACATTTCACCCAACAATAGCAGAATAAACATTTTTCTCAAACACATACAGATCTTTCTCTAAGATAGATCACAAAGATCTCTAAGATAGATCTCTAAGTTAGATCACAAAGCAAGTCTCAACAAATTTACGAAGAGTGAATTTATACCAGATATCTCTTCTGACCACAATGGAAGGAAACTAGAAATTAGCAGCAGAAAGAAAACGGGAAAATTCACAAATATGTGGAAGTTAAATGGTACACTCTTGAAAAAGTACTGGATGAAAGAAAAAAATCAAAAATAAATTAGAAAATATCTCAAGACAAATGAAAACAAAAACACAATATACCAAAACTTAAGGGATGCAACAAAGGCAGTACTAAGAGAGAAGTCCATGGCAATAAATGCCTACATTTAAAAAAAAAAAGGCAAGATCTCAAGTAAACAACTTTATACCTCAAGGAGCTAGAAAAAGAAGAACAAACTGAGCCTACAGTTAGCAGAAGGAATGAAATCATACAGATTAGAGCAGAAATAAATGAAATAGAAAATTGAAAAAAGAAAAAATCAATAAAACTAAGAGTTGGATTTTTTTTGAAAAGTTAAATGAAACTGATAAACCCTTAGCTAGACTAAGAAAAAAGGAGAGAAGTAAATAAATACAATTAGAAATGTAAGAAGAGATGTTACAACTGATGTCACAGAAATTACAAAGGATCGTAAGGAACTACTATAAACAGTTAAATGCCAACAAACTGGATAACCTGGAAGAAACGAATAAATTCTTAGAAACACACAACCTATCAAGACTCAGTCATGAAGAAACAGAAAGTCTGAATAGATCTGTGACTAGGATGGAGATTGAATTAGTAATTTAAAACCTCCCAACAGAGGCAAGTTCAGGAGCAGTTTGCTTTACTGGTAAATTCTACCAAATATTTAAAGAATTAATGCTAATCCATCCTAAACTCTTCCAAAACATGGAAGAGTCAGGAGCACATTTAAACCCATTTTATGAAGGCAGAATTATCCTGATAATTAAAAAAAAAAAGACAAAAGACAAAGACAAACAAAGACATCATAAGAAAACAACAGGCCAATAAACTTAATGAATATAGGTGCAAAAATCTTCAGCAAAATACTAGCAAATCAAATTCAACAGCATATTAAAAGGATTATACACCATGACCAAGTGGGATTTATACCTAGGATGCAAACATGGTTCAACATATGCAAATCAAATAATGTAATACAACACAGTAACAGAATAAAGGATAAAAATCACATGATCATCTCAATAGAGGCAGAAAAAGAATTTTTGACAAAATTCAACACCTTTTCATGAGAAAGGTTCTCAATAAACTGGAATAGAAGAAAAAAGTATCTCAACATAATAAAGACTATATATGAAAAGCCCACAACTAAAACATCATACTCAATGGTGAAAAATGGAAAGCTTTTCCTCTAAGATCAGGAAGAAGACAAGGGTGCCCACTCTTGACACTTCTATTCAGTGTAGTACTGGAAGTCCTAGCCAGAATAATTAGGCAGCAAAAAGAAATAAAAAGCATCCAAATAGGAAAGGAAGAAGTAAAAGTGTCCTTGTTCTCAGATGACATGATCTTATGTATAGAAAGCCCTGAAGACTCCATAAAAATTTGTTTTTTTGTTGTTGTTGTTTTTTTTTTTAAAGATTTTATTTATTTATTTGACAGAGAGAAATCACAAGTAGGCAGAGAGGCAGGCAGAGAGATAGAGAGAGGAGGAAGCAGGCTCTCCGCTGAGCAGAGAGCCCGATGCGGGACTCGATCCCGGGACCCTGAGATCATGACCTGAGCCGAAGGCAGCGGCTTAACCCACTGAGCCACCCAGGTGCCCCAAAAATTGTTATAACTAATGAGCAAATTCAATAAAGTTGCAAGACACAAAATCAATATACAAAAATTAGTTGAACTTATATATACTAACACTTATCTGAAAAGAAAATTAGAAAAACAATTCCATTTCCAATAACACCACAAATAATTAAATACTTAGGAATAAATTTGACTAAGGAGATAAAAGACGTGTATACTGAAAATTATAAAACATATAAAAAAAATTAGGGGTACTTGGCTGGCTCACTTGGTAGAACATGTGACTCTTGATCTGGGGGTCATGAAATTGAGCTCCATGTTTGACACAGAGATTACTTTTTTAAAAAAAGAAATAAAGAAGACATAAATAAAGCGATAGCTGTATTTATGGATCAGAAGGATTAATATTGTTAACATGTTCATATTACTCAAAGCAGTCTACAAATTCAATGCAGTCCCTATCAAAATCTCAATGACATTTTTAATAGAAATGGAAAAAGCAATTCTACAATTCGAATGGAACCACAAAGAACCACAAGTAACCAAATCAATCCTGAGAAAGAAAAAAGCTGGAGGCATCACATTGCCTGATTTCAAAATATATATTACAAAGCTACAGTAATCAAATGGTATTGTACTGGCATCAAGACATACACACAGACAAATGGAATAGAATAGAGAGCTCAGAAATGAATCTATGGGTGTACAGTCAATTGTACGTTGATATGAGTACCAAAAATACACAATGGGGAAAGGATGGTCACTTCAACAGATTGTGTTGGGAGCACTGGATATCCACATTTTTAAAAAATGAAACTGACCCCCATCTTACCCATACACAAAAATCAACTCAAAATGGATTAAAGACTTAACCTGAAACTGTAAAACTTCTAGAAGATAACATAGGGGTAAACTTCATTGATCTTGACAGTGATTTCATGGATATGACACCAAAAGCACAGGTAACAATGCCAAAAATAAACAAATGGGACTACATCAAACAAAAAAGCTTCTGTGTATTCAATGAAACAGTCAACAGAGTGAAAAGATAACCAACAGAATGGAAGAAAGCATTTGCATACTCTACTTCTGATGTAATTTGGAGTTAATCTCCAAAATATGTGAAGAACCTCCACAATCCAAGAGTACAAAATAAAACAAAACAAATAACAACCACACACACACACCAAAAAAAAAAAAAAAAAAAACCCTAATAACTATTTAAAAATGACTAAAGACTTAAAAAAAATTTAATGACTAAGGACTTGAAAAGACCTTTTTCCAAAGAAGGTATACAAATGGCCAGCAGGTATACAAAAAATGCTCAGCATTACTAATCATCATGAAAATACAATCAAAACCACATTGATGTATTACCTTGCACCTGTTAGGATAGCATTTATCAAGAAAGCTAAAGACAGTGAATGTTGGCAGGGATGTAGAGAAATTGGAAGTCTTGCACACTGTTGGTGGGAATGCAAAATGGTACAGCTGCTATGGAAAACAGTATAGGTTTCTCAAGAAATTTAAAATAGAACTGTCATATATGATTTAGCAATCCCACTTCTGGGCATTTATGCAAAAAATTAAAATCAAGATCTCAAAGAGATATTAGCACTGCTGTGTTCATTGCAGCAATATTCACAATAGCCAAGAGGTAGGAATAACCTAAATGTCCACTGACAAATGAATGGATAATGAAAATGTATACACATACAACAGAATACTATTCAGCCTTTAAAAAGAAGGGAATTCTGGATGAACGTGGAAGGCATTATGCTAAGTGAAATAAAGCAGTAGCAGAAAAAAACAAATACTGCATAATTCCATTTATATGAAGTATCTGAAAATAGTTAAATTCGTAGAATCAAAGGATAGACTAGTAGTTGCCAGGACTGAAGGGAGGAGTAAATAGGGAGCTACTGACCGAGGGGCGTGAAGTTGCAGTTAAGCGAGATGAGTAAGCTTTAGAGATCTACTGCACAACATTGTACCTAAAGACAACAATAATATATTGGACACTTAAAATTTTGTTGAGAAGATAGATCTCATTAAAAGTGTTCTTATCGATAAAATAAGTTTTTATGTGAAAGACTAACATCCAGGATGCCTGGGCGGCTCAGTCAGTTAAGCCTCTGCCTTCAGTTCAGGTCATGATCCCAGGGTCCTAGGGTGGAGTCCCGCATCAAGGTCCTTGCTCAGCAGGGAGTCTGCTTCTCCCTCTGCTCCTCCCCCTCCTTGTGTGCTCTTTCTCTCTCTCTCTCTCTGACAAATAAACAAATAAATAAAATCTTTTGAAAAAAAGACTAACATCCAATAATATGAATGCTAGGCTACCACTGAGTGTCTACAATATGCTAAATGCTTTTATTACTTTGTCTTATGTATACCCAAAAGCATCCATGTAACATACACATTATTATTATTCTCATTTTATAGACACTTAAATCAAGAACAGAGAGATTAAGTTATTTCTTCCAAGTAATAAAGCTAATAAGTAGTCAGAGTAGGGATTAGAATCTAGGTCTGGCTGGTTCAAAGGCCCTTCTTTCTACCATGCCATACTGCCTGTGGCATCCCCTGAAACTTTCCTGCTGTGATGCCTGGGGTCCAGTACCTGTAGCCTTGCTCTGCCCTAGGCATCTGAAAGGAAACCACTGAGTAAGGCAGGAAGAAGGAAGATGGAACATCAGGAAGAGCCTAAGCTGTGGGCTGACCTCAGCCTTACCACTCTGCTCTTTCTAGTCCTCCAATGACACAAATGGGAGCCTGGTTCCAAACCTAAAACCTGTGAACCCTGCAGATTGCAAAAAGTACGGTCTACATTGTACAGTGACATTTTAGTTATTCTAAGTTCACCTAAGAGAATCATAAAGTTATCAGCCTCAGAAAGGCCTCTGAATTGCTGAGATAATCATACATCTCCTGCCCTTTCTCTGCCAGAGAGCCCTGCAGGCTTTGCACACAGTCTGTCTCTCTTACACTCACATGTCTAACAAGCTCTGCTGCCAAGTCTCTCTGCCTGTAGCACATGGAAGCAGCACGTTAAGAAGAGAGGATCAGAGCTACTAGAAATGAGGCTGAGAGATATAAAATATGGCCACTGACAGTGAGGGTAGAAACAGTAATGCAGTATAAAGCAGGTTCAGATGCAAGTTTAGCCACTTGAAATTGTTTATTGCAGGAACAGAAAGTACGGTGATGCTAGGTAAGTGAGGTATTCCTGGAGTTCCTTTGCCAACTGTGAATTCCCAAGGTACCTCTAGAAAGAACTGGGCCTGTCCCCTGGACCTGAGCACTTTGCTTAAGACTTGGGAGTATTAGGGTCAAGGGGAAGCAATCATTTGCCATCTTTCATACATGAGATTGACTACTGATCCACTGTTAGAAGGACAATGAACTCCAGTGTTCTGACTGAAACAAGGTTTAGTAATGGCTTCTCATTCCGTAATTCAATCCAATATTTGAATATAGTACTGAACAGGGAAGCCAAATGGTCTCAGCTAGAGCTGGGAATAGGGAGGTAAACTCAGTACTTCCTTGCCTCAATCAGGAGCAGGACTGGCCAGTAGGCCAATAACCTGATGTACTGAATTGAATAGCATCCTTTCAAAATTCATGCCTGTCCTAAACGTGTGCATGTGGTCTTATTTGGAAACAGGGTCTTTGCAAATGTAATTAGTTAAAATGATTTGATACTAGATTAGGGTGGGCCCTACTTTAATAACTGATGCCCTTCTTAAAAAACAAACAAACAAACAAACAGAGACCCAGATATAGGATTGCCAGCAACCACCAAAAGCAAGGAAGAGACAAGGAAAGATCCTCCTCTATAGTATTCCAAGAGAACATGGTCATGTTGATGCCTTGATTTTAGGTTTCTAGTTTTCAGAAATGTAAGAGAATAAATTTCTGTTGTTTTCAGCTACCCAACTTGTGGTACTATGTTATGGCAACCCTAGGAAAATACTACAGTCTTCTGTAAATTGGTGCAGGGTTCAGACCATACTAGTAAAGGACTCCTGCAAACTAAACCAATTTGGACCACTAGTTAAGATGGCTTTTAAGTTTACACTTTGAGACACTCCACCAAAACGAAGCAAGTATAAACCATAAAGAGACAATTTAAAAGGCACTGCTGCACTAAAAAAAAAAATAAATAAAATAAATATCTCAGTGGACCAAAAATGGAACAGAAACATACCTGCTAAGCAGGAATGAAGCCATAGCCAGCTGAGGTCTGTATCTGAATGCAGACAGAGACGGTCAGATATTCTGCTCTTATGGAGTAATAGGAAGGGACTGAATTTTACTGCTTGAAATCAGATCCTAGTGTGGTGCTTCCCCATTCATAGAAGGGATTATAAATGTTACAACCACCCCCTGACTGGTGCTGTGGTTCACATCAAGCTGCAAACCTAAGGATGTAGGATGAAAAAAAAAGCCATAGGATTTGGTTCAAGCTGCCTATAAACTTGGTGGCATTCCGCAAATCACAGAAGCATGGAGGCCTTGATCCACAAACTCAAGACCTAATTCTCAACTGGGGCCCTAGGGTGCTAGGGGAGGCATTAGCAAAACAGCAACGTAGGAACGGATGTGGGCAGAGAAAAGAAGAAAACGCACAACTATGTGAGATAAGCCAAAATTCAAAACACATGAGGAAAACTATACTATGAGTGTCAACTAAAAAACAAAACAGAACAACATCAACAAAAAGGAAAACCAACATTCAAGAGATGAATTCTCTCCTGACAAAATGAGAATAATAGTACAGCCTGAAAATTACTCAATAAAAGATATGTTTAGAATGCTCAAAGAGATGAAGAAATAACATCCATTAAAAAAAAAAAAACCATATTGCAATCCAGGCATAAATGAAATAAGAATAACTAGATATGAAAAAGAACCAATTAGAAATTATGAAAATTTCTGCTTTTACTTGCTCCTCCCTGCATTAACAAATCTCTAGGATGCTAGACCTAGCTCACCTAATCCAGCAGTCCTGTGTATTACCTTACTAGCATTTATCTTTATCTTTTCCTTGCTTAGACCCTCTTCTGCTCTGCAGACTCCTTAATTTGTGGCTAGAGCTGGATTAAGGAATGGTTAATGACGCAGCTAATCTATAAGCGTTGGCTAAACATCACTGGATGCATTGGCTGTAGGAGGCCAGTTTACTCCCACACAGTCACCAGTGCCTGCCCTTCCTCTCTTCGCATCTCCCCCCAACCTCCCTGTCCATGTGCACTCCCAAGACTCCATTCTCTAACATGTGAATCATCTCCCACCTCCAGCATGAATGTGCACTCCTTGCCCACTAATAGGAATTCTACAGTTCCCAGGGTATGGTGACTAATTTCACAAGTTCCCTTTTGTTTAGTCATTTACACACTTTCCGAAGACCAATGATTCTCAAAATGTGGCACCTAGACCAACAGAATGACCATCACCTGGAAACTTGTTAGAAATGCAGATTCTTGGGCGCCTGGGTGGCTCAGTGGGTTAAGCCGCTGCCTTCGGCTCAGGTCATGATCTCAGGGTCTTGGGATCGAGTCCCACATCGGGCTCTCTGCTCGGCAGGGAGCCTGCTTCCTCCTCTCTCTCTGCCTGCCTCTCTGCCTACTTGTGATCTCTCTCTGTCAAATAAATAAATAAAATCTTTAAAAAAAAAAAAAAAAAAAAGAAAAGAAATGCAGATTCTTGTCCCTGACCCTGGACTCACTGAATCAGAATCTCCAGGAGGTGGCACCCAGCAGTTTGTGTTTTAACAAGCCCTTGGATGATTTTGACACATCCTTACATTTGAGAACTGCTGCTATAGATATTTGTGTAATCAGTGCTCACAATGTGGCAGGCACTGTGCTAAGTGCTGTGCATGCTCTCTCTCTTGGTGTTATAGCTTTTTCTGAAGCCCTCCACGGAGTCACGTAGGAGATTCAGGGACTTCCAGAGTGGTGAACGAATGATCAGCATTGCATGCAGTAAGTAAAGAGAAGGAAAGAACAACATTTCTGAGGCCGACAGATCTGAAGGACTATTAAAGTCACTTGTCCAGAGCTGGGTAACAGATGTCATGATCGTCGTCTGACTAAGATCAATAACCAGAGTCATGCAGGTGCTGGGCATCCTGTCAGATAAACCCACGTGCCCCCAAAGCCTGGTGCTGGAGAGGCAATGGAAAAGACAGAAAATGTGATATATTCGTTGATGCCAAGTGAAGTTGAAATGTCGGGGATCCACACGCGCTAAGTAATCCTTCTTGACAAACACTGATGCGGCAACTGACCGATACAGGGGGCATTGGCTGAGCTTCTGTTCTGGGGATGCAGAAAGGAATCAGCCATGGTCCTTTCTTACTAGTAGCTCATGGTTACATGGGGGCAGACACAGAACGACTACCTGTGGTTCAGTCAGGAAACACACTCTAGTAGAGGGTTGTGTGTACTCCCCACTTCTGCTAGAAGAGGCTGTGAAAAGCTTTTGCAGGGGAGATGACGTTTGAAGGATGGCTGGGAATGGCCAGGCAGAAAGGATGTAAGAATTTGCCAAGCAGAGGGGACAGCTTGTATGATGATATGGAAGGGTGAAAGGGAAGAGCAAGGAGTTTGGGATGGCCATGGTAGTCAGGTAGATGGCAGCGAATGGCAGAGAACAGGCAGAAGTAGACAGGGTTGGAATAGGTTATGGCTCTGGATTTCATCCTATAGGTGATGGGGAATCACTGATATTTCAAAGCAGAGGGGTGACATGGCAGACTTGGCATAATAGGTCACGTTGGGGACTGTGTGGACAGTGGTGCTGAAAAGGAGGCCGTGAAGCTAGGAGGCCCGTAAGGAGGCTGTGTAAACAGGCCTGGGAAAAGCTGGTATGGGTCATTGGCCCCAGCATAGAATGAGGAAAATGAATTTGAAAGATTCTCCCAGGACCAGGTTCTATGCTGGGCTCTGGGGGATATAAGATGAACCAAACACTGCCCCTTCCCTCAAGACCTGAGCATGTGGAAGGAAGCCTAAGACACATACATGAGGCAAAGGGAAAGTGACCTCTAGTTTCCTATAGCTGCTGAAACTAGCCACTGCAAACAGTGGCTTAAAACAACAAAAATTTATTATCTTACAGTTCTGGAGGTCAAAAGGCAGAAATGGTGGGGCAGGATTGTGTTCCTGAAATGGCGGCTTTAGGGGAGATTCTATTTCTTTGCCTTTTCTAGCTCCTAGAGGATCCCACATTCCTTGGCTAAATGCCCCACATCACTCCACTTCTGCTTCTTTCATCACATCTCCTCTGATGCCGACCCTCCTGCCTCTCTTTCATAAGGGCCCATGATTACATTTAAGTCCAATCCAGAAAATCAGGATGATTTCTCTATCTCAAGATCCTCAAGTCAATCACATTTGCAAAGTCCCTTTTGCGATGGCAGGTAATAATATCTTTCTAGGTTCTGAGGATTAGAACATGGGCAGCATTGGGGAGCCATTGTTCAACCAGACACAACAAGAAGGGTTCTTAACATTTTCATGAATAAATAATGATGATAAGGCCATTTTTTCTTGAGTGCTTACTATCAGCCATGTATTTTCACATTTAACTCCTGCAGGGACTCTAAGAGGGTATGTTCCATACCTCTCCTTTTAGTTGCCAAGAACAACCCAGCTAGGAAGTGGGGGACAGACAGGAAGCTTCCATTCTCAGTGTTATACCTTCTCCCTTCATGTCTATTCCTAAACAGCTGACCACTTTGGTTACAAAGTTCTATGTTACGTTTCATCTTCTGCATTTCTTTTTTGAAAATAGCTTTAGTGTTTTTTGCAGAAAAAAATGACACATACCCATTTTAAAACTGCAAACAATACTGAAAGTACAAAGAAAAATTAAAATCATACCCAAATCTCATTTTCCAAGGATAACTATTGTTAACATTTTGTAAACATTCTCCAGACTGCTGTCTATGCATCATAAATATATCATTCTATAAAGCACTTTATCTCCACTCTACAGCATGAATATCTTTCTGTGTCAGTACTTGTCAACTCCTCAAAGCAGGCTTGCTGAGTCAAAGGTTGTACATATTGTACATGTTAATACACATTGCCAAACAGCTCTCAAAACATATTAATTTTTACCAAAAGTACAAGACCTTCACCAGTTTAGTCGGTCTTTTAAATCTTTGGCAATTTGATTGGTGAAAAAGAACATCTTTTCTTGGCATTGCTTTCATTATTATTGATAGCATCTTTCCACATCTTTATTGGCCATCTATATTTATTCTCTTGGGGAATGGTTTATTCAGGGCCTTTGCCTATTTTTCTGTTAGGATGTTTGCTCTTTTCATTATGGATTTGTAAGAGCTTATTGTAGAGAGGGCTGTAAAGCCTGTGTCATATCTGCTGCAAATATTTTTCTCACACTGAGTTACTATATATGATATATATCGTATATATTATATATGTGATACCATATATATATATATATATATATATATATATATATATATGATCTTGTTTATTGCATTCTTCCACCTAGAAGGTTTTCATTTATATACAGTCAAATTTGTAACCTTTTTTCTCTGTGACTTCAAGGTTTTCTGTCATGTTTAGAAAAACTTACCATAACCCAAGATGATAATTTCTATAACGAGAAAAGCTCCATGTGTTCTTCTTGTACTTTTATGGCTTCATATTTAACATTTAAGTCTTTGACACACCTGGAGTTTATTTCAGTGTAAGGAGTGAGGTAGAGATGTGACTCTATACTTTTCTAAATAGCTATCACCATCCTTTCAACACTGATTTGAAATAGCACCTTTATCGTATACTAAACTTGCATATATATGTGGATATATTTTTGGACTTTCTGCTCTAATCAATTGATCTATTTTTCCCCTGTGGAGAAACCTTATAATGTGCTTCCCCAGCTGGTAGGAAGACTTTGTCCTCATGGTTCCTCTTTCTGAATATTCTTGCCACGTGTTTATTTTTCTAGATGACCTTTTGAATAGTTTTACCCAGTTCTGAAAATCCTTTTAGAATTTTTATTGAGTTTTTTGAATTTATAGATCAATTTATGGATAATTGGAGTATTTTTAATATTGAATCTTTATATCTAGGAACAAGGCCTATTTCTCCATTTACCCAGGTCTTCCTTAACACCCCTTTGTAGAGCTTTATGGTTGTATTTCCTATCATTGCTGTAACAAATGATCACAACCTGGGTAGTTTAAAACGCCCAAAATTTATTCTACCGCAGTTCTAGAGAGCAGAAGTCCAAAATTCATATCACCAAGCCAAAAAAGGTGTCAGCAGGGCTGCAGTCCTTCCAGAGGCTCCAAGGAAGCATCTGTTCTTTGTCTCTTGCAGCTTCTAACCTAAAGCTTCCAGCAGTCTTCAGCTTATGGCTACATCATGCAGATCTCTGCCTCATGGTCACAGTGCCTTCTCTGTGCGACTGTCAAACGTCGTTCAGCCTCCCTCTTAAAGGAATACGTGTGATTACATTTGGTCCCACCCAGATAATCTAGGATAATCTCCCCATATCAAGATCCTGAACTGAATCACATTTGCAAAGATGCTCTTTCCTTACAAGGTCACATTTACAGGTTCCAGGATGGGGTCCATTATTCAGCCTATAACACTACATTTTGTTGCCACTTAGGTTGTGAAACAGCATATTCCCATGACTGTAACTCTTCTTTATACACCTACCAATCTCTCTTTCATTAAGGAAAAACAAATAAAATTAATTAATTGATTGATCTCCGTTTGGGCTAGAGATGTGAGCAAGGAGAGGGTCCTGGAGGGATACTATGGAGCAGAGGACAGTTAACATTATGTAAGAACTCATCATAAAGATCTGAGTCTTTGACTCCTGAATTCATAAACCCAAAGGTCTCATCCTCTCTTCTAGTTCCGAGGGCTGATTTCTCAATTGCCTCTGAAAATGATGTATCACCTGGAATGCATTGAACACAAATTCGTGTTTGCATATGTTGAGTAAACAGGGAACTGTGGAAAAAGATTCCCCAACTTGTGCCCTTACCCTAAGATGACCTCTTAAAACAGTATTTATTGCCATCTTCAGAGGCAGCAGGCAGCATGGCAAGGTGACTGAGCTTGGAGTTAAGAAAGCTGATTTTTAACCTAGCTCTATTCCTGCTAGCTGGATGTGACCAATCACTTATCCTTTCTAGGCCTCACTTTCTTTGTCTTTGAATGGGGATGTTGATATCTGAGTTGACCTCCTCACAGGGCAGAAGCTAAGTATGCATGCCCTTTACGCACCTGCAAGAGTGTGGCTTGTGCAGGATAAACAATGATGGCCATCCAAGCATGTACTGCCAGGTGGCAGGTGGTTGACTGGCCTGAAATCTGGGCAGGCCCTGTAGGAGGAATCAGGTCCCTGGGAGACATTTAGGCAAGTATGTGGTGAAGTACATGTGTTCACATACCACCCTGCATCTTAGCCACCTGGGGCCTGGAAGCTGAGAAATTTGCCATGTTGAGCCTTGTAAATGAATAAAACAGGTAATTTCATATTGATATGACAACTACAGGAAAGACTTTGCTCATGTTTGCTTTGTTGCCTAGGGTTTTCTTTGTAGCCAGCTTTAAGGCTGCAGACAATTTCTATATCCTTTCCCAGCTCTTTCTACCTCCCCAGAGAGGAGGTAGATGGAAATTACAAAAAGTCTACATTCCTTGGGAAGATTAGTCAGTTTTTTTTAAAGTAAGTCTGAGTCCTGAATAAACATATTGTTAATGTGGTATTGAGAGGAGAATAGAAAGAAAAATGACATATTGTATACTATCTTGAATTCCAGAAAGAGAGAGCCAGTCTGCGAGTGCTGAGGCCTCCTGTCAGCTGACCCTCTGCTCTAAGGCATCCCTGTGGCCTCTCTTCTGCCCCATTGGGATAGGCCACCTGGGACCTCAGTCTTATATTTCTCTTAACGTTGTGCCCTGATGCTCCAATGACCACATAAAAGGTGTGCCTCCCCCACCCCAAGCCAAGTACCCCTCATGTTCTTCTTCCTACACTGACTCCCAACTGCATTTTTCTCCTGTCCTGTTGCTGGGGAAGCCAGCACAGTGCCCTTAATGGCATGGGGCTTCAGCATCTGTGGAGAACAGCAGTGAGGACCATCTGAGTACTGGGGTACGAAAAAACCACAGTCAACCCATAGCCCATAGAACATGCAATATGCTGTGTCGCCCCCAGGCTGTTTCCAGAGGTCCCTGAGATTACCAAATAGGCTGCCCCAAGCCCTGACTCAGGTGTATTCTTGGTTGCCTACCTCACTCTCACCTGTTGCCATCTTCCATCAACATATATACCAATCTGCCTTCAGCCCACTGCCCCCATGGGCGCCCTGCATGCGCAGAGCAGGAAGTTACTCACTTCCCATTTGAGTAAACCTTGGTGCTAGCCAACTTTCTCTGTGTTATGTGGTGATTTATGTCACCAACTCAGGGTAAAATTATCCCTTGCCTGTTTCATTCAGGTCTCCGGCCCAGAACAAGCCTCTCTAGAGCAAAGTGAATCAGGTAGAATCTCCTCAAAGAGATTATTGTTCCCTGACTAGTGCAGACTAAAATCCAAGAATCCATAATTAGTCCAGCCTTCTTTCTCATTCTTAAGTGGGGAAACTGAGGCATGGGGGGGTCACATCTCCAGTCCTCAGCAGGGTTGAATCCAAGTCTCTTGATTTCCAGTCCTGTCCTCTCTCCCCTCCACCACCCTACTTGCCTTTTGTGCATGTGGCCGAGAGGCCCAGCCTTCCTCAGCTTGCACTCTCAACATAACTTGGACAAGAACTCAGATTTCACAGCCATGTCAGTGGGGTGTCAAATGCAGGCATGAAGGGTGGATGAACAGTGGCAACTCGAACTTCATGGGGGTCAGCCTATAAATGCGGGACTCAGAGCCAACAGCTGCGAGCCTGACAGGCCTGGATCTACATGCCCATGGCAGTGGAGACAGATTTACCTCAGGGGACCTGGTAACACTAGAATGGACTACAGTAACAGAGTTTGTTTCTTTCCTTTGATAAATGAATGGATTGGTAGAGTGGCCATGGGGAAATACCAGGTAGGTAGAAGAGCACATCTCAAGTTTGAGCCTCTAGCGCCTTTCCGGGATATTTTGGAAACTTCTACCAGCCAGTTGTCAAAGTGGCCTTTAATCCAGTTGAGTGCAGAACTTTGGGGCTAGATTTGAGATGGCCCTCTAGCAGAAATACTTAACATAAGCTTATTTGCTCTTCCAAAGCCCAAGCAGCCTGGACACAGAGAGTGGCTAAGCAAAGATTAAGGCCCCTTAAAGCAGTGGGAAGATTGTGCTGCCATGATCTTGTCATGGGTTATGGGCCCACCATGCAAACAGTCTAGACGAAGGGCCAAGCTGCAGTGGTGGCTCTCGGGCTACACTCAGAGTGTGAGAGCCAACAGGTACGCAGTTGGCAGTCTTGTCCATGGCCTTGTTACCATTGTGACCCTCCAAAGGACAGCCTGCTTTTGAGTGCCTCCTGGGCACTGAGCATGTGGTAAGCATTCACTCCTCCCCTGATTCTCACAACTACCCCGTGAAGTGGATATTGCAGTTAGCTCCTTTTTATAGATAAAGAAATCAAAGCTCAGAGAGGTAGAGTTACTCACTGCTCTCTCATCTGCTAAGCAAGTAAGTGACTATGAGGTGAACAGGACCTGGCTCTTGTTCTCAAGCTATATGGAAAAGTATAGCAAATGTATATCCAAGTAAATGGATAAGAACTCCCGTTTATTGGACATCCTCAGGAAAATGCAACTCCAGTAAGTTAAGCAGCTTGAGCAAGATATCACAGCTAATAAAAGCAGAGCTGGGATTTGAACCACTGAGCTAGTGGTTCTCAAATTATTTGGTCCCTTTTAGCACTTGTTTTTTAAAGTAGGCTCCACACCTACCGTGGAGCGCAATGCAAGGCTCTATCTCACGACCCTAAGCTCAAGACCTGAGCTGAAACCAAGGGTCAGATGCTTAACTTACAGAGCCACCCAGGTGCCCCTGTTTTTGTACTCTTCAAACTTACTGAGGGCAAATTCACAGAGACAGAAAACAGATCAGTGGTTGCCAGAGGCTGGGGGGAGAATAGAAAGGGGAGCGACTACTCAATGGGTATGGAATTTCCTTTTGGGGTGAAAAAATGTTCTGAAACTAGATAGGGGTGATGGTTGCACAATACTGTGAATGTACTAAATGCCACTCAATTTTAAAATTTAAAATGTTAAAAAATAAAATGGTTAATTTTATATCATGTGAATTTTACTTCAATTTCAAAAAAGCAGAATACAATGAAGTAAATCAACAATGGCAACAAATTTTATAGAGGACCGCAAAGAGCTTTTGTTTATGTGATTTATAACACTTCTTGTTAACCATATTAGAAATAAAATTGTTAAATATTTAATTATACATTTATGTGTTTATGTATTTATCTATTTTGAAATTAAAATAATAAACTCATTTCTTGTGAATATAAATAATATTTTAATGAAAATAACTATTTTCCAAAACAAAAACTTATACTGAGAAGCACTGCATTACATTCTTTTCAAACTTCTTTAATATCTGGCTTGATAGAAGACAGCTAGATTCCCATATCTACTCAATTCAGTTATGATATATTCTTTTTTTAAAATATTTTATTTATTTATTTGACAGAGAGAGAGAGAGATCACAAGTAGGCAGAGAGGCAGGCAGAGAGATGTGGGGAAGCAGGCTCCCCACTGAACAGAGAACTCAATTGCAGGCCTCTATCCCAGGACCCTGGGATCATGACCTGAGCCAAAGGGAGAGGCTTAACCCACTGAGCCACCCGAGCACCCAGTTATGATATATTCTTATACATATTCTTAATATGATATATTCTTATATGAAATCCAGCCTCACACAGATATGCAGTTAGAGAAGGGAAGAATATTTTAATTGGTTTTCATATAATTGTCGATATTCTTCTTTGATATGACACCAAAACTCTACCAGTAGTTGTTTCTTATAGGTTAAGTACATGTGGAATGTGAAATTATATTAATGAACTTTCCACACTTGACTCCATTGAGCCCCCACAGGACTCTCTTACACTTTGAATGGATCTTTTACCCAGCTATGGGTTGGTAACATCTTACTTTGGTCACTTGGAAAATATTGGTGCTCTGAACTTAGTAGAACTTCCATATGTTGGCACATTTCTCTCCGACATAAAAATAATCACATTTGTTACCATAACCATCCATCTCATTGGAAAAAGTCTTTAACTATTGGGAAGCTGTCAAGCTCACAGTGGTGGATTCAAGCTTTTCAAACTTTTAATTTTGGCATTAAAGCTGAAGTTTCGTCGTTGGCAAAAAATACTGTCAGTTGTTTTCCTTGAAGTGAGGGGCTCACTTCGTTCATTTATGAGAAAATGTCTGCCGAATACCCAAATCTGAATAACATTAGTTAGTCATTCTTTCAAGTAAATACGATGTTCTATGAAAGACCAGCCAATTCAACTCACAATTCAAAATAATCGCACGAGTGCTTTGCCTTGACTCAACTGTTGTGCTTTGGTTTCCAACACAAGTGCTTTAAACATATTTCCAGTTCTGTCACACAGCATTTTTAAAATATGGGTATTCAAGGGTCAATATTTAATGAAGTTAATTATTACCGCTTCATTTACAACATTCTTAAGTGAATCGGCTTTTTTTTTTTTTAACTGCAAGTGCTTGGCATTGAAGAATCCAATGACAGCTAGTACAGTTTGGTGCCGCTGCCCTGATTCATGCTCAGGCATCTGCTGTTTTACACACCACTGCTTTTTTTTTTTTTTTTTTAAGTATAGTTAACCTACAGTGTTATATTAGTTTCAGGTGTACAGTATATTGATTCAACACTTCTATAGATTACTCAGTGCTCACTGCAAAAAGGGTAGCTACCATCTGTCACCATGCAATGTTATTACAATATTATTAACTATATTCCCTATTCTGTACCTTTCATCTCTGTGACACATCTATTTTATAACTGAGAGCTTGTACCTCTTGATCCCCTCCATCTATTTTACCCAATCCTACCTACCTGCCCTCTGGCAATGACCAGTTTGTTCTGTGTATTTAAGAGTCTGTTTTTGGCTTTGTTTGTTTACTTGTTTGTCCATTTGTTTTGTTTTTCAGATTCCACATGTAAGTACAATTATATGGTATTTGTCTTTCCCTATCTGACGTACTTCATTTAGCATAATACCCTCTAGGTCCATCCATTTTGTCACAAGTGGCAAGATTTCGGTAATCCCACTCCTGAGTATTTACCTAAAGAAAACAAAAACACTAATTCAAAAAGATATATGGGTATTAAGGAGGGCACGTATTACATGGAGCACTGGGTGTGGTGCATAAACAATGAATCTTGGAACACCAAAAAAATTAAATTAAATTAAATAAATAAATATCATTACATTAATTAAATAAGCAAAACAATCCAAAAAGATATATGCACCCCTATGTTTATTGCAGCATTATTTACCATAACCAAGACATATAAGCAACCCAGTCAGTATCCATTGGTAGATGAGTGGATAGAGAATAATATATTATTAAGATATATATACTTATATATCTTATATCTTATATATTATAAAGCTATATTAACATATGTAATATATATATGCCATATCTTATATATAACATTATTAAGACATATTAGTATTATTAAGATATATATACCTTATATTATATATATACTTAAATATTATTAAGCTATATTAATATATATTACTTGTGTGTATATATATACCCCACATCATATATATATATATACTCACACCCCACATCTGTATGTATGTGTGTATATATACATAAATGTACATATATGTGTGTGTACACACACACACACACACAATGCAGTATAATTAACCAGCGCTTTTGCGCTACTAAATCTGGACTTTTGACAGCTTCCTATCACCTGCAGAATCAGGCCTGATCTCAGCCCACACTATCAGCCCAGAACACAGGGTGTTCTAGCCAAATAAAACCCTGGTCATTCCTCAGGTATGTCCTTCTATGCCTTTGCCCATGCTTTCCCCATCCCCAAAACACCTTCCTCATCATCTCGGGCTATTGAAATACTACTTACCTTCCCAGGTCCAGGTCAACCTATTGTCTCTTCCAGGAGGCTTTCCCAGGTTTTTAAATTAAAACAATCATATTTTCCTCTGAACTGCCTGATTCCACTCTCAAGTTGGATGTTATATTAAAAGGAGGAATATCCTTATCGCTGAGCTCCCCAAAGGTGGGCACTGACACTTTCCTCTCCATTTCCCCACAGGACAGCCTTGTTCATCACTGGGGTGGGGGATATTTGTTCACTTGGACTCCAGTGCCAAGAATATAAAACTTGAAAATGCCGTGTGACTGTATCTGTGAGTGCTCAAAGCTCATGGAGCATATTCTGACTTGAGTTCCCGAGGAATGTCACCATCAGTACTGACATTCATCCATGCTTCTTAAAGACGATCTCATTGGAGGGGAGCCTGGGCGGCTCAGTTGGTTAAGTGTCTGACTCGATTTTGGCTCAGGTCATGATCTCAGGGTCCTGGGATCGAGCCCTATGTCAGGCTCTGTACTCAGCAGGGAGTTTGCTTGAGGAGTGTGTCTCTCCCTTTGCCTCTGCCCCTTCCCCCACTCTCTTTCAACTAAATAAACAAATCTTTTAAAAAAATGATCTTATTGTAGGAATAGGACCTACTTCTGGGCTACTCCAACCTCAGGATTCTTGGCTCCTAAAGCGGGAAGAACCCTCACGAAGGAGAAAGCCCTCTGGACCCAGGCTCAACTGAACGTGCTGTGTGTCTTACCTCCTATTCTCACAGGACACAGTTCACGCCCCTGTGCAATGCCACAGGTCAGACTGGAGGCCCAGATGCTCCCTCCCAACTTTCCCCAATGGCTTGCAACTTCAATGAGATCATGCTAATGGCTCCCAAGATCACTCAACACTCTGCCCCCCGTGTGCCCAGCCCAACCGGCGCTGGAAGAATTTATCTCATTTAAAGCTCATCTTGGAAACTTGCAGAATCACAGTTGATGCCTGCAGAGATGCACTTTTTTGTTTCAAAGGCCAATTTAATTTTGATGCCTTTGGCCTCAATAGTTGTTTCCTGATTTCCAGGAATTGCTCTCAATTTACCAGTTGCCAGCTCATAGCTCTGTGCACCAGCCTTTGGCCTGTCTGTCGTGCTCTAACTTCTCTCTCCTCGTTGATCACATTGGCTGGCAGGGGCATGGAGGGGAGAAGGAGAGACCTGTGCAGGCTGGCGCATGGCTCAGTTGGAGGAGGCAACCTGTGCAGTGGAGACTGAGACTCTGAACTGGGGCCCAGAGAACACGGAGGGCAACACATGGAGATGGGCGGGAAGAGTCAACTGGTCAGTATGAATTGGTGCCCTTATGGCAGGCTCAGTTAAGCAGTCAGGGCGTTGGGCTGCATCAACAGAGGCCATGCATTCAGAACAAGGGATATGAGTGTGCTGCTCTCTTTTGCAGTTTAGTGTATAAGGCATGGACTCTGGAACCGGATCGTCTGATTTGACTTTTGTCTACTACTTATCTTTGTGCCTTTGGGTAAGTTACTTAACATCTCTGATACTCAGATGGTTTGCTTCATCTTTCTAGTGAGTACAATAATAGAAACTACCTAAAAGTGCTGTCAGGAGGATTCACTGAGATACTAGATGCCAAGTGTTCATCAGTGTCTGGTCTGTACAGCTCTCCCTCTGCTCTGCTCTGGCTGGACACCACCCAGATATTCTGGCTAATTCTGGGCCTCGCACTTGGAAGAACCCTGTCAAACTAGAGCATATCTGAAGGAGGAAAGGCTGGAGGGTGTGTAGAAGAACTACCATTTGCCCAGTGGGAGAGAGCGCATCTACTGATGTGGCTAGCAGTTTCCTTAAGGACTGGGATGGATGGCAGTATTAGCTAATATGCAGGTTCTGGTGTAATAGAAGGAAGAAGACCCCTCGAGAAATCAGAGTCATGTTAGTATTGGCTGCTTTAGGAGGGAGGAATGTTGAGACTGACGTTCCTTTCCGTGGAAGCCTACCAAGGGGGACTAGATAGCCATAGAGCAGGAATGGTTCAGGAGCAGGGAGAGCATCAAGTGGCAGCCATGCCCAGGCCTCCTAGGTATCTGAAGTGCAACTGTGTTCTGTCCCTACCCCAGGCTGCAAACTGCAAAGGCATTCTGTTCTGGCTTGGCTTACTGTGAGAGAAACAGGCCATTCGTAGGCACCTGCACCTGCATGCCAGCCAAGGACACCCCTGTTGGAATTGCAGAGGAACATTGCCAGTGTGGTTGCTCTTGGTGCTATAGCAGCTGGAGTCTGGTCCAACCCAGCACTGCCCCTCTCCTGGCCATCACCAGCCATGGTGCTTCCTGGGCAGTTGTGGGTACCTGAGCCAGGAGAACCCCCTGAGTTCTTTACTCTGGCCTTCTCCTTTTCCAGCTGATGTACCTGAGGCCTGCAGGGAGCAAGGCCTCCCAATGCCACGATGACATGTAGGATGAAGTCACTACCCCCAAAACTTTGTCTTGCTTTGTGCATGGGGACCCTGAAGGCTTCCCTTTGCAGAAATAAATGAGCTGGGCTGGGACCTGACCCAGCCCTGAGTGCAGCAGGCTTATCCAGGCAATGAAAGCCCAGGGGCTGGGCAACAAGTCCCTGCTCTGTCCCTCACTTGCCAGGGGACCTTGAAGCAGGGAAGCCCCCTCCTGTGAGGCTTCTCCAGTTCTGAAAGGAGAAGGTGGCAGTTGGTCTTGTCAATGACCTCTGTGCTCTGCTAGCCGGACTTCTAGGATGTCAATGACCTTTGATCTATTGGTGGGAATGGATGTAGTGAGGTGAATGGTAGCCCAAAAAGAACATGTCCAAACCCTAATCTCCAGATCCTATGAATGTGCCCTGGTTTGGAAAAAGGGTCTTTGGAGGTTATCAAGTTAAGGATCTCAAGATGAAATCATCATGGGTGGTCCCAATAGAGCCCAAATCCACTGACAAGTGTCCTTATAAGAGACAGAAGAAGAGGAGTACATAGAGCCAAACAGAAGGCCATGTGAAGTAGGAGGCCGAGATTGGGGTGATGCACCTACCACCAGATACTGAAAGACACGTGACCCTCCTCTAGAGTCTTTGGAGAGAGTGCAGCTGTGCCGACACCTGGATTTTGGACTTCTGGCCTGCAGAACTATGACATAATACATTTCTGTTCTTCTAAGTCACATAGTTTATCGAAATGTTGCACCAGCCCTGAGAACCTCATACAGTGGACCATGCTGCTCCTGAGACTCCGAGCCTGTGGACCATCCAAGGGTCCAGCCCCTGCCAGGTGACACACCAAGGCACTCCTCCACCACCTTCTTTGGGTGGAACCCCTTTGCCTTTCACTCAAGGCTGAGGCAGCATGACTGGCTCCATCCCCTGTGAGGCACACTCACTGCCCGTGAGTTCCCAGCTTCATATTTAACCACTTTGGAAGGTGAGGTCAGCATAGGAAACCTGTCAATCAGTGGTGATTAGATTAATAAAAAACAAGCCCACCCAGCACCAGGACAGGCACAGAAAGGCACATGAGGTGTGGACATCTCAAAGGATCCTTCTGCCTGAGCTGCTCCATCCCCTTCTCCTTGACAGAGGCCTTGGGCAATTCGTGTCTGAGGGCACGAAATTCGCCAGGGTTATGAGCAGCAACTTAACCTTTGTGTCCACTCTCTCTGGCTGATATGGGCTGAATATTTGTGTCCTTCCACATTTATGTTGAAACTCTACTTCCCAGTGTGATGGTGTTTGGAGGTCATGAAGGTAGGTTCCCAGGATGGAAGACACCATAGCTTCCTCTCTCTCTCTCTCCCCATGAGCATGCACCAAGGAAAGGCCATGTGAGCACCCAGCAAGAAGGTAGCCATTACAAGCCAGGCAGTGGGCCCTCACTGGGAACCAGATCTCCTGGCCCCTTGATCTTGCACTTTCAGTCCCCCAAAATAAATGTCTGTTGTTTAAGCCACTGTGGCAGCCTGAGCAGACAAAGATACTGGCCTGGTGGTTGCTGCACGGTGGCTTACCAGGTCGGCAAAGGAGGCATCACAATCACAACGTAGCCATACAGTATCAACGGGAGTGGAAAGCAACCTGGCCTGGAACCAGTCCCAGCTGGGGATGCTTGGCTTCAAATTCTCTGCCAGGCCTGGGCTGGTGAGGTGGGGTAGCTGACGAGCTTTTGACAGACAAGGTTGTCTGTGGTCTTGAAGTGGCCCTTCTCTCTGGGCTCAGCTTCCTCCTCCTCAAAGGGGATGATACCTTTTCTCCAGGACGGTTGTGAGGGTCAAAGTTCAATCATGCATGCTGGGTAAGCACTCAACAGGCCAGAACACTTTGGGCAGAGTACTACCCTTGACCTGGAGTGGGAGGTGCTGAGAAGGAAGAGGTAGAAGGAGGATGATCCCCTCCTGGGCCTTTGGGAGCAAAGTGACTCTAAAGAAATTCCAGCAGACCAGGGAGGTTTGATTTGGGTGCAGGGTCTCTGATCCCAGGCCACCTCCCAAGAAGGTAGCTGTGGCAGTGGCAGTTCCCAGTAAGGCAAAGGGTAGGTCAAGTGTCAAAACAGCTCACTGATGATAGCTGGCAGTGGCCAGTGCTCCCACCTCTTACCAACTCCTGACTTCTACTTCACTTTACCCTGGTTCTGGCCCAAGTTGTTGCGGTAGGAGAGCGATGTTGTCCAGGGACACCTGCCTGCCCCTACTGCCCCTACTGGTGTCCACTTTGCCTGAGACCAGCTGCCCAGTGTGTAGCAGAAAGTATCCATCTGCCTATGAGAGTCACATATATAGCCATAGTGTCCATAGGCTACTGATGTCCTGAGTGTCTCCTGCAGAGGAAAAACAAGCCACAGATAGCAGGTGGCAAGCCAGAGCCACCAAAGAGGCAAGGCTCCTGGGCTGCCTTTTTATCCCCTTGGGTTTGAAAACAACACCTCTGATGCCCGTTGGTTCCATCTTGGAGCCAACCCGTAAACACCACTGGCATCTGGTGGTACAGCCCGCTGGTCAGGGAGAGCAAAGCCACAGATTTCCTGGACCTTCGGAGTGGGCTCTGAAGCACCTAATCTCCTACTCTTTTGAAATTTTGATTACATGATTCACAGCCCTTCAATTGGCCTTCATTCCGCAGCCTTCGGAGGCTCCTGCAGGGCCAGAGAGGGCAGCGGGGCACATGGAGCGAGGCTGTTCTTGTGCTCGAGGAGTAATACCCAGCACAGCATCACCTTGAGGGAGTCCCAGGTAAGAATCGTGTTTTAACTAAGTTTACCTGTTCCTGTTTTGTTGTCCAGACACATCCTGGGAAGTGCCTTCATCTACTCGGAGGTGGAGGGGGAAGGAGGCCCGCCATCCATCTGAACTCTCAGGTCAGCTGGCCTTCCTTTTTGGGATACTCCAGACTTACATGTGCCAGTCCCCAGGAGAGCCGACAGGCTACCTAGCAAAGGAACAGTGTCCATCTTCCAAGCCACACCAGTCCTGAGGGCAGGAAGGCCTCTCAGGGAGCTGCTGGGTGGACCTTCAGTTGGGCCTGTCAGTGGAGTGAGGCTGCCTTCGCCCAGGGCTACCTTTCTCAGACAACTCAGCGCGGAGTGGGGCCCGAGTGTGAGAACTCAGAGCGGGGCTCCAGCTGCCACATTTTTCTGCCTTGTATGTGATTGCTCTTGTCTCTTGTCCTCTAAAAATCATCCGTCACACGGCGAGACCCTGGGGTTCAGAGGGAACTCTGAAAGGAGCTGTTGTCTGTAGCTTTTAGACTTTTCTGATTCACGAGCCCTAATGAGATTCCCTCCACCAGCCCAGAGGCACACTGAGCTCAGCAGGACACCAAGGAAATGGATTCCGCCCGAAAGCGTGGGAAGTAGAGTCTACACACGTTGGAGCAGCCCAGAGCATGAAGATTCTGGGGGTCCAGGTCCAAGGTTCAAGCAGGACTGAGGGGCGGGGGAAGCTCTCTGCTGCTCCCTCCCCTCCAGGGAAGCCGGAGAGGCCCTACTTGGACAGCTTGTGAAGTTGATCTACTACATAAGATTCCCTTTGGCACAGACTGGTCTGCTACTGTAAAACATTTACAAACAATTCCTGCTGTTTGGCACTGCTGCTGCGAATAGGGGCACTTTGGCCCAGAGGCTGGGGCGGGGAGGATCTTACCCAAGGTCACCCAGCTGCTGGGCGAGCTGGAGCAGAAGCCAGCCCTCCCTCTCACTGGCCAGTGGCATCTGTACCAGCCATATGGGAAACAGGCTGGAGTTCATGTGCGGCGGGGAGGGCCCTGGTGCAGACTGGGTTCCCCGAGAGTGTTCACATTCCCCACACGTGCTGATGCCTGGCACACACCAGCCCAGCCAACACACTTCACTCATGTGTCCGCTGTGTGAGTCAGGGGAGAGAGAAAGACGCAGAGACAGAGAGACCGAGAGACGGAGGGAGATTTATTTTAAGGAATTGGCTTGCGTGATGACGGGGGTTGGCAAGTCTGGAATCAGCAGGGCAGGCCCGCACTCTCGAGTTGAAGGCTGGCATCTCAAGGAGGGTTTCTATGCTGCAGTCTGGGCCCAGAATCTTTTCTTTGGGGAACCCCGGTCTTTGCTCTCAGGACCACCAACAATTGGATGAGGTCCACTCACCTAGACAAGGTCATCTGCTTTACTCAAAGTCTACTGATGTAAATGTTACCTCTGAGAAATGCCTTCATGGCAACATCTAGACTGGTCTTTGACCCAACAGCTGGGCACCATGGCCTACCCAGGCTGAAACAAAACATTAACCATCATATCCACAGCCCCTCTGCACCAGCCCAGGGAAGCAGATGTTGGCTTTGGGCCCAGCAGATTTTAAGCCAGACCTGGGAGAGGAGGTGAGGGCACCACAGCAGGGAAGGGTAGGGAGCAAAAGGTCAGCAGGTGGAGGGCACAGCCGGGAGGACTATAAGGCTCAGCAAGAAGGTAGCCCCTACGGGAATAGGAGGAAGAGCAGGTGCCCCTATGTCCAGGAGACAGGGCCTATTGGAAGTGACTCCTACAGAAGTTCTTAGTGGCATGCCATGGAGGAAGGGCCCCAAGGCTGGATTTGGGAGCTCGAACCGAGATTCTTCCCAGGGTCAAGGCAACAGTGGAGGATCCTGACAGATGACTTGGTTCACACGTAGTTAGGAAGCATTCACAGAGTGGGGGCGCTGTTCAGGAGGCCTGCAGGCAAGGGCTTGGTACTGCTGAGCATGAGTCATAAATCAGAGTGCTGCTGAGTGGTGGTCTGCCTATGAGGGGAGGGGAGGTAGCCTTGACCCAAGTCCCACAGCTGTCCCCCCATATCTCCACCGGCCGCAGCTGCCCTTGGGTTAACATTCTGACCTCAATGAGGTGAGCTAGGTGGGGGCAATGTGTCTGTTGGAGGCCAGACCTGGAGGCCCAGGGTTTGGCCCAACTCTGCCTCCCTCCCTGGGGATACCTGCCTTTGCATTCCCCTGCTCCCCCCAGCCCAGAGTGGCCACACCCTAGGGTTTGAACCCATACTTTGACCTTCCATCAAAAGGAGGGAACAGTGTCTAGCAGCTTCAAGGCTCCTGAGAGCAGGCCAAGGCCAGGCGGGGGCAAGTTACTCCTCAGAGGGAATCCAGATTTGTGCAAATGACCCCCAACCCACTATCAGCCGGTCACTCCCCCAGGGGTCCCCTTCTTCTGTCCCTCCCCTGTCTTCTGTCCCAAATGATGAAGCTCTCTTTGGTGTCCTCTTGTCTTCTGGCTACCCCTCTGGCATCAGCTTACAAGGGCTCCGTGAAAGCTGCTTCTCTTCCTCTCACTGTTCCGGCAGCCCTGCCTGTGTGCTCTCCTCAGCCCTTCCTCGAGGTTCATCTTGGTGGAGTTCTTTACCCCGAGGGTATGGCTGAAGCTCAACACTTTGGCTTTTGCCATTGAGATAGTAGGTCTAGTGGGGTTTCTCCTCTGCCATGAAGAACAGGAGAGTGTCCAGGCTTTCAGTACAGCCTCATGCTTAAGGTCATTGAAATCCTAAGGCAGGTACTAATTGTACTCTCATTTCATGGGGGAGCACTTGAGACTTAGAGAGGGTGGATGGCTTGCCCAAGGAAGTGCAAGGAGTAGAGACAGTCTGGGAATCCAGAGCCCTGCCATTCCTAAGTGCCTTGGGATTGTGCTAGTTCCTCCTCTGGTCACACAGTCTAGCAAAGCCTCTTCCCTGCTCTAAACAGAAAGCCCACAGGTCAGGAACAGGCTTGCTGGAAACCCCAGCTCAGCCCTGAAGTCATTAAGACCATCCCATATGGGGAGGGGATGTCCTTTGGGGGCTTACTCGTCAATGAGAGACAACCTAAGGGGGAGAGACTCAAGTTCAGGGCAGGGAGAGCTTCTATCCCTTTCTATCCTCCCCGGGGCTGTAGTCTCAAGCTCCCTAAGCTGTTGTTTTAAAACAGATGCTTATTTTTTAGTTTTAATTTTTATTATTGAAGTATAGGTAACATACGCATTATTTCAGTTTCAGGTGTACAACATGGTGATTTCACAAGTCTATACTCTACTCAGTGCTCGCCACGAGAAATGTAGTCATCCTCTGTCACCGTACAGGGTTATCACAGTATCATTGACTACATTCCCCTACTGTGCTTTTCATCCCCCTGACTTATTTATTTTATAACTAGAATTTTGTACCTCTTCATCTTCTTCACCTATTTTGCCCATCCCCCTCCCCCACCCCTCTGGTGACCACCAGTTTGTTCTCTTTATTTATGAGTCTGCTTCTGTTTGTTGTTGTTGTTTATTTGCTGATTTGCTTTGTCCACTGTAAGTGAAATCATATGAAATTAACCTTTCTCTGCCTGACTTATTTCACTTAGCATTACACTCACAAGATCCATACATGTTGTGGCCAATAGCAAGATCTCATTCTTCTTTATGGCTAAGTAATGTTCCATTCCATGTAAATGCCTCATCTTCCTTATCCACTCATCTGTGGATGGACACTTAGGTTGCTGCCCATTGTCTTGGCCATTGTAAATAAGTATATATCATTTCGAATTGGTGTTTTTGGTTTCTTTGTGTAAATACCCAGTAGTGGAATTACTGGATCATATGGTATTTTTATTTTTAATTTTTTGAGGAATCTCCGTACTGTTTTCCAGAGTGGCTGCAGCAATTTACATTCCTGCCAACAATATGCGAGGGTTCCTTTTTCTCTACATCCTTGCCAACCTTTGTTATTTTTTGCCTTTTGGGTACTAGCCCTTCTTGACTAATGTGAAGTGATATCTTGTGATTTTAATTGGCATTTCCCTGATGATGAGTGATGTTGAGCATCTTTTCATGTGTCCATTGGCCATTATGTCTTCTTTGGAAAAGTGTCTATTTGGTCCTCTGCTCATTTTTAATCAGATTATTTGGGGTATTTTTGGTGTTGAGTTGTATAAGTTCTTTTATATATTCTAAACATTAGCCTCTTATTGGATATGTTATTTGTGAATATCTTCTGCCTTTTCATTTTGTTGATAATTTCCTTCACTGTGAAAAAGCTGTTTATTTTGATATAGTCCCAATAGTTTATTTTTGCTGTTGTTTCCTTTGCCTTAGGAGACATATCCAGAAAAAAGTTGTTAAGGCCAACGTCTAAGAAATTACCACTTGTGTTTTCTTTTAGGATTTTTATGGTTTCAGGTCTCACATTTAGGTCTTTAATCCATTTTTAGTTTATTTTTGTGTACAGTGTTAGAAAGTGGGCCAATTTCATTCTTTTGCAGGTAGCTCTCCAGTTTCCCCAGCACCATTTATTGAAGAGACTTTTACCAGTAGCCCATGATCCTGGGCCTGTTGTGGTCCCCAGGGGCAAGAGGATCTGTATCAGGCTTCAAATCTGCCCTACCACTATTCCCCACCCCAACCCCTGTCACCGGCCCCCCTGATACTCCAGGTCCTCCAGGATATGGCCATTACCACTTCTCTCACTTCATAATCTGGAAACTTCCTTTCCCCTCCATGGTGCTTCTCCTGCACCTCCTACCCTTGTCTTCCTTGACACACGACCGTAAAGCCACCAAAGCCTCCCCTGTATACTTCCAGTGTATTGTTCAAAGCCCAGCAGTGCCTGCCCCCTCCTCTGCCTTCCCCGAGGTGCCCATTGGGAAGGGTTTTGCCATTCCCCCTTGCCTCCTCAACACCCTCAGTTAACACCTTAGTCACAGAGTGTGTGTGGTTTAGAGGGGAAGTGCTGCAGGTGGCAGAATCAGTCCACCTAGAAGACCAGAATCGACTGTAGGTCAGCAATCAACTAGCCTAGGTCTTGGCCCAGAGTCGGTGTTCAGGAAACAGAAAGGAAAAACTTCACGGAAGTTCTTGGAACTCACCCAGCAAAGACCGAGACAGAAAGACATTCTAGAATCCTAGAACCAAAGTCTGGGGCAGTGGAGAGGGCCCTCAAGCACCTTGTGCAGAGTGTCCAAGCCAGGCTGAGCATCAGGGACACCGGGGCTGCTTTTTAAAATGCAGAAGTTCTGCTGACCACAGACACGTGCCTCAAGGGCATGAGTCAGAACAGACCACAGCTGACGATGGGCAGCTCCAAAGATGTCAGTGGGAGAGGTTTGGGGATGCCTGGTCTGTGCTGCCGCCCTAGGACTGGGAGCTTAGGGCAGGAACAGCCCCAGATGGAATTGGCAGGAAACCTGTACATCCTTCGGTCCTTCGGTCCAGCCTTCTGTCTACTGCTTTGGACCCAAAAGTAGTGTTTGTCCAGCACTCAGCTAGAAGCTGGAGCCGTAGCAGTGAACATGCCATCAAAAAACACCAAGGAGCAGGGGGGCTGCCGCTCGGATGAGGTGTGGGAGGGGCAGTGCAGACAGGGGTCAGCCTAGTCTCGTGGGCAGGACAGACAGACGGAGAACAAGGAGGTAACCCACAGGGATGGGAAACTGAAGGAAGAGAGCAGTGGCCAGCAGAGAGGACTGTGTGTGTACAGGCTCTGAGGCCTGGGAGGAAGAGGGAGGCCTGTGTGGCTGGATCCCAGAGTGCAAATAGAGGAGCCGAGGGGCAGGCACTGGGGCAGGGGAGGCTGCCAGAGGGGCGGAGGCAGGGCCAGCAAACACATGAAAAGGTGATCAACACCACTAGCCACTGAAGAAATGCAAATCCAAAAGTGCAATAGATACCACCTCGTGCCACTAAGATAAAAAACAAAACAAAACAATACAAAACAAAACAGAAAAGAACAAGTGTTGGGGAGGCTGTGGAGAAACTGGAGCCCCTGTGCACTGCTGGAAAATGGGGCAGCTTCTGCAGAAAACACTTTGGTGGTTCTTCAGAAAGTTAGACATACAGTTTCCATGTGCCCCAGCATTTCCGCTCCTGGGGTACCTACCCAGGAGAACTGGCACGCCGACAATGAAGGCTCATGGCAGCATTATTCATAATCCCAAAATGTAGAAACAACCCAAATCTTCATCGACTGGCAGGCAGATAAGCCGCAGTCCATCCATAACGGTACACTACCCAATCCTGAAAGATAATGAAGTGCGGATCCACGCCACAGTGTGGCTGAACTCTGAAAAGCTCTGGTTGGGTGCAGAGGCCAGTCCCGAAAGGCTACATGCTGGATGATGGCATTCGTGCGCGATGTCCCGAAGAGGCCGATCCCTACAGACGGAAGACAGGTTAGTGGTTGCCAGCGGCGGGCGGGGAGGGGAAGAATGGAATGACTGGTTGATGGTACGTGGGTTTTGGAGGGTGGGGTGATGAAAATGTTCTGGAATTAGTGGATTAATTAATTCGAGTCAGGCCTCTGCTCAGCGGGCAGTCTGTTTCTCCCTCTGCTTCTCCCACTGCTTCTCCCCCTGCGATGAGCTCTCTCTCTCTCTCTCAGATAAATGAAAACAATATTTTTTAAAATGTTACTGACAGATTTCATCACACACACCCCTGTTAAGTACAATTTTTTAAAGTGGGGGCGGGACAACGGGAGGGCCGGTCGTGAGGCCAGTGCAGCAAGGAAGGGCGGACTGGAGAACTGGCAGACTTCCCGCCGGTTCCGCGCACACTGCGAAGCCGCTCGGAGCCTGCTTCCTCGTTCGTGCGCCCCGCCCGAGCAAAGCTTCCCCTCGCTGCCAGGTTTCCATAGGAGTCGTGGGGAGCTCTGGTACACAGGAGCTGTGCAGCCGTGCTGTGCAAGGAAAAGGCAGCTCCAGGGGACACTGTAACCCGCTCATGGCCATTCAGTAAATGACCAGTCAGAACAGTCTGGAGTCACACTGCCCGGCTCCTTATCTGGACTGGGCCCCTGGGAGCGCCCTGTCCTTGTACAAAGTGTGCAGCGGATAACAGCAGTCTTTCCTTGCTTCCAGGCCCTCCGCACCTCAGGGCCTACCAGCCGGAGCTGCCAGCCCTGGGGCCTCTTAACCCCGAAGCCAGGAAGCAGTTTTCTCTCGGGGAGCCAAGCGCTGCTCTGCCTCACTCCCTTTGTAGAGACTTCCCCAGACTCCCAGATGGATCGTCCTCATTCGGTTCAAGAGCAGGAAACATATAACATGCGTTCTTACTTAATGGCCTCTGTTGTTGGCCTGGGAAGTCACTGAGAGGAAAATCAGAGGCAAGCGCAGGCTCTTTTCCTGAAAGCATTCATGAAAATGTTAACTTTTGAATTGGGTTCTCTGCTGTGGTTCCAAGTTCATGAAGCTGTCATGGAAGGTGGTTCCAGAAGGGCAAATCATAAGAAGACAGGGAAGCCCTGAGGGTGTCTTCCCCAGTACCTTTCCCCCACTTGTCCCTTCTGCTTTATGCCCTTTGCTCCTTCTGGCCCCCACCAGCCTGGCACCCCAAACTTCTGGTCTCGAAGATGGGGTTCATGTGAAGATGAAAGTATGACACTGAGCCCCATGTGTAGCTTATAATACTTTTTGATAGGGTCCATGACAATTATGACTTCAAATCATAAAAAAAAGCACTGCTGATTTTTCTCAGGGACCTTGCTTTCTCCAACAGAATTGGTCCTCTAAATTGTGAGATTGTATCTTTCCCCACAGGACTCAATAGACTTCTTAATGACAAAGACAAAAAGCAGCTGTCCACCTTATTCTCTGAGCCGACTCAGCTCTTCCAGGGAAGAAGGTTGCTCCTCCATGGCCTGGACGTTCTCCAAGTGCCTCCTAGGTCTGGCAGGGGTCTCGGGCAGACATCTCCTTTAGGCACACGATGTACTAGGGCCATGATACTTTTAGCGGCTCCTGAAAATATTTAACTTTCTTTTCAAATCAGAAGGGAGACAATGAACTTTTAGACAGAAGAAAATATTTTAATAAGTACTATTATGTGGATTCGTAGACATTCATATGAATTGACATCCTCATCTTTATAGCAAGAGTCACAAACTATAGTTGTTATGTATTTTTTTAGTGAAGAAGGGGCCCACAAAAGGGGAGGTCTCCGGACCACAGATGTCAGTGCAACCCTGGGCCCCCCAGCGGGGAGGCACTTTCTCTCTGGTCATCTCATTTCCGATTGCTGATCACCAGCAACCCTGCAGAGAGGCTGCACTTTGGAAAAAAGAGCTCATTGGTGTCACCAGTCCTGAATGCCCCTTGTTGCCATTTCAGGGTCCTTTTCTGCCATGGAGACGTCAGGTGGAAGAGCCCCTACTCCGGAGAGGAAAAGCTCTCAGTCTACCCCCAAGCCTCATCTGCCACCTTCTCCAGCTACCACTGGGCTGCCCGGAAGAGAGCAGCATGGTCAGAACAGCACAGGTAAACGTTAACCACTAATTCCGGTCAGAACCATCATTGTTAAAACCTCCATTTGCTGTGAGGCTATAGTTGGTCCAGGTCCTGGGGGTGCCCGCAGAGTGCCAGCCTGGCTCAGTCAGGTTCTCCACAGAAGCAGAGCCAAGAGATGAGATAGACAGATGGACCTAGATAGATGGATGGCGGGGGAGGGGGGCAGATGAAAGGATGAATAGAGAGATGGATAGATTTTAGGGAGCTGGTCCCCAAAATTGTGGGGCCTGGCAAGTCCCAGATCTGTAGGGCAGGCCAGCAGGCTGGAAACTCAGTCAGGGGTTGCTGATGTCTTTTGGAGGCAGGATTTCTTCTTTCAGAAACCTCGGAAGCCCTTTCACTGAGTGTATGAGGCCCATCCACGTTATCAAGAATCAGCAGTCTTCTTGAAGTCAACTGATTGTAGATGTTGCCTACTACTACAAAACACCTTCACAGCAACACTAAGATTAGTGTTTGATGGAATAACTGGGACCACGGTCTGGCCAGGGTCACACGTAAAGTGACACTCATGTTGCCCAGGCTGCATTGACATTGGTCAGAACTTGCTGGCTTATTTAACTGTTTGAATCCTCTGTAATTGTCTGCCTGCCTCCCTGGTCAGGAAGACCCAAGTCAGGTTCTCAGCCAGAAGGACCTTGAACCACCCAGCCCAGTGTCTAGCCCTTTGTCTAGGTCAAAGCGACGCTCTGTCCCCAGGGCCCCTTGGTGCAGCTCATGCCCCTTGCTGCCTTGTCCCAGCCCCTGTAAACAATGGCCAAAAGTGAGCACCGTCAGTGCCCTCTCTGGGTCGTCCTGTTCTCTGGGGCTCTGCAGTCCTAGATGCAATGGCAGAAAGGACCAGCCCCAGGGTCCTATCTTCAGGTTCTCGGGCTTTTTCCTCTTGTGGGAGTGGAGGGCAGGGACTGAATGTCTTTGCCTTTCCAGCAGAGGGAAAAACACAGCCCCCTCCAGGGGTTCACACTCAGAGGAATCCACTTTAGAGGTAGGCTACCAACAGAGGACTCCAAACCCCTCCCCCCTCCATGTTGTCCTAGAGCTTGGGGGCTAGCTGAACATACTAGAAGCATCTAGAGTTTGTTGTTCAAACTACAACTCATGACCCACATGCAGTTGTCCTAAAATCACATTTGCAAACCTCAATCAGCATATTTGGAAACATGAAACAGAATAAAAAGAACATAATAGAAAATATTCAAGTGTATCATCTTAGTCCTTGTGGGCTATGATAGTAACAACAAAAAACTATACACTCGGTGGCTTAAACAACATTTATGTCTCACAATTCTGGAAGCTGGGAAATCTAAGATCAAGGCAGCAACAGAGTTGCTGTCTGATAAGGTTCATAGACGGCCATCTTCTCACTGTGTCCTCACTTGGCAGAAAGACTGAGGCAGCCCTCTGGGTCTCTTATGACAGCACCAATCCCATTCATGAGGGCTCCACCCTGATGACCTCATCACCTCCCAAACACTCGGTTAGGATTTCAACATATGAATTCTGGCATATTCAGTCTAAGTAAGCATCCTGCCCCTGGCTCCTCAAATTCATGTCCTTCTCACATGCAAAATACATTCATCCCACCCAACAGCCCCAGAAGTTTTAACTGGTTCTGGCAAGAGCTCTAAATCCTAAGGCCAAAGGCTCATCTATACCTCATCTAGATCCCCAATGAGCAAGACCCAAGGTCCGGTTCATCCTGAGACCAATTCCTCTCCAGCTATGAACCCATGAAAGTGAACAAGTTATAGTGGTGGGACAGGCATAGGATAGTCACCTTCCAACAGGGAGAAATAGGAAATAAGAAAGTGGTAAATGGATCTCAAGTAAGTCTCAAACCAACAGGGCAGACATTAAACCTTAGGGATCCAGAATAATCCCCTTTGGCTTGATGCTCTTTCAGGCCCACTGGGCTGGCAACAGTACCCTCCAGCTCTTTGGAATGGCCCATGGTGGCTCTCTGGTTAGGCCCTGCCCCCGAGCTGGCTCTCTGCTGGTACCCCAAGGTTATCATTGGCTGGACTCCCAAGCCCATGGCTCCATGTGGCCTCCCTGTCCTTTGAAACCTAGGTGGGGACAGCCATGGCCTGATGCAGGCACCCTGAGCCTTTGGGAAAAAGTCATATTTGCAGTGGAATAGCATTACCCTCCAGTCCTATAGGGTCTAAGAAGTCCAACATTCTTTCTTCATTTTGACCTCACTTTCTTTGTCTCCTTTAGTCCCGGGTGGCGGTGTTTCTGCTAGTGTCATCTCACCTCTGTGCTTAACCTTTGTTGATGATGGTCTGTAGTTTACATCCATGCTATTCTCCATATCAAAGGGTTGCTTGGCTACTACTTTTAGGGTTCTCATTTTTCCCAGTATGGGTGGGCTAAGAATTCTCCCAGTCTGAGTTATTTCCTTTTGGCTGAACAGTCCCATCTTTAAGTCACTTCTTGCTTCTCACATTCCACTATGAGCTGTCAGGAGGAACCAAGCCTCACCTTCAACGCTTTGCTAGAAATCTCTTCAGCTAATATTCTATTTCATTCATTGCAAGTTCAGCCTTCCATAAAACACAAGAATGTGAACACAGTTCAGCCAGGTTCATTGCCACTGGATAACAAGGATTGCCTCCCCTCCAATTGCCAATAACATGTCCTCATTTCCATGTGAGATCTCATCAGTGACCTTTTCCATCCAGAAGACTGAGGCTTTGTCCCTAGCACCCCCTTTTTCCTTCCTGAGCTCTTGCTAAAGGCCCATGCACAGCAGTGAAGGCTCCAGTCTCTACTGTTCCAGAGTTGCTTCCACATGTTTAGAGATTTGTTACAGCAATGCCCCACTTCTCAGTACCAATTTCTTGGTCTGTTTGGGCTGCTGTAACAGAATACCATAGATTGAGAAGTTTAAACAACAAACATTTCCTCCTTCCAGTTCCGAAGGCTAGGAGGCCCAAGATCCAGGCACCAATAGACTTGATGTCCAGTGAGAGTCTACTTCCTGATTCATAAACAGCCAACTTTTCGCTGTGTCTTCTCAAGATGGAAGAGGCAGGGGAGCTCTCTGGGGTCTCTTTTATAAGGACGCCAGTCCCATTCATGAGGGCTCCACCCTCACAAACTCATCGCCTCCCAAAGGCCTCATCTCTTGATACCATCACCTTGAAAGTTAGGTTTCAACATACAAGTTTTAGGGACACAAACCTTGGGAGTATAGTAGTATCTTAAGTAACAGTCTAAGTATTGATTTATGAACCTTTTGTTACACTTTATACTGATTAATATGCGTACTTGTGTTGGGTGTTGATGCAAAACGGATTTCTTAGTATAAAAATGTTTGAGGGGTGCCTGGCTGGTTCAGTTGGTAGAGCATGTGACTCTTGATCTCAGGGTCATGAGTTCGAGCCTCACATTGGGTGTAGAGTTTACTTAGAAAAAAAAATGTTTAAGATAAAAAGTGAAAAAAATAAGGTAAAAATGTTTGAAGTCATCAATGTATCCAAATAAGCCATTGTGCAGATGGGGAAACTGAGACCTAAAATTAGGGATGGGACATGTTTAAGGTCTTATAATGAGGAAGAACAGAGAAGGGTTAGAATCAACAAGTGGTCACCTGACCTAAGCCCACATCCTCCAAGCTGCCTGCTGAGCTGTGGCAGTAGCCCCCTAGGACTCTAAGACTTGACATCACCAAGGAAGCTCAAGGTCCCCTAAACAATCCCAAGCACATCTTAGAGGAACAAAAGCTGTTTTTACTGTGGGTTGGATTTTTTAAAGTGTGTTCAAGTATGCAATACAGTATTGATAATCATTTTACAAAACATTGGGTCGTGCACCTTAAATATAAACAATTATTTGTTGTCGATAAAGCTAAAGAAAAAAGTCTCCAGGCATGCCTGGCTGACTCAGTTCAGTGGAGCATGCAACTCTTGATCTCAGGGTTGTGAGTTCAAACTCCATGTTGGGTATTGAGATTACTGTAAAAAAATAAAATAAAATAAAATCTTTTAAAAAAACCTCACCCCCCCCCCCAAACTGCATTCACCTTTGGACTGCAGTCACAAATTCAAAGTAATTTTACTACTTAGGGGATGCTGTGTTTTTGTATATTTCTGCCCACCTACTATCCACTTTCCTGGCTTCTAAACTCTCTTTCTTTCAGGGGTGTGGTGTGTCTCCACACCAGCCAGGGTTGACTTGAAGAATCACAGCCAAGGTATAGAATAACAGGGTTATCGTAGGACGAGACCCACTGCCTGGGGTGGGGATTGAGGGCTGGTGGCGGGCTCTAAGCATCAGGCATTGAGCTTGCTGTCACCCAGGCTAACAGTCAGGAGGGAAAATGAGACATGGGCAAGAACTAGGGCAAACTACTACCCCCATCTGTCTCTGGCCACCTCCAACCTGGGTACCATGAGTGACCTGCAAGGAAAGATAGTGCCTCTCCCCAGGAGCATCACACACACTTGACCCCCACTAAAGGAAGAAAGCTGGCAGGAACTGAGGCAGCTACAGGACTGGGACCCACCCCGTGTCAACAAGAGGAGCCACCAGATCGGGGCCACTGTTTGCAAACTACCACAGCACTGGCTTCTACTTAACTTACGTTTTCCAAAAGTCATTCGATTCTCCTGTGGTCTCCACTGACCAAAAGCTGTACCAGGAAGGGGTTTCAGGCACTGAAGCACTGGTTTCACTAGACTGGCATGAAGCAAAGCCACTGTCTTTAACCATTTAGTGCAAGAAACAATAGGGGCTAGAAGTCTGGAAAACTTCAACATCGCGAGACTGGCTGTGTGTTTGTTCCAGGGCCTGATGTGGTTGGGAGCAGGCAAAGGCAGCTTCGCACTCCTAACACTGCCTCCTCACAGACTTCATATCACCTTGTAGTCTCTGGGTTCGGGGCCTCATTTGCTTATAGATACAGGGTCCTAAGAATATTAATAAGCCAGAGGCCCAGTTCTTGCCCCTACTTGCACTTAGGGTCCGGAATGTTTATGTCCCTAAATCATGTTTAACCCTTACCTCCCAGTGGGATGATACTTAGAGGTGGGTCATTTGGGAGGTAATTAGATTTAGATGAGGTCACGTAGGTGGAGCCCTATGATGAAGTTAGTGCCCTTATAGGAAGAGGGAGGGAACAGAACCCCTCCCTCTCTCTCCACCATGTAAGGACACAGCAAGATCGTGGCTATCTGCAAACCAGGAACAGGACCCTCAATGGGAACCAAATCTGCCAATATCTTGATCTTGGATTTCCCAGCTCTAGAACTGTGAGAAATGTTTATTATTTAAGCCACCCAGTCTGTGAAATCTTGTTACAGTAGCCCAAATTGACTAACACACCCCTTAAGTATTTCTGGGAATTCCCGAAGGAGCTCTTGTTAGTGTTCACAAACCGTCTTCTTCCTCTTCAGAATTCATTCCCATTTATTGATATCTGCTGCCCAGGGAGCCCTTTATAGAAACCACCCTGCTACCTGGCCAAAAGCCATGCCAAGTGTCTGTTCCTGATACTGCCCAAACCGCCCACACCTCTTCATGACACAGCAGACTGGGGTTCTAGCAGGAAAAGAGAGAATACCCTCAACTTTCTATCTTGGGCACATTTTGTTCTCTTGACTCTGAGAAGCAAGGTCCATTGGGCCCAGAGGCCATAGTTCCCTCAGCAGAGCTGTAATTCCTGCTGTTCTGGATGAAGGGCTTGCTTCTGGGGTTCACAGTCCCAGCCATCTAACATTTCCACCCTTCTTCTACCACCTGGTGACCCCACCAGTCTTCAGGCCTGTGGAATGCCTTCACGTTCTGCCCCTGCATGTCTGGAGAGCTCTGTGAACTGTTTCTGAATCCTTAAACTAAGCGCCTTGGTAACTTACTTGGACTTTGTGAGTTGGCCTATCTGCTTATCCCCCTTTCCTGATCTCAGCCCCCAACAGGAAAAATGTCTCCCCATCGCTCACTCAAAAGGAAAGTGGTCCTGATTTCCTCCCAGCATCCTTCCCTCAGCTGGGATGGAGGTTCAGCCCAGGCTCCCAGGAGGGATGCCCCCCCCCCTTACAACACTGTTCGTCCTTTTCCAGATGGGAACACAAAATTTGCAGGTCTTTATGTCCCAACCATGGGCCTGGCTGTTCTTATAACCTTCTGACAACTTTCATTTAGAAAGGGAAAAACCTGCCAGAATAATGCACACTACTTGAGTGTCGTCCACGAGTTGGCCATATGAGCATTCCATGTATCATGCTATGGAAGATAGAAGTTGTAATGACAAGAAAAGTGTCTTGCAGCTTGGCATGGGACTGGTAGCAAGACCTCACAGGAGATCATCAACAGGGGGGTGGGGCAGTTCACAAAATGGCAGCCGTTCTCAGAACAGTGTCCCCTTGGAATTTAGAGAAATGATGGTACCTTTCTTTTCATAACAAACAATGGTTTGTTATGGAACAATGCTTATTAGTCCATCTCTTGTGCCCTCTGCATACCATTTCACATTACCGTCAACTGTCATGCTCATCTCTTTTAAAACTTGACCTCAGTTCAGAAGAAAGCAAGGTCTGTTCCAGAACAAAACATCTGTAAGTGCACAGTTAAGAGTGTTCCTGGGGCCTGGCTCTGTCCAAAGGAATTCCTATAACTCTATCAGGGGTCACCCTCCCAGGTGCTTCAGGTGAGGGGAAACCTTAGGAAGGCCTTTTGGGGCCAGCCTCCCAACTCACTGCTTTCCCCTCATTGCTGTGGTCAGTTGTCATTAATGGGCCCCCTAGTGAAACCTTTGTTGGATGGCTCTAGTCATTCAGTGTTAGCACCATCTAGCATTTTCCTTGGGTTTCCAGCAGACTGTTGTCCAAGGTGGGCATCTTGAAGTATAAATATAGACCCCCAGAATGACTTAGTGGTCAAAATGATGGTTCCACCAAGGGCCTCCAGCCTCCCCGGTCTAGACAAGAAGTTCTCCTCAAAGTTGCTTCCCTCATGATGATGTTGCCCATCCTTTGTCAAAACAAGTTAAAAATAAAAAGGTACAGGGCTGCCTCGCTGGCTCAGTTGGTAGAGCATGCAACTCGATCTTGAGGTCATGAGTTCAAACCCCACATAGAGCTTAAAATAAAGAAAGTAAAAGAGAGGGAAAAAATCAATGGGTAGAAAAAATTTTCCAATAGTAAAATAAGCTAGAAAACAGCACCCTAAAAGGAAAGTATATTGAGTGGCAAAAAGTAAACAGTGCTGACGACAAAGACAAAGCCCAGCAAAAAGAAAGCCCACAGGGGGCCCAAAGAGGTCAGTAACCACAGTTGTGGGCAGCAATGGCGCTGTGGCCAGCCAGTGCCAAGCTACCTTCCCAGCGGGGTCTCCAGAGGTAGTATCTAAGTCTTGGGAGCTACATACATCCCACCCTGAGCTTTGAATGGCAGCCTCTTAAAGCACAGGTGTACTTTGGGTGACACAGTGGTTTGCAGTCAACAGATGTCTCCTCCCAAGCAGATCAAGGGCAGTACCCCTTGAGAGCATCCTCGTAATTTCATCAACCACAGCTCTCTGGAGTATCTCTGTCCTGAGATGTGCCCTAGGTTGGCCCCCCAGGGTTCCACCTGGCTCCACTGCCGATGGAACTCCCAGTCTAATGGGAATACTTTTTCCTCCCCGTTTTACTGAGGGATAATTGACAGATAAAATTGTAATGTATTTCAAGTGCACAATGTGATGATTTGATACATGTAGACATTGTAAAAGTATTCCCACAACTGAGTTAATTAGCACATCCATCACCTCACATATTTACCTTTTTTTATGAGAACACTGCATTTCTCCTCCCCCAGCAAAGTTCAGTTATGCAGTCCAGCACAATCAACTATGGTCACTATGTTTGACATGAGATCTTCAGACCTTACTCATCCTATAACTGAAAGTTTGTACCCTTTGACCAACCTCTCTTCATTTTCCCCCGCCCCTCAGCCCCTGGCAACCAGTTTTGTGCACTCTGTTTCTGTTGCCATGAGTTTGACTTTTCTCCCCTCATTTTAATAGTAGTCCACCTTGTCCCCCTTTCCCTTATGCTTCGTGTTTCTCATGCCATGTTTAAGAAATCTTTCCCTACCCTTAGGTCATGAAGATGTTCTCCTTTAAGATCTGAAAGCTTTATAGTTTAACCTGTTACATTTAAGTCCTCAGGCCACCGGGTCTTGATTTTTGTGTGTGATGTGAAGTAGGGGACCTATTTCATGTTTTATCCCTGTAGATACCCAATTGTCCCTGCATACTCGACTAAAAAGACGATTCTCTCCCCACTCCTGTGCACTGTCTCCTCTGTCATAAATCAGACTTTCTCTGTGCATGGGGCTGTCTCCAGGCTCAATCTTCTATTCCATCAGTCTGTCTGTCCAGCTTTATACCAAAACAACAGAATACAGATGTCTCTCAATAGCTACTGACCCAGGCTGTGTTCACTAGGGATTAGAAGGCTAAAGGTTGGGTATAGCCACATTAGTAAGGATCTAGAAAATCAGTTGGAAAAGCCGGAAGTTAGTGAGAGGTGGGGCACAGTGTTCCCTAGCATGTCCGGGGGCAAAAGAGAGAGATTCTTAGGAGGATGAGTGGAGAATCAAGTTGGGTCTCAGCATGGGAGCATGAGGCTAACAAAAGAACACCGGGATTATTGGGGTGTTCAAGCTGAGATCACAGGGGCCTGGATGAAGGAGAAACAGGGAGGGATGTATCCAAGAGACACTGAGAAGAGAAAGTTAAGATGATGGCATTTTGTTACGAGTCAGTAGAAGAGTAAGGGGTCTGGAGACTGAAAGATAATGCTAAGCTTTCTGGCCCAGAAACTGAGAGATGATTCTGGTTTGATGAAACAGACCCACAAAGTAGTCAGGGGAGTGTGTTTTCTGCTGTTCAGTCCTAAGAGTTCAGTTGGAGCTCCCGAGAGCCCAAGTGCTCCCGACTGCACACAGAGCCCACAAGCCCGGCTGTTGAGCATGACACGTCACCCGTGGCTTTGGGCTTTGGGAGTTGAAAGGGGACTTTGAGTCATATTCAGGCCCCCTTGGGTAGTGTTGAGTGCATTCTCTTTGCAGTCCAAACCCGGCTGGATCATAAGGACATCCCCGAACACACCATTTGAAAAGTAAGCCACTGTCTTCCCAATGGCAAAGGTCACCTAGATTAAAACAACAGCAGCAACAAAAAATAGTGACCAAAACTAAAGGAAAAACTAACTTGAAAAACAACAACAACCCAATTAACCCTAGGCTAATTCACAGAACACTATAAAACATATCTAATATTGAGGGGTGCCTAGCTGGCTCAGTCCATAGAGCATGTGACTCTTGATCTTGGGGTTCTGAGTTCCAGCCCCAGTTCAGGATGGAGATTATCTCCAGAGAGGGAGGCAAACCGTAAGAGACTCTTAACTCTAGGGAACGAGCTGAGGGTTGCTGGAGAGGGGCGGGATGGGGGATGGGCATTAAGGAGGGCCCTTGATGGAATGAGCACTGGGTGTTACATGCAACTGATGAATCACTAAATTCGACTCCTGAAGCTAATAATACACTATATGTTAACTAAATTGAATTTAAGTAAAAAAATTAAAAATAAAAAAATAAAATCTTTAAAGCAGAATAAATAAAAGGTATTGCAAATACTTTGTAAATGCTTAAAATATTCTTTTTTTCTGTCGGTCTAGTCTGTTGAAATGCATGGCAACCTTCCTCTCCATCTCCTGCCCCTGCCGATCTGTGCCAAAGCATTCAGGTCTCATAGTATTATGGAAAGGCAAAAGCATATTTACAGAGACTGGATGGGTATAAAGAGCAGATAAACCAAGTCTCTTGAGAAAATAAAATCCCAAAGCAGATTATATACGTTGTAAGAAAACTAAAACAGTGTTCACAACTCAATTACACCACCAATCGGGTTTTTAGAAAGAGACCATTCACATTTTAGGTCATAAAATCATTCCCTTAATCTCTTAGACAGCAAATAAAATTGAGATTTAAGATAAGATTTGCTTGGTTAATAATGATATGAAAATCTTTGGCAAATAATTAGGAGGGATTTGGCTGTATACGAACCAGCTAATTCCAACACAGGTTTAACAAAGAATGGGCTAAGGGAGGAATTGGTTTTTACTTTTTCTTCTTCTATATGAAAATGGAAAGGCCTCTCATTTTGAATACTACTGGTGCTTGCCACGAAATCAAAGGTGCTATGGGAGCACATCCTGGGCATGAGGAAGGGGCTGGACCAGGAAGTCTAGGCGCCCAGAAACATCTTCCCCTGAAAGACAGCCAGAGTCCCCAATCCACTGAAGCCAAACTGTGGCATGGGCCACAAAGTTGTTATCTTGAGTTTCTGTAGTCACTTTTCCTTTGTTCCCTGGCATGAGAGCCACAGCTGACTTCTCCGGGGCCTCAGGAAGTCCTACGCTCAAGCCACCCAGCTTTCAGGTGTAAGGGAGTTTCGGCAAAGCTAAAACCCACAAGTGTCCTGAGCCTGGAGACCCCTCCCTTTCGTTCACATTCATCCACTCACTTATCCAGGCACTCGCTCCTCCATTAATTCCACCTCCAAAATTCTACATCATTTACTTCTTCCCTTTGTTGCCTCTCCTAGCCACTAGAACGTGAGCTCCGTGAGAGCAGAGACTTTCATTGGCCTTGTTCAGTGCCGTACCTCTTGTGGCTAGAACAGCGCCTGCCACACGGTGAGCACCCATTAAAATATCCGTTGAATAAGTGAGTAAATTGTGGCGGAAGGAGATGGATCTGCTTCACAGAAAAGGGAATCCCGGAGATGGACCTTGGAAAAGGAAAAGGGTCTTGGTGGCTAGCCAGGGTTGACTAGCACCTGGGCCTGGGACAAGCAAGAGAAATGGCCCAGGGGTGGGGAATTGGCTGCAATGTTCAGAGAACAGAGGGGCCCTGCACAGGAATGTGGGTGTCAAATAAGATTGGGACTGAACCAGCAGGAGTGGTCAAAACCAGATAGAGGTGCTGCGTGGTCTCCTGCACGTGTTGGGGTCTAGAGAAAGAAATTTGACATCCACTTACTCCAAAGGCCAAATGCCTAGTGGATCCAAGACTTGCAGCCTGGGAGATGGCAAGAGACCTCAGATTCCCTTTACCGAGGACCTACTGAGCACCTAGTGTGTCTGCAAGAAAAGTCGAACTCAGAGGGAAAAACTAGCAGCAGAAGGTGTAACAGGAAGGGCCCTGGCAGGGGAGGAGGAAGGGGGTGGGACCCCAGCTGGGCCTCCCAGTCTGGCTGTCAGTCCTGTGATGGGGACAGGCCAGCTGATCCCAAGGGCCCCTGCAGGCTTGACATTCTGGGACTCTAATTAAAGAAGCGAAAACTTCATTCCAGAGAGCTGGGAAAATCCTTGGGTTCAATTTTACCTCCCAGTTCAGCACGCTCAGAGGCAGTTAAAAGAAATGGAATGGAAATCCAGAGAGCCTAATTGTCCCTCAGCAGACTTGTTTGCTTCGAGATGTCAGCAACTCTTGGAAGAATGCAGGGGAGCAGCCTTTTCACAAGCAACTGTCTGTAGTTCGGTTTCTGATCTTTTCTTTATACATTGCGAAGAGGATGGGTCCCTTAGGCCAAGAGGAACTCCAAGACCAGGATCCTTCCAAACTGAGCTTGCAAGAAACCAGATAAGAAACGTAGAGCTGGGGTCCAGGGGACCACGGGGCCACTCTTGTCCTAAACGGGTCTCCGTTTTCATAGAAGTCAATCCCACGAGCCACAGAGAGGGAAGTTCCTATTCCAAAAGGCTCCGCTGGGCTGTCCTCTCTGGGTCCAGCTTAGGGAAGAGGGCTCTGAACTGTGAAACAATGGGATGCTGGAAAATCCCCAGAACCCGTCATGAGAAACAAAATAAGTACACTCCTCACACGAGCTCTAATCGCAAATTTCTGTGTTTCGACTGAATTTCACTATCTAGGAAGGGTGAGGGTCACACAGTCCAAGCAGGACGCCGACCCTGGGGAGGCCCCACAAAGCCACTCAATGTGTGTAAGGTTGAGAGTAAAAGGCTTCCTATCAGTTTGGGGGATATGATGTGAGTGGGGAGGGGAGGGAGGAGGCCAAGTCCCAGGCGGGGTTCAGCCTTCTCATCTGCTCCCAGTGGCACCATTGCTAGATGGGAAGCAGGGGTGTGGTCCGAGGGGAAGGGTGAAAGATCCATCCCTGGACCGTAGATGGAGGAGCCTGTGGGTTATTCTAGGGGAGGGGCCCGGGGAGGAATTAGGAAGACAGGGCTGGGCTCCAGAGACTGGGGAACTCCCTTCAGGCATTTCCTTGGTGGTGTGTGGTAGAGGGGGGCAGGGTGCTGAAGTTCAGGTTTGGTCCTAGTCCCTTGGAAGGGGAAGACGGTTGGACATACCACTCTGGCACTAGGGCGAGAGGGAAGACCTGTGATCTCGCGCAGGGAACCCTTCACCCACCCTCCGCCTCCCCCTTGGTCACCTTGGCCCCCAGGTACTCCACGGGTTTCTGGTTCAGTAAGACCTCTCTGGAGCCACCGGAGCCCTGTGTCTAGGGCTTCGGGCCCCCGTGCTGTCCCAGGGGTGGGGTCCCGTGGGGCCCCGCTGCCTGCCCCGAGTGGGGCTTGGGGCCCCTCGCCAGGCGGGCCTTTTCCTGCCCCCTGTCTCCGTCCCAGGCCCGTCCCGTAGTGGTCTGTCTCTAGGGCCGCTCCTCTGCTCCATGGGACCTGCCCCCGCTGGCCCTCTGAGGAGGACGGGGGAGAGGGCTCGGTGGGGAGGGGGGCCCCGGATGGCAGCCCTCGGCTGTCTCCTCCGTGCATTCCCTCCACACTGGGGACACGGGCCATCTCCGTGTTGGCGGGCAGGCTTCTGCCACCAGGGCCCCGTGTGTGCATCCCCTGGGCCGGGACCTTCCAGTGGGCCAGCGACCCCAGTGGCCTGCTGTCCTCTGCTGAGAGGCCCCACACCAAGGGGGTGCGGGGGAAGTCACAGGCCCACACGCGGCAGTGGCCTTCCGCTTGTGGAGAGCAGCCCGTGATTCAGGGGCCGTGGGAGACAGGCGGACGTTCACGTGGGAGGCAAAGGGGACCCGGAGCTGAGGCCCCGTCCCCGCATTCCTCTGACAGCCTGGGGGTGTCAGAAGGGGGTGGAGGGGAGGGAAGGAAGGGTGCGGGGCAAGAGGGACGGAGGGAAGCCTCGGGAGCCCATCGGCAGAGCCCCTCAGCCGGCACCAGGGCCCACTCGGGACCGGGGTGGCTGCTTCTGAGACGTGTCCGCTGTTCCCAGGGACCGTGTGCTCGACAGATGTCCCCTTCGGCAGGTGACCGGGGTCAGCAGACCAGGCCAACAGAGTCCCCAACGAGAAAATCTCCCAGTAGCTCTGGTCTCGGGCCAGTTGCTCGTGGTGGGCTTGGATGGGGCTTCTGGGTCCTCTGGAGTCCACAGGCTCCCAGAGTCCGCAGAGAGCCCTGGCCAAGGACACAGGGTCCCCGGGCTGGCCCTGACTTGCCCATCCCCGCGGCTGCGGCCTCTGCCCCCTGGTCTCCCCACTCGCTCCGCGACATGGGCTGGAGAGCTGGAGGACCCGAAGGGCCCTGCCTGTCCCTCCCACAGGCTCTCGGGGCCCGGCTGGCTCAGGGCTCCAGGCTCCAGAGCCACCCTGGGTCCGCTCTGGCCACCTGATTGATGCATGGGGATGGGAGCCCGGCCAGCCTTGGGTCCCTCGGTCTCCATCTCTCCGTCTTGTCACTACTCCAGGGGCAGGGTGCTCCCTCCCACTGTAGGGCTGATTAAGAGTATCATCTGCAGCTCGTCCTCCCCCCCACCCCCGCAGGGCAATGCCAGCCCAAGGCCCCTCTTGTCTACCCAGTGTGGGCTCCTGGGGCGCAGGCTTGGTCCCTGGGCAGTGTCCTTTGCTTGTTTGCTGCCTCTTGTTCATTTTATTTTTAGCCCACTTCACCAGGCTCTCTCTGGCCTCAGCAAAATGGGAGCGTGCCCAGAGAACACGCACGCAGAGGGTCCGCTGAGGGGCTGGGAGGCCAGCTGAGAAGCTGTTTGCTTCGCTTCTTCTATTTACTGGTACACTTGGAAACTGCTATTTATATTTTAACCCTCCAGGGACAGCCATGAATCTGTGGATAAAGAGTTGGTGTATTTCCAGCCTTGAAAGTAAGAAATAATCAGTAGTTACGGACCTCACCGAGACTGCCAGGGTGGAAGGCTGTGGGCAGGGCGGCCCTGAGTGGGAGGCCCTGGGAGTGGCTGCGGGGGGCGGGGGGCGGGGGTTCACCATGTCCCCACCCCCTCAGCTTACGGGGGCTGTGCATTGTGACAATCAATATGAGCCAAGGGCAGAACAGGCCCGTGAAAAATGTCAGGGCAATCAGGTAAAGGTTTCACACCTGGGAAAACGGAGACTCCAAACCTCCCCCTGCTGCAGAAGGTGCCGGAGGTCCCTCGGATGGTCAAGTGGCTAAGCTGGGCCAGAACCAGGGCCAGGGTTCCTCCCCTTGGTGCAAGAAGGGGTCATTCACAGGCCCAGAAGCCCCCTCTCCCCTTGCTCCACCCTGCAAGTGTACGTGGCCGACCCGCACCCCGCCTCTGAGCAGGTACAGAGGGCCCCGTGGGCTGGGTGTGGAAGTGGAGCTAGATGAGCTGCATCCGCCCTGGTCCCACCACTGCCTCCCCAGAGGGGCTGACAGTGAGGCCACTGAGGGGTCCGTATGGCTATGGGAAGCAGGGGTTGCCCCAGTGGATACTGGAATCCTGTCCCTAGTGCAGCCCAGGCTTCGGGCCCTGGTCACATGTCTGACCCCAGCTCTTTGAAGCTGACTGGGAAGACTCCCAATATTAAGACTTCTCCACCGAGAGCTGTTTGGGTCTCAGATGCCCCAGTGTTTGGTCTGCTATAATGGCGATGTTTGGGGATGCTTATCCGAAAGCATTTTAGCAATCTGCCGAGTGGCCTGCTTGTTGTTTTTCGGAGCACTGGCTGCCGTCTGTGCAGCTTACTAACGGGAGACAGTTTAAGGACGTGTGTAGACACAACTGAGTTCTTCCTAGAGCGAGACTGGCTTTTGGGCTTCTCAGAACTTAACAGGAGGAAAGCCACCGAAATCCCTGCCCCCTCCCACGAGGTCTCTTTGCCTCGCTAATGACACCCAGCACTGCGCACTCCTGGTGGAGAAGGGGGGTTTCTGTGGAGTCTGACAGCTCTAATGGTCCCTTTTGCCTCCATTGTGCATTCTCAGCACGAGGCATCTGCTGGCTCGCTCTAGGCCTCCGATGGCACTGGCCGGGAGGAAGCCACCACCTCCCCCCCACCCCCCCACCCCCCCACACCACCACTGCTGCCCCCTGCCTGGGTTACCTGCCCCCTCACCCTGGCCCAGCCAACCACACCTGAGGAGAGCACAGGTTTAGCTCAACTCGTGGAGCCCATAGTTTACAGCTAAATCTACATACATCATAATCTAAAAGCAAACATTCGTCTTTGATCGCTCTAATTTATGCATAGAATCAGTTTACTGTTTTCGTCTTAATTATTATTTTTTTGAATAGCTTGGTGGCAGAAACTCCAAACCTGCTGAGTTTCATATTTTACTCTGCAACTTATTTTCTTGTGTGTTTTTTTCAATGTAAAACATCTCATTAATACAGGTAATCTGGATACTTTGTTTCAACCTTTCATGCTCATAGAACAAATCGAATGAAAATGTAGCTAAATTGTAGAGAAGCTTTTCTCCATTTTGGGGGGGGGGCGGGGTCTGGAGCAAGAAAATGAAGAAAGTTCCAATCAGAGGTATGTTCAGGGATGTGAGGTTCCATGAGATTTCCGTTAACAAAGCACTCAGGAGGGGCACCTTTCTTTTCTCCGCCATCATTTCCCGAAGTGTTTGTCAGAGAGAGGCCGCTAGGGCCCCCCCGCACAGTTTGGTGAGGGCCCAGGGGCCATTCAGGCGGGTCACAGGCCACAGGCCACAAGCCACAGGTGCAGCAAAACCAGCGTCTGACACCCCCCCCCCACCCTGTCCGCCTTCTCCCAGCAGCCCATCAAGAAGCCCGGAGGTGATCCGAGAGCTACCTGGCTTCATAGCCTTGGCTTTTGGCCTCAGTGGCCGGAGGAAACTCCTCAGCCTGGAGCTTGAGGCTCTTGGAGGCGCCTTGGAGGTAAGAGAGGGCGCTGGAGGCAGAGGAAGGCTCTCCCTCTCGGCGCTTCACTGAAGCATCTCCCCTCCCTCCCGAGCCCGGGGCGCTGTCCCCGCGCCCGCCTGCTTTGGCTGGGGACCCAAATTGCGGGAAACAAAGAGGCTATTTAGGTGCAAATATCCCTAATGAATAAAGAAAGGAGATTCATTTGCCAGATTATTTAAAGCAAGTTGTCTAAACCGTTTCTCTTCAGCCAGCACGCTGGCCCTGGGGGCCCTGAGGCACCGAGCAGCCCTCCAAAGCCGGGAAACCCCGCTGGAACCGGGACGTGCAGGGAGCCCCAGGCGAGCAGAGTGCAAAGGTGCCTCCCCCGCGGTCAGGGACGCTCCCGGGAGCAGCTCTTTGTGACTAGGCTCTTCGCAGCCAGCAGATCCTAAACCGGCCTCCTCTCCTGAGGCCGTCGACTGAGGGTGAGGAAGTGGCCAGATGGGACTGGAGACTCCTTGGCTGTTTCCTAGCTGGCTGGGCTCCTCTCTGGTCCCTGCTGGCGGGGCTGCCCGGGCCTCCGCTGCCCGCCCCGTGCTCTGCGTTTGGCTGAGAGTGGCTGGCCAGGAGCCAGGCTGGTGAGAAGCTGGGCTGGCCTTGGAGGCCACAGCCTGGGACTCTTCCAGTCTGGCTTAGGCAAAGGCCGCAGCAGAAAGGAAGAATCCCAGGGCCGGGCCTCATTGCCTTGTCTGCCGTTCCTCTCTCTACTCAAACAGTGTTCAAACGTTCTGCAGGCTCCACGTAACAGCTAGCGATACTTCTACTATGTGTGGATCGAGGAACACAGAAGGGCAAACAGCCATGTATGTGCGGCAGATGGCGCCTGCTGTACACAGGGCCCTGTGCTCTCCCTGCCTTGGTGGCCCCCGTGCCTTCACTTGGCCCACATTCACCAAGTGCCCAGTAGGGGCCAGGCCTGTGTTTCCTGCTGGGCCCAAAGTGACAAGAAAGACATGGCCCCTGCTTTCTGTAAGTGCACAGTCTCCTAGGGAAGGCAGATGGGAACCCTGCATGGTCTTGGAGAAAGTACCACAAGGCTGAAATTCAGGTGTCAGCCGGTTGGTTCATGCTCTCTCTGAAGGCTCTAGGAGAGGATCGTTCCTCACAACCTCCAGCTTCTGGTGGCACCTTGGCTCGTGGCCGCATCCCTCTGGTCTCTGGCCTCGTCTTCACATGGCCTCCTTGTTCTCCCCTGTGTCACTCCTCTTCTTAGGACACTTGTCATCAGATTTAGCCTGCCCCCTCCAGCTCATTTTGAAATCCTTAACTTGATTTCATCAGCAAAGACCCTTTTCCCAAATCGGATCACAACCACAAAACCACCCTGGCCAAGTAGGTAAATGAATAAAAGCAAAAGAAGAGAAGAGAAGAAAAAAGAAGAAGAAGAAGAAGAAGAGGAAAGGAAAGAAAAGAAAAGAAATGAAAAGAGAAGAGAAGAGAATAGAAGGGAAGAGCCCCGTGAGGGTTAATAAACATATTCAGTTTGCTTGGGTTCTGCCCTTACTCACATCACAAGGTTTTGACAGCTTCCCAGTGCCTGAGAAATGCTATCTGAGCCACTCAGTTCGGCTCTCAGTATCCCGTGGCCCAGCCTACCTCTCTAGCCACGCTCTCCCCACACCCCACCCATCCTCACGTGCATCCATACCCCATATTAGTCCCCCTTCTCCCCAGCATACCCTGGTCTCCTCCGTCCCTGGGCCTCAGCTCACTTCTTCCTCATCTAGGATATTTTCCACACCTGCTCACCTTCCTTCCACCTTTCCAGGCTCAGCTCACCACTTCCTAGAAGCCTTCCTAGTCCTGCAGAGCTGAGAATGACTCTCTGCCCTAGTTCCTTCTCGAGGGTCCACGGGTCCATATCAACCTGGCCAATTCTCCTAACAGGAGTTTCTCTCCTCAGGGGATGGAGTTGAACTCACCTTCCAGTCCCGGACACCTCGCACATGGTAAGATACACAACTGATTTCTGCAGAAAGGAATCAAAGGCGATGTGTGTATCTCTCTGCTTCTCCCATTGCTCAGTTGGCAAAGAAGTTAACCAATTCCGGGGGGTTGGGAGCCAGCTGAGGTGGAAGGGATCTAGAGTCAGCCAGCATAGCACGTGGCGTCCAAAGTTCCCGACTCCTGCCCTGGTCGCCTCTGCTGCTCTTTCTCTGCAGGGTGCCCTCAGTCCAGAACCTGTCAGACACCCCCTTGTCTTGGCAAAGCTGTCTTGGCACAGGGACTTGGGATTCACTCTGTTGACACCGGAGATGAGCGCAGATCTTGCCCAGACTGCTCAAGGTTGTGCAGATGTCTCCCAAGCCCCCTTCCTGCTTCCTCCTTGTTTCAACCAAAGCCAGACGTCTCCCTCTCAGTTCTTCTGGCTCTAGGAACCTAAGCCCCCCGCCCCCCACCCCCAAGGCCATGTGCAGACATCATACCCAAACCGAACTCACAGCGCCCCTGGAGTCTGTGCCCAGAACCTTCCTAACAGGCCCTCCTCAGGATGCACAGCCCTGGGTGGGGGGAGCCATCCTCAGTGGCCCCTTGTGTCCCGCCCACTCAGGGACTGGCTGGTTTTGTCCCCAGCTTCTTCTCGGTCCCCAGCCTCTGCCCACCTGCTCCCATGGGAGCATCAGCCCAAAGACTCCACCCTGCCATCACTACGGTTGGGGGAGGGGGCAGAGCCCGAACTGTGACATCAGCCCTAGGATCACATCCCAGCTCTGCCTTCTGCTTATGACCTGCTCTGAGCCTCGGTTCCCAGTGAACGCGTTCATTACCCCTATGTGCTAGGGGTCCAGGGTGCAGTGGTGAGAAGGACAGAAATTCTTCCCTCCTCTGGAGCTCACAGCTTGGTCTCTGAAGCACGAGACATGCAAATAATCATGATAGGGGACCGGGGCTATAATGTTGGGGCCCAAGCTGGGCTCTGACGTGACTGCACATAGAACCCGCTACGAATTTCCCCGCTCTCAAGCATGATATTATAAAAACACAGCGACAAGCTGGGGGCTAGAGAATTCTGCAGCTGCAATAAAAAGTCATTTCTCCTGCAAGGATTTCAGGAAGAAAGAATTTTTTTTTTTTTTTTAAGAAAAGCTGTGGGTGTATTTGGCTATCACAAGCTTAGATAATCAGCTGCTCCTAATGGACAGGATGGGCACGAACACCCCAGAGCCCATCCTGAACAGCACAGAAAGCCAAAGTCAGGTTTCCATGTCACCGAAATACTGCGTGTCCTCCATTTTCGGACGGTGTCGTGGTTAGGATGCAAATAATTTGATAATCGTTTTTCAGGAAGAAATAACGCAGCAGGGGAACAGCATTGAGAGTGTCTGTGGAGAGGGGCAAGCGTCGCAGCATCAAGGCAGGAGAGGGCATGGGCTCTGAAAATTCCGTCCCAGGGGAGTCACAACAGGAGGAACACCTGTGTGCAAAGGGGTGACCAAAAAAAAAAGATCCACCAGCACCCCGAGTGTGTCCCAGGGCTCCTGCTCTCCTGTGGGGCCAGCTCTGCTGTGTTGGGGAGGAGCCGGGGACGCTCGGAGGTGCTGGGTTCAGATGGCCGCATGGTATCTCCTGCAGGTCAGAAATTTGTCTTCTCTTGCCCGAACCCATCAGCAGCCCAGCGAGTGGCCCCTGTGCTGGTCTAAGCTGAGGCTTAGCCAACCTAAGGTCTAAGCTAAGCTAAGCTAAGGCAGGCATGCTGTCCTGCTGCCTGGGCTCCTGGCCAGACTCCCCTGTCCGGGCTCCCTAGGGCCAAGGGAAGGCCCCTTGGCCAGGGAAGGGCCTCCTGGGCCCTTGGCAGATGCTCACAAGTGTTAGTTCTGGGGCTGGTGGTGGTTTCTTCTCCTTCTCCCTCCTCCTCCCTCCTTCCCCTCTCTGCGGTATGTGCACTGGCTTCTCGTGGCTGTCAAAACAAATGTTTAAAAGCTTGGTGGCCTAAAACAACAGAAATGTATGATTTATGCAGAAAATTATGGATGGATGGGTGGATTCTCTTACAGCTCTGGATGCCAGAGTAGAAATCAAGGTGTCCACAGGGCCCTGCTCTGTCCGAAGGCTCCGAGGGAGAACCTCTCGTCATCTCCAGCTTTCCGTCACCTTCCTCCCTGTGTGTTTCCAATCTCCTCCCTTTCCAATATCTCATCTGGGGATCCTTAACTTCACTGCGCCTACAAAGACCCTTTTTCAAATAAGGTCATGTTCACAGGGTCCAGGCAGGCATATCTTCCGGGGGGCACCATTCAACATGTGATTGTGTGAACGTTAGGATCTCATGTCAACCCCAAGATCACAGGCCATGCCACCCACAGGACACTGAGAGCCAAGTGCCCGCAGCCACAACAGGAGGCAAGACCACTGCTTGTACAGACTCTGCAGAACTCGCAGGGAAATACCTGGAGGTCAAGTGACCCAAGCCCAGTGGCTAGCCTGACAGGGGAAAGGGAGGCTCTTCCTGAGGCCTGCCTCCTGCTCATTTTCAGCAGGTGTCCGGAGTGCTTGCGGCTGGGGCAGTGAAGTAAAAGCCCCTCCTTGAAGCCACTGGAGTCTTGGGCTCCAGCTCCTGCCCTGTGGGGCTGCCCAGACTCCTCTTGGGGACTCTCCCATTGTCCGATGAGGACGGGGCCCAAGACACAGCAGCAGGAGGCAGCAGGCCCTGGAGCACAGAGGGTCCCGGTCCTGGCCCTGAAATGAAAGCCCCTGACTACCACGTCTGTCACTTCAGTCCCCTTCACTGAGGGAAAGTGGCCGCCGCGCACCAGTGGGGTGTGGAGCGCATGCACAGAGGGAAGTGGAGGCGTTTTGCAACCTGCAGGGGCCGGCAGGAGGCATTCATTGAAATGCCTGGCCGCTGCTCCCACCTGTACAGCCTTGGGGCTAGCACTGATCTGTCTCTTGCGTGGGACTAACTGCCGCCCCTCCTGCTGGGAGAAGCAGGGACTGGAGAGCAAGGGGGGGCTGGGGCTGGGGCTGGAGCTCCGCACGGGCTCCCCCTCCCACATTTCTGAGAACGGAGTGATGGAACAGAACAGGAGAAAGACCATGTCTGTCACCAGAGGGGGGAGGGGACAACCCAGTGACCAATTTCGGCGATTAGCTGCAAGAAGAGGGCCCTTTATTCCAGGCGTGTGTATGCCTTTTAATTTCCTCTTGTGGGCTCCTGAGGGGGCCCGGTAACCATGCAATTGGTATTCCTCGCAGGCCTCAGAGGACACGGGCACTCTCTCCGAGATGGCTCCAGGTGGTACGGAGTGCCACCTGCACGCCCCGCTTCCCGGTTAAGTGCTCGGCACAAACCTGCACTGGGCAGGGGAGGGGAGGCGGCCGGGGACCGGGCCTGCCCCAGGGGTGCAAGAGGGTCTTCTCTGGGTCCGGAGGCAGCAGCGGCGAGGTCCGAGTTGAAGTTGGCAGCTTCCTACCTTTGCGCAAATCAAAATAAAAATGTACTAGTAGCGATCAAGAGACCCGGTACCCTTAAGCAGTTGAAGGCCCCTAAGTTACAAAGCGGGCCAATTAGGGGTGGTGATTTGCATTACAGGGACACCCTTTGCTTCATAAAAGCAGTTCTCCTGAGGCGGCAGTAGACGGAGCCCCGGAGGGTGAAAGATTCCATTTACTGAACTGGGTTTCTGCCCACAGCTCCGCGGCGGCACGCTCCGCGGCGTGAAGCCAGCGGGCATCGGGACCGACTGCCGACCAACCTCCAGGCCCCGCGATGTGCCCCGCGCGAGCTGGCACGTACACACCTCTTCTTCGCGGCGCCCTGGCAGTTTCTCAAAAACAGACCCTGTGGTTCCTCTCCGTGTGGTTTCCATTCCAGGCACGGCTGAGCGAAGAAAATGACTTGGAAGTGCCCACTAGAAATAGAGTTCGGGAATAAAAAGGTATTTTTCGGGACACCTAGGTAGCTCAGCCGGTTAAGCTTTCAACTCTTGATTTTTGGCTTTGGTCATGATCTTAGGGTTCTGGGACCGAGCCCTGTGTTGGGAGATCTGCACTGAGCATGGGCATGGGCATGGACGCTGCTTCGGATTCTTTATCTCCCTTTCTCTCTGCCCCTCTCCCCGCCCCCCCCCCCCTCCTGCTTACAAGCTTGCTTGCTTTCTTAAAAAATAAATAAATAAATAAATTTTCAGACTTGCCCAGGTTCTGGGACTCCCAAAGAAAAGATGCTGGGGTTACTGTTGGCGGGGGCGGGGGTGGGGGGGTAACAATCTCTTCTTCATCCGCGCCCCATGCCCGCCATTGCTCAAATTGAGCAGTCTGTGGACACCTTAAGAATTCAAAGTAGTTCTTCAAAGTTCTGAAATCCAACCGTCAACCAGAGAGTTGTCAGAGCGGGGAATCTGAGGGCTCTACCAGGAACCAGAGAAAAAGGCAACGGAGGAAGGAGAGGGACAGAGAGAAGCTCAGAGGAGGGGACACGGGAGAGGAGAGAAGAGAAGGAATGCCGACAGGTCCCGGGGGTTTTAATTTTCACATCGCCGAGTGCCACCGAGCTGTCAGCCATGACACTTTCCCTCACCACCCACTGTGGCCACTGGGAGGGACTTCGGGGAGGGGAGAACGTGGGGCTCCCTCCTTCCCAGAGCAGCCCGGTCTGCCTACTGCTGTTAGGCCACAAGGGAAGGAAAAGCCTCCGAAGTTTGCCAAAGGTCTCCTCTCTCTGAGGGGAAATGGCTGGTTTGCACAGCCACCAGAGCGTGAAAGCTGTCCCCAGCTGCCCTCGTGGACTGTGCTCACATCAGTGCCACAGGGGCCTGAGTCAGACAGAAGCTGCCTCGGGTTGGCAGGGACACCGGGATTCAGCCAGAATCTAGAAGCCACCGGTCCAGTCTCGGTCAGCGATGGACCGACTCCCAACCACTTGGGCCAAGGACCGGCCACGGCCTCCATGCTTCTAGTCCCTTCCTTGAAGCGATCGGGTAAATCATTATGAACGCGCCTCAAGCAAGGGACTTCTAGCTGGTGGCTTCCAGCAACTTCCGGCTCCTGAACCACCACTGTCTCCCCGTGAAGCCCTCCCAGGCTTCACACTTACTCTCCTGTAGTTCTGCAGGGTGGAAGGCCACACGTGGTCCCACTTGGCTAAAGTCCAGGTGTCAGCTGGGCGGCCGGCCTCTGCAGGCGTTTCCTTGCCCTTTCCAACTTGTGCCAAAGACCTGCATTCCTCACCTCAGGGCCCTGCTTCCAAGGGAGGGGGGCTCTGCTTCCGGAGTCTCTTCTGTCCCTGCCAAACCACCTCCACCTCTCCCTTATCGGGACGCTTGTGACGGCATTTAGGGCCCACCCAGAGAGTCCAGGATGATCCCCGCTTCTCGAGAGATCCGTAGTCACATCTGCAGCCTCCCCTTGACTGTATACCATTCAGTTTCCAGAGACTAGGACACAGAACTTTCTGGATGCCAGTACTTAGCCTACCACACCAGCTGTGGGTCTCTGGGCAACTAAGTCACCTCACCTCTCTGAGCCTTACTTGTTTGCTGACCTCTTGGTTCCACGAAGACAGTGGACATCCTTGCACTTTATAAACCATTCAGGGAAGACCAGCCTGAGTGCCGAGGCTGGTTCTTCTCCCTTCCTGTGAAGCTGCGGGCCCCTCAGTTCAGTCACCACAGCCTCCTAAGCCAAGGGGCTCCTCCCACCCTGTCCCAAAGAGCGACCGTGGAGAGAGGAAGGTCCTTGGGTGGGTGGCAGCCATTCTGGCTTTGATCCCAGGCCCTGGCATCAGATCGTCTCAGTTGTTCAAACTTCCCCTTCCCCTTCTGCCATGCGCCGGTTGCAGTGAGATCCCTGTGTATGTAAATAGGACCATGAGTGCCAAGTCCCATTTGTTCTCCAAGTAGCGGCTAAAGCCGTCTGTGCTTGTCACCCCTTCGCCGCCTCTGGAACCAACCACAGCGGCAAGGCACAAGTGCCCCTTGGCATGGGTGCCACCCTGGTCTTCTGCCAGTCTCTGTCCACATCACTTCAGTGGATCGGGCCTCGGCTGTCAGCCTGCCTGGGGGCAGGTCACGGCTTGTCCCACAGCTGATAGGAGGTAGGTGACGGACAGCAAGGGCTCTGAATGGAGAGACTGGTAAAAACCCCTGGGTGCGGGACCACAGCTGCCTTCCAGAGCCCAGCAGAGACCATGGAGATTGCCAGCAAGCTTTTCAAGGGAAACCATTGTCTCTCGACCCAAACCCAGGGAAGTCACATCTGCTACCACGTTGGTGGTGGTGGTGGTGGCGGGGGGGGGGACTTCAGCTAAGCCTGTGAGAAAGTGAGCATGAAAGACCCTTTGGAACTTGGCCTTCCCACCGCCTCAGTGTGCCAGCACGGACACAGGATGCTTGGAGGAGGAGGGCTGGTGGGGGAAATTTCATCTTCATTCCCCAAGATGATGAGGCCCCTCGGCTTCCACTGTGGGTGCTGCCCTGCCCCGACCGGGTCTGCGGCCTCTTCCTCTTCTGACCTCTTCCTGCCAAGCCAGGGGTTCTCAGGGTCTTCTGCAGCCATCCTCGTGGCTGGGGTACCCTAAAGCCCTGAGAAGGGGCAGGGTGGTGACACTCTTTTCATTTTATAGATTGGTGGGCAGTCGGGGTAACTAACTTGCCCAAATCTCTCTCTCTCTCTTTCTCTGTGACACACACACACACACACACACACACACACACACACACGTGGAACTGGTAGCAGAATCCCCCCTGACCAAACTCGGGCCCTGTGGTCGTCGCCCAGTATTCGAAGTCCTCCGCCGTCTCCCGGAGCAGTGTTGACCGAAGCACTACCGGCTTCTCGAGTCCGTCTGAACACAATTGCAAGGCGTCTACTCTTCCCCACCACAGAGCAGCCCCGCTGTGTAGAAAGCCCACTCCGCACACTGTGCCACATTACCTTGATGCGTGAAGGAGTCATTCAGTCTCTCTAACAGGAAACGGGAATATACCTTTCTCCGTAGCCGTTTGCTTGCTTCTATTGGCTTTTGCTTTGTTTCTCTTTGTGAACAACATAAAGCCCTTCAGCACCAGTTACAGACCCTGAGTTGGTAGGTGGACACGGTCATGTCCGTGACCTGACCCCAATGCAGGTAAGGATTCTGGAAATAAATGACTCACTTCCCTCAGGATTTGGGGGTGAGAAAGCAGCCCCCTCCCGAAGCAAGCTTAAGCATCAATGTGCACACACTTGGAGGGGACCAGGACACCTGGTCCAGGACTTGGTCTGAGGGCGGGAGACACATCTGCCTTTTCCACTTGCCTTCTCTCACAGCTGTGGTGAATTTTTATTGGAGATGCACTGGTGACTTACAGCAGCCTGGATGCATGAGCAGATACAAGCACGCAGTGGTCTTTTATTCTTTTTAAAAAGATTTTATTTGAGCGAGAAAGAGGGTGAGCGAGAGAGGGAGACCAAGAGGAGGAGGGGGAGAGGGGGAAGCAGACTCCCCACTGCTCCAGGAGCCTGGGATCATGACCTGAGCCGAGGGCAGACGCTTGACCCTGCCGAGCCACCCAGGCGTCCTGCAGCTGTCTTCTATTAAGCAGGACACTATGAGACTGATGCGCTACCTACTGCGCTAACGAGGCACCTTAAGCAGGACACTAAAGAAAGCCACAAAAATGTGAAACAATGTCCTTCTCCTCAGTGGTCATTTTTGTTTTGGAGAATATAGTTATTTATGTTAACACGCAATGAGTACATTATTGTTAATTTATAAATGAATTAATAAATATTTTAAAGTTTTCTCAATCCAAATTCCTAAAGCTGTAAATATCAATAGAGAGACAGAGCCTTCATAGCCAAGAGTCCTGCGAGACCAAAAAGCCTGAGAACTGCACTCCTCAAAATCGGGGGGCACTCCCACTGGACATTTGGGGACACTGTGTGGAACAGTAAGATCACCCAGTAATTTACTGGCAGAAACACGACTTCAATCCAGGTCTTCTGAGCACCCAAGCCTCGATTTCCAGGACCTTTTTGTCAAAAGTTTCAGGGACTTGGCTCCAGGACAAAAGCCTAAAAGAACCAACAGGTTGGGCCTTCCCGTGGCTATCAGATCCTCGCATCTCCAGTGAGTCCAGACTCTCTAGCCACAAAGTAGAGGGTTTTATCCACCCACCACCTTAAAGAATTACCATAAAGGAGAGACACTCACCTAGACCTTGTAAGGAGCCAGGATCTGGGCTTCCAAATCCCCCTGTCAATTGCTCTTGTCCTGGGGTCTCTGGCCAGCAGAAAAGACCCTCCCCAGGCCAAGCAAAAGTATTACAATTGGCCGTGGCTCATCATTAAACTTGGAAGACTTTTTTTTTTTTAAAAAAAGATTTATTTATTTACTTGACAGAGAGAGAGACAGGGAGAGAGGGAACACAAGCAGGGGGAGCGGGAGAGGGGGAAGCAGGCTTCCCGCAGAGCTGGGAGCCTGATGAAGGTCTTGGTCCCAGGACGCGGGGACCATGACCTGAGCTGGAGGCAGACACTGAAGGATTGAGCCACCCAGGCGCCCCAAACTTGGCAGACTCTTCAAAAGCTGGAGCACCTGTGCATCAGCCCTCTCCCTGGCCGTGTCCCCAAGGGATTTCAGCCCCAGCTTACCTCCCTGCTTTAAGCTGCTCCTGCTTCTACACAGAGTACCTCACTGCGCTCAGAGCCTCTGAAACCCAGGGAGTTCCCCTAACCGCCTCCTTTTTTCACCAGTTCCCAAGCCGCCAAGCAACCTGTGTGTACAAACTGCTAAAAAGTGTAAAAAGTGTTGTCTCTGTGCTCCATGGGCCCTTCAGTCAGGCCCCATTTGATTTTAATAGCACCGGAGCCCTTGTGTTACTCCAGACATCAGGCTGGCTGAGCTGTGGGGTCCATGCATTCTCTCTGAATTGTTACTGGAAGGTGACGGGGAGGGACCGCGACTTGCGAACTGCCTGCGCCGGTGGCTGGTGGCCGGGGTTAGTAACGTTAGTAACGAAACCCCAGCCCCGCACTCGGGAAACACTGTGGCTTTGAAGCCAGCCTGACATTCGAGCCTTCTTGCTGGTGCTCTTCCAGCCCATTTGCAAACTGAGAAGGGAGCTGTTGACTCTTGCTTTGCGATAGACTTCCGTGGCATCCTGGCCCTGAGTCTCCAATTTCCCAGTTCTGGCAGTGGGTCAGGTAGAGAGCTCAGCACTGCCGGGAGGACTGGCTGAGGAAGGAAGGGGAGCGGCTCCGGAGGGGGAGGGCCCCGCGGTTCCACTCCCTCTGACACGTATCATTAACTATTAACCGAGAAACATTATTTGTGTGGATTTGTCACAATTGCCTTCTACAACTGGCTTCCTCGGTGCCATGCTAATTACCCATATGTGCTCCCAGGCACATTTGTGAATGCCAATCATTTATTTCCAATTTACATAATCATGGAGGGCTGTTGATAACATGGAAATGCTTCCGAATTAATGCATTAGCATTTGCCTCCAGATCATTTTATGCTCTGTCTTGACAAGTTCATTCCTATCATAAATTAATTTAACCTTTTGCATCCTTGAAGCAGTCAGGGAAACCGCCTACATCTCTGCAAGGGTCATTTGTCTCATGTGATGTCTCAAGTTAGGTGCTTTCCTGTGCTCATGGATTTCTTTTTCTTATAGTAAAAAAAAAAAAGCAAAAAAGCTACAACTTCCAAAGCTGACAGAAGAAGAAACAGAAAATTTGAGTAGTCCAATATCTATCAGTGAAGTTGAAAATTAGTTTAAAACCATCCCACAAAGAACCCCAATGCCCACATGGATACACTTGTGTATCCTTCTAAGCACTTAAGGAAGAAATAGCACTAACCTTCCATAAGCTTTTGCAGAGAACAGAAAAGGGGGAACACACCCTTTTTTGATGAGATCACTATAACCTTCTCCAAAACCTCACAAGGATATTACAAGAAAGGAATATTATAGACCAGTTTCTCTCATGAACATAGTCTTACTATAACCTTGACCTTAATGACACATTAGCCTATCAGGGACATCTGGCTGGTTCCATCACCAGAGCATGCAGCTCGTAATCTCAGGGTCGTGATTTCAAGCCCCATGTTTGGCGTGGAGCCTACTTAAAAAAAAAGAGAAAAGAAAAAAATATCAGCTAATCAAATCCTATATATATATATATATATATATATATATATATATATACACTTACAATATATATATCAATGTATTTATTCATATACACATATAAATATATACATATAGATCTATCCCCATTTAAATTATACTCATCTATATGTCCATGCATATTTATTCGTATATATTTATTGCCCCATTCGTGTGTGTGTGTGTGTAGACAGAGAAAGAAAAAGGAAAAGAGGAAACGCTTCACATTCATATTCCTTCTGGTGTTTTCAGGAATCACCTCCTCGGATGCCAATACGTGACCCAGCGTCTGCTTCTAGGGAAAAATGATCTAATTCAACAACCAATTAAATTTTATTCCAGTTATGCAAGGGTAGCTTAATATTAGAAAATCAATCATATTAACAGAAAAAAGAAGAAAATTATAGAATTATTTAAACAGTTGCAGAAAAGCATTTGACAACATCCATAGGCATCCACGATCAAGCAGATGAACAAATAAAAATCTCTTAGCAAATCTAGTCAGATAGAGGGAAGCTCCAAAAACTATAACAGCCATCATTATCAACACTGAAGTACTAGAATCTTTCCCATAGGCTGGGAATGAGAAAAAGCTGCCCACTATCCCCACTTGCATTCTACATCATATCAGAGGTCTAATCTAGTTCAACAGAAGATATTTAAATCTGCTATTCACAAACTACATGATTGTATACATAATAAATCCAATAGAATCTACAAACTATTAGAGTTAATAAAATAGGATACAAAGAATAGGTCTTTCCTTGATAGGAATCAGTTACATTTTTATATATCAGCAACAAATAAATAGCCGGTAAAATGAGAAAAGATGCCACTTACAATATCAAAAAACATCAAATGCCTTAAAATAAATTCTAGAAATAAATGAAAGGTGTCCAAAATTTCTACACGGAAAATAAGAAAATATTATTGAGAGAAATTAAGAAAATCTGAATAAAAGTAGGCCTATGCTATTAGTAAGAGGCCAGAATACCAAATACCATAAATATATAAACTTTCCTCACATTAAACCCATACAGTTGGCTCAATTCTAGTAAAGATCCAAGCCGGCTTAATGATTATTTTTTACATTGCTAGATATCAAAAATGCTATAATAATAAGACAATGTGACATTGGTGCAAGGACAGTTCAAAGTCAATTTGAAAATGGAACAGAATGAAGTCCAGAAGCATACCCACAAATATATCATTAGCTGATTATGAAGAAGATCGTCCCTTCAATAAATTATTATGGGCCAATTGAATGTCATATGGAAAAAGTACAGTGTGACGACTCCTCCCTCACGTTACTTACCCAAACCAATTCTAGGTGAAGGATAAAAGGTAAAAACAAAAAACAAAGAACACATAGATAGCTCACCTGGGGCACTAAACGCCCTAGCCATATTAAAAATATAATACATTAGACTACATTAAAATTATTAACTTTTATTCATCAAAAAAGCATTAGCAGTGAAAAAAGGGGAAGAAGATATTTGCAATATATATATTCAGGTCCGCCAGCCTATTCTTCTATTGAAGCGTCTGTCTTTTGCATACTGATTTGTAAGAATTCTTTATATATTCTGCATTTTGGAGAGTTCTCAGAGATATATGTCCAGAATATATATCTAAAGGACTATCTAGAATAGATAAAGAAATCCTGCAAGCTAATAAGAAAACACAAATATCCCGATAGAAAATGTGGCAAAGGACCTGAATCAACATTTCACAAAAGAGACGATCCAAATGGCCAAAGGATGTGCAAACTCAGGAGAAACCAGAAAATGCAAATCACAGCTTCCACGCAATACCGCTAGCATAGTGTGTTCTGTAGTGTGCTTCCCAGATTCCCCTTCAGGACTGAAGCACCCAAGCCAGAAGGTGTTGACAGAGGACAACTCTCAGGTGAGTTCCCCCTCCCAGTGACTGACCTCACCTGAAAAGAGTCACCTAGCTGGAAGCCACCTCCTCTCCCCAGAAAAGGGTGCATTCCTTGACTGGCTGCTCTCAGGCGCAAGACTCAGTCCCCAGCCCCAGTCTGGGACAATTCTGAAGGTTCATACAGCAATATCCGTCCATACAGCAATGCCCAAACTGCAAATGACCCAAATATTCATCAGGTGCAGAATGGGTAAATAACTCAGGACATATGCACGTATAAATCTCACAAACATGATGTTGAGTGAAATAAACCAGACACAAAAAAGCAAGCTCTTTATGATTCCATTTAAGTAAAGTATGAAAATAAGCAAACACTGGTAGAATTCAGCATGCTGGTTACCACTGGGTGGTCGTGGGGGCAGGCTGGCATTAGTGATCACGTGGGACACTATGGGGACTTGGGGGAGCACTAGTGTTCTGTTTCTTGATCTGGTTCTGGTTCCACAAGTTGGTCACGTGAAATTTATCTGGTACACACCTGATCTGAGCACTTTTCTTTGTATATACTTTAAGTAAACGATCTTGGAAAACATAAAGAGCACATGTACATACACACACATGTAGAAACTAACAAGGCATAGTCACTGAAGTGGTCTTTCAATTTGTTAACATTCAGTCTTCATTCATTCATTCATGGAGCCCCATGAGCCGTGGCCAGGCCAACGTTCGAAGTGGACCATATTTCAAGGCATGTCAGCCTCAACATCTGAGAATGCTCGGGCTCCCTCTGTGCGCCCCGACTCCTGAGGCCGTGGCTGAACTTTGGCAGTGGAGACACCTCGCTGGCTGGGGGTTGGAAGAGATACTTGAACCAAATCAGAGGTTTTATATTCACCTGCCTTGGCCTTTTGATGGGCAGTGCTGGGGAGGGCGGGCATGGTTTTGTCAGTACTGAGTGGGTGGTAGCTTGGGAGGAGAGACAATTCTCCCTGATGAGTCAGTCGAGATACAAGCTGGGCACTTGGTGTTGATGAAAATAAAAAGCCTTCTTCCCTGCCTATTGGAAAGGTTCAGCAGGTACGCTCTTTGATAAATGGTCACAGTAATGAAATTCACACTCTTTAATCACAAAGGGCTATAACTTAATTAAAAACACACTGAGGATTGATTTGGGTTGGAGAGCTCTCCCCGTTCCTAGGCTTTATTAAATTTGGTGTTTCTTTGCTCAGCCTCATATGACATGCTTAAGTGCGGAAGTCGATGGCAGAGGTGCTGTCGCTGTCCGGATGGGATGAACCCAGGTTTGGGTCCTGGGCAGTCCAGGATGAAGGGAGATGGGGGCAGGGTACCCAGAAAAGGGGCCCCTGCCTTTGCCTGCAGCGTGTTCTATGCAGACTAGGAGAAACCAGAGTGTTCACTAATCAGAATCCAAGGCGAGGCTCTTCTTGAGCCTGCTGACTCGAGTCCCTCAGGAAAGAGCTGGTGCTGGGGAAGCCAACTGCTCAGAGCCATCTTGTGTGGTAAGAGCTGTTAATGTTCCCACTGTCCGCCTGGGGAAACCTAGAGAGAAGGAGGAGTCATGACTTGTCCAGAGGGCTGTGGGTGCAAGTGCCGAGGCAGACAGTGTCCAGACCCCATCCCCAGGCAGACACTCCACCCACAACACACATACTCGCAGATGGATTCCTCTCGCCTCTACACCTGGATACAGACCCGTCTACACACCCATCTGGACTCCCAACACACACACGTACATGCACACACACACACACACATACACACACACACCCCTGTGCAGGTAAACCCAGATGTGGACACACATTTACACACTCGACTGCACTCCCAACACATACATGCTGAAATGCAGACACCTTCACACAAACAAACGTATGTCCCCATACCTGTGCACACACACTGGGATATAGGCACATGTCCAAACTCCCCTACATATTCCCCACGCATGTGCACCCTCCCCACATCCATGCTCGTACAGATACACTCAGTTACAGATATCCGTCTGCACACCCATGCACATTCACTATCCCCTGCACACGCATACCTGAACACCAACGCCCGGGTGGAGATGCAGATGTGCGAACACAACACACAATGTGCACCCCGCACCCATGCCCATGAAGATATATTTGATACAGAAGTGCATTCAACTACCCATACACACCCACGCTGCACACACATCCCCACTCAGACATGCATCTTCTCCACGCCTGCACTCACCCCAATAACACCCAGACACAAGTACAAACACACATCTGCACATCCCTATCTGCCCACACACCTCCAGTGTGCTCATTTACACACGCTCACAGACACACACGCACTCATTCACACATAGGCAGATACATCTAAAGACAGACACGCACCCACATGACCGTGAACATGCGTATCCCTCACACACATACACTCACCTACTACACACACCTAAACACATAGACACACATACACACACACCGGGGCCAATTGGCTCAGACACACACCCACACACCCATGGCCATCCACGCTATACACACACCGACACAGAGCCAAACACACACACACATACATATACCCAGACACACATATTTATACACACATATACATACCCAGGCAGACACACCATGTGTAAATGTCCATCCACGCCCAGATCTGAACACGCATGTGAACACATACACATACACATAAACACACATATAAGCACACACTCACACACACATATGGATACACTCAAAGATACACACACATATATACACCCACGCACCCACACATACACATGTGTGTGCGTGTGGAAGATGTGTGTGCACACAGGCACCGTCACTCACATATCTAGACATGGTTATAGTGAACACATACCTACTTACGAATGTGTACACACGCTCCTTCACTTCCTGGGACCACCTGTTCATGCCACGCACTCACTGTGCTCACACTTTCTAGAAATCTGTGGCTGAAGGACAGGCCTGAGAAGCGCAGTCCAGCTGGCATAATGCGGGCTCCCTGCCCGCCTCAGCCCTAGAAGGCTTGCTTACGCCTTGGCACTGCCAAGTGGCTGAGTGGGGCCCTCTCCCCGCTCTCCCGAGGAAACAGTGGGACCGGTGGCTCCCTCAGGCCCCCAGCCCACCTGTCACACCCATGGCGCCTCCTCCAGCAGGACCTGGGCCACCATTCCAGGGGGCCCCCTGGGACATTTCCTGGGTCACTGACAACAAGTGACAGAAGGCCAGAAGACAACCCTGGAGGGGATGACAGGGCTGCAGTCACAGGGCCTTGTGGCCTTTGTGTTCTGAGCCACCAGATGCCACTCAAATGTGGGAAGTAGGGGAAAGCTGCAGTGGGATTGGCGCTTATGGGGGACCCGCTGGCGCCCGGTGGAGAGCGGTGGGCTGCGTGCCACCCGGAAGTGAAGAGGCCAGGCCTGAAGCTGCCTCAGCCATCCGGGCGGGAGAGGAGAGCTTAGGCCAGAGTGGAGGTCGAGCGACAGGTGGTGAACTGGCCTGGTCACCAGTGGGATGAGGCCTGAGGGACAGCGGGGGGAGGTGGCAGTGTGAGGAGTGACACTCAGATTCCTGGGGTGGGGGACCGGCCCCTCTGGCCCTGGGGATGGCAGGGGCCAGACTTTATCTGGGGACCACGAGGAGACACGGAACGGCTGGAAGCTAAGGGAGGCCTCGTGTTGCGTTTGTGGACATCAGAAGGTTACCGGGAGGGGCTGGGTGACCCAAAAAGGTGGGCAGGGCCCTCAGGAACAGTTTCTGCCACCTTGAGCGAGGGATAGGGCTGTGGGCCCAGAGCAGGTCCTCGCCTGGTACCTCAAGGCGGCTCTCCTGGTTCTGGAAGCCAGAAGCCCACAGTCCAGCTGTGACCAAACCGGGTTCCTTCTGAGAGCTGGGGAGGGTCGCTCTGAGCCTGCAGGAGGGGGAGCTGCAGGAGAGCTCTGTCTCAGCTGCCCTGGGCCTCCTCCGGAGGGCAAGGGGAGCATGCTAGGAATGGTGATTTCGGGGCCAGTGGCCTGAGGGCTCAGGCAGAGAGAAGCTCAGGTCACCAGGGACCAGAAGTGTGCGTGGGAGTGTGCTTGGGTTCACGGGCCCATGTGCACCTCACAGCAGACAGAATGCACAGCTTGGGCCCCTGAGCGAGACTGTGTGTGCGGGGAGGGGTACAGGTGGTCGGGGAAGGTTTGTGGCAGCTCAGCTTGGCCTTAAACCCCTCAGACAAGTATCAGGTGGCCTCCTGTGTCGCCCCTCAGTCGTCTTAATCCCTCTCCACCTGTCCCAGGCCCCCAGCACCTGGTCTCCCCCAGTGCATCTCTCTGCAAGCTGCTGTGGCTGGCCGAAGTCCCGCTGGGCCCCTGATGGCTGGGCGTGTGGTTGCTAAGCCTTCGAAGGACACGTTGCAGGCGAGCACGTGCTAGCAGCTTGTTTGTCATTTGTTTTCTCACTCATAATCTGGAAAGAGTCTGGCTGCGAAACTGCACATGATCACTGGGGACAGAGGTGACTCAGGGTCTGGGAGAAGATGCAGCCTGTGACAGCTGAAGCTCACTTTCTCGGGGAGGGGAGAGGGTCGGGCTGCACCCCTGTCAGCCCAGGTCTGGATGCAGACAGACAACAAGAGTTCACACACACACACACACACACACACACACACACACACGAAGAGCAATGAGTTGGCACCAGAGACTTTTTGGATTCAGCCCAAAGCCTGCCTTGGGGAAAATTCCTACAAGTTCCTTCTACCCTTCCTCCTTTGGGGAGGCACTGAGGAAAGGCACAGGCACTAAAGCTTCCTGGATCCCCTGTCCCAGCCTCACACTGAGGCTGTGGGAGTCTCCTAGGGATAGAACTGTGGAAAGGCGCAAGGCCTAGAGTTGGGATTCCCTGTCCCCTGATCATTTCTGTCCTGGCCCTAACCCCAGCACTCCTGCAGTAGCCTAGATAAAATGCGGGCTCTGGAGGCCCCAGGAAAGCATATCTTCTGCTCTTTGGCTTCTTAGTAAAGGAAATTTCAATGCTGGGGAAGTAAGCATGAAGCCCAAAGAAGCAAGTATTTATACATTTACAGCAAGGCTCACATGGGCCCAGGAGCAAGGCCTTTCTGCTTCTCCCATCTTCCTTGTAAATGGTCACCCAGGTGCCATCTGCCTCTCTTACTGTGTCACCTGAGGCCTCCTGAAGAGGAGCTCCACTTCAAATTCCCATTTCCCAAGTCTTTATAACCTCAGCACACTTTCCTTTTCCCAACACTTTGAAGCCCCTTACATTGCCCAGACAGCCAGAGAGAGGCAGCCATTTTGCAGTTTACAGTTTCGATGACCTTGTATTTGGTCCAGTCATTCACAAGACTGCCAGCAAACTTGTGGCCCCATTGCGTGATCGCAAATGAGTGCATGGCTATCTCCATCTGGTCTCAGACATCTGATCAACCTTCAAACCGTGTCTACGTTCTATGTGGTTCTGGGTTCTGCCTGTGTATGTTTATATGTATACAGAGAGAGCAAATCCATCAGCAAGGAGAGCTCTCTTGGGCTGGGGTACCTTGGGATTATCTTTTAGGGGTCCATGCTTTTTGCCCCATGCTTCTCATTTCTGCCATCAGAAATGATGGAACAGAGCCACATGCTCATAGGGAATCAGGCTCTGCCTCTAGAGGCAAGACTGATGGGGAGGAAAGCAAAAGCCATGGCTGGAGAGAGGTCTCCATCATTTGCAATAATCATTACCCTAGAGCAGAGATTCTCAAATATTCTAATCTCTGGATCCCCTTTATTTATATCTATTGATATTTAATGTATCAGAAGTTAAAACCAAGATAACTTAAAAATATTTATCAATTCATTTAAAGATTACAAAATAAATCCATTTGTGATGATTGCTTTTATGTGTCAACTTGACTAGGCCACTGAGTACCCAGATATCCAGTCCAACATCATTCTGGGTATTTCTGAGATGATGATTCCGGGTGAGGTGAACATTTAAATCAGCAGACTGAATCAAGCAGATTGCCCACTCTAATTGTAGGTGGGCCTCATATAATCAGCTGAAGGCCTGCCCAGAAGAAAAGTCTGACCTTGCCGCAAGTAAAAGAATTCCTCCCTCCTGATTGCCTTCCAGCCGCAAGGTAGGCTTTTCCCTTTCTTCAAACTTGAACTGAAGCATCAGTAATAATCTGGAGATATAACCACCAGCTGACAAGGATGGAGGAGAGAAAGGAGCAATAAAAAACATCCAAGAGATGGAAGGAAAAGAAAAAGGATGTGCAAAGCTTCTCTGTATAGTTTAGACAGAAACCCCTTATCAGATAAATGATTTGTGAGTATTTTCTCCCAGATTGTGACTTGTCTTTACTTCTCTTAGCAATCTTTTGAAAAGTAGAACTTTTCATTTTGAGCCTGTTAGCTTTCCGACTGGAATGGCCATTATTTCTCCTGGTTCTCAAGCCTCCAGACTTGGACTGGAGCTGCCCTGGGCCACCAGCTGGCCGACTCATCCGGCAGATCTTGGGACTGGTCAACTTTCATGATCATGTGAGCCAACTCCTTGTAAAAACTCGGTCTCCCTCCCTCCATACGTGTGTGTGTGTGTGTGTGTGTGTGTGTGTGTGTGTTGTGTTGTTGGTTCTTGGTTCTGATTCTGATTCTCTGGAGAACCCTAATATACATTACATGTCAACACAAATAGCATTTGTCTTAGGAAAAATGACTATAGCCTTCTAAATAAAAAATGTAACAAGAAGAGTGCTACTGTTTTACACTTCGGCAAAACTCTTTAATGTCCAGCATAAGAGAAGACAGCTGGATTCTCACACCGGCTACTGTGTTCCATCTGTTGTGACATCATATGTCACATAGCCTCTGGAAACCTCTAGTAGGTGTGAGAGGAGAGTGGCAAAGGCAACTCTCATCTTAGTGTTGTTATGAAAATAGTTTGCCTCTTTCAGACCCACTGAGAGGTTCCTGGAGACTCCAGGGGGGGCCTAGAGACTTTAACATTCAACTTTGACTTAGTAAAGTCTAATGTTAATTTCTACCTTTCTCTCTCTTCAGGTGATGCAAAGTCCTTATGCTTTATTATTTCTTTTTAATTTTTTAAAGGATTGTCTATTTATTTATTTATTTGACAGAGAGAGAAAGAGAGTGCACACCCAAGCAGCAGGCAGAGGGAGAAGCACGCTCTCCACTAAGCAGGGAGCCTGACGTGGGACTCAATCCGTGGACCCTGGGATCATGACTCAAGCCCCAAAGCAGTTGCTGAACTGACTCAGCCATGCCAGTGCCCAGTCCTTATGTTTTTACTCTACTTACCTCTTCCATTACATATGCCATTGTACCCATGTATTTAAATTCTACATATACCCTGAGCCCCCATAAGATAGCACTCTTACTGTTTTCTGCAGCCTGTGTTCACTCAGATTTGCCCATAAATTTACCCTTTTATATGCCTTTTCTAGTTTTCCTTGAGAAGAATGATCCAGATTACCTAGTTCATGATCAGAAACAGAAATCAATAACTCTTGGAAGCTGTTTACTCCCTTTACTATTTCTCAAAGCCGTGGCCTTCAAAGTTCTTTTGTTGGTTCCACATCCAGAAGATACGTGCTGAGTGCCCACTGTGTACCAGGCCTTATTCTAGAGCCGTGCTGTCCACTGGAAACGTCTGTGATGTCCAGTAGAGTGGCCATCATGCAACTCTTGAGCATGTGAAATGGGCTGCTATAACGGGAACTGAATTCTAAATTGTGTTTAATTTCAATTAATTTATGCTTAAATGGCCACTTGGGACTAGCAGCTTCCCCACTGAGCAGCATGGTTTTAGACACTACCATGAAAATGACGCAAACTGGCAAAACTCCCTGTTGTCATGGCGCTTATGTTCTAGCAGAGACAGATGACAGGGAACAAGTTCTAGTCCAAGGTTGCTGCCCTGGGCCCTGGCCTGGGCAGCACGAGGGCTCAGTAAGTACGGCTTGAGCTGAACGGAGGGTCTGAGCTGTCCGCCAGGTTAAATGGTCTAGATTAGAACCCAGCCTCTGGCCACCCGCTCGCTCTCTGACTTGGGGCGAGCTTCAGAAATCTCACTGAGAAAGCAGCTGAGGGGCCATGAGAACTGAAGGCCGCGCTGGCACTCTGAAGCGGCTCGGACGTTCCTTCGCCTTCCCCTCCCCCAAGGCCATTCTGTCGCTTGGGGCCGCGCTCTGGCCTTGTCCCGGACGATGCCGCAGCTGTAAACCTGCAGGCCAGTAACCAGCCCGGGAAATTCACACTAGCTGCTTCAAAGGCGCAGGACCGAGTCACAGAGGAGGTGGGGCCCAGTGGGGACAAAGGGGTGCAAATGACAATGCGAGGAATGTGGCCTTTTTCCGGACTGAGCCCTCGCCTGGCAGTGTGAAGGGCCCAGGCACCTGCCCCCTTGACCCAGTCCCGCGAGCCAGGCGGGAGGCAAGGGCGGCCCAGCTCCTCTGCGCTGGCATCTGTGGAGGGGGGGTTGGGCAGGAGGGACCTTCGAGTGGACACTCCTCTATTTTTCTCTGAGCAGATGTGTTTCCAAGGAAAGAAAAGTTCGAGCCTTTCCTGTGGTTACAGACAGCCTGGGGCCCCAGAAAGTGCCTTGCCATCTGGGGGTACAGCCCCAGGCTAGCCCCACAGGCTGGGGTTGGGGGGCTGTTTCTGCTCTTGCATTTAAGAGGGCTTATGGCAAGGACTCTTCCCACCCTGCCCCTCCAGAAAGCCCTGATCCCCCATGGACCCAGCCCCCCCCCTCTCCCTACCCCCACCCCTACCACTGCCTTGCAGACATTCTGTTGTAACTAGACAGCCTTCTGCCCCCCACCTGCCCGCAAATCCCAGCATAATGAGGCAGCCTGGGAACCCCTGGCCTGGAGGCGCCATGAAGGAAGCGTCTAGGTCCGCTTTACTTCCCACAGGATCCCCAGCACAAAGGAGGACTTGGTCAACCCCCAGCAAAAGCAAGCATGATCCCAAACTGGGGTGGGCCTCCAAGATCGGGATTCAAGACTCCAGCAAGGTCATGGTTCCAGGAGGCCATTTGCAGCCTGACCCGGCTCTGCAGCCGCCTCCTTACGCTCTGCAGCTTGTTCCATGCAAAAGAAGGGCCTTGCCCTGGGAGCCACACAGGGCTGCCAGGCACAGGAGGATTGAAGGTGCGGCTCCTTGTGAGGGACCTGAGGCTCAAAGAGCTTAAACCCTCATCTGTGGTCATAGAGCAGGGCAGTGAGGGGCTGAGATTTGAGCTCATGTTTGGCTAAGTCCACAGCAGTACCTCAGTCCGAGGGCAAACAATGACCCGAAGCAAACACACAGCCACACAGACTCCAAACCAGACTCACACGTGTGCTGACGGGCCCCGCAAATGCGCAAGGGGTGGGCAGTGCTTCAGGACGGAAGTGCAGTGGGACGGGCCATCCGAATGAGTCTTCCAGTCACTTCTTGACACAAGAAACCAAGTGACACCATGCCTCCCCTCTCTCACAGAAGAATGAAACTAGGGGACTCCCTTGGATGGGGATTGAGGCCAGAGGACCCCCATGGAAGTCCAGGGCGAGAGTCTGTTTGGAGGCATGCGTCACATGGGGTCACACATTGGTCTGGGCAGAGAAGGCTCTATCTGAGAGGCAGAAAGTTGGAGTCTAAATCGGGTTTCTCTTCCCAGTGGGGTAGACTTGGGCAAGCCGCTCAGACTTTCAGAATACTCTTAGTCCCCAGCTTTGTCCAGCTCTGCTCCACTGAGAATGTTGGGTTCATTCTGGGTAAGTTCTTGGGTGTTTTAAGGAGAAAAGAAGCTCTATCCTGCTTGCCCGTACGTCAGAGGGAGGGCACAGCTGCTCTGGGTGCCCCCCACCAGCCCGCACGCTTGCTGGAGACTGCGCCCACCCACCGCGCGCGAACCCATGGGCACCCACCGGGTCCATGGCAAAGGCCACACTGGCGTTGGGTCTCTGAGGCAGGGTCCAAGGGCAGGGGCAGATCCTGCTGCAGTGTCCAGTGGTGATGGCCTCATCCCAGAAGAGGAGGCTGCCGACAGCAGCCTTCCCTGTGGGTGGGGGAAGGCTTTTCCCCTCTCCAGCGAGGCCCCAAATCTTAGTGTGGAGTAGGGTGTGGAAGGGGGGAAGAACTCACCACCAAAAATCTGCCACTAGGGTATAGGGATTATCTTGAGCTCTTATTTTTAGGAAACAGCACGTGTGGAAGGAGCTGGGAAAATGCCATCCAAGTCGCCCTTTTGTAGGAGACATTTACATGTCTAAGGGAAATCTCCATGTGTAAGGGTACCCCTCGGCGTACCAGGAAGAGGGGGGAGACCCTAATCTCTAGAAACACTTATCAATGGAGAAGGCCTCCAATTTCTCTGCATAACAAGCTTCCTCTTGTTTACCCTCCTTTCCTGATAACCTCTCCGGACCCGCTCCCCCACCCCCAGCTTCGTCTGCCTTCTTGGGCCGGACGTGCTAATTTAGGTGGTGGCTTGGGCCATTTCAGGGAGTTGTGCAGTTTTCTTTGGTCTCTCCCTAGGATTCGGAGGATCCAGGTTATTAAGCTGCAGTTTGGTTTCCTCCTGTTAATCTGTTTTGTTTTGTTTATTTTTTTTATTTATTTTTTTTATTCCCGGAGGGTCTCAGCCCCAAACCAGGAAGGGTAGAGGGAAAATGCTGTTCCCACTCCTCCTCTCCCGGGCCAGCCTCCACTATGCTCCCTGTGCGACGTGTCTAAAACGTTTCTTTTACACGACCTGATGTGGCATTGGGGGCTGTAGACGATGCAAGTGGACATTTGCTTTGTAGGCGGGGAGCAGGACCCACCAGACACAGGAGCGGTCCAGGCTTCTGGGGACTGACTGCTGGCCGGATGGCCTGAGCTGGCTGTCTCGGCCCTGGCTGCCTGTAGTCCAAGGTCACTAAGCAAGGGGCTGTTAATTGAAAAGCGTCTGACACGTTGCACTTCCACACTGTGTTTGCGCAGGGATTCAGCCAGCCCCGGCTGGCTCCCCACTCTCTGGACCAATGGGGAGTTCTCCAAGCAGGGCAAAGCCCTTCTCTGCCACCCTGGACTTTAATCAGTCCCAGGGTGGGAAAGGATGGTAAAGTGATGAATGGTAATTTACAGATGCGGTGTTGATTTCGGAGATCAGCTCTCCCACTTCCTTAGCTGGGGTGGCTGTGCTTCCCTCTGACAAGTCAGCTGGGGCGCTTTGTGGTCCAGTGGTGCCTGGTAACAATTCAAAGTGTGCCTCTCCCACCTCTGATTTGTGCACATCGCCTCCCATGTCCCTGTCGCATGGACACTGAGCTGACCAGGCCGGGAGCCTCATGGACCGATGAGATACCAAATACTTTTCCCTTTTTGAAGGCCAATCACTTTGGAAGGAAATCACTTATAATACTGCAATTGTTGCCTCTTCTGCTTGGCCTCAAGCTGCTTCATAGATCAATTTAGTGCTCTGGATTTGTCATGGACAAGCGGTGACCATGTGTATCTTGGGGACACCCTTTCATCCCAGGCTTGGTGGGGAGGTGAGGTAGGGTGTTGGACCTCAGCCAAGCATTTCCTGAGGGAAAGGGGGACCACCAGAGTCCAGGAAGGTTAGAAGCCTTAGGGGTGCTCTCTGTTGTGGGGTTCCCAGCCAGTAGAGGTGGGGACACCAGGGGAGGACCCAAACCAGCCCAACCTGGGGGTGGCAGTCAAAGTTCGGGGCCCACCACGCATGCCCAGACACCAGGGCCAACCGGGAGAGCCAAAAATGGGCTTTCAACACAACAGGGAAAAAGCCAAGAGGAGCAACGCAGCGTGCTTGGGTGCCGGGCACTGGGAGCATCAGAAGGGGGAGAGAAGCGACCGCCGCCACTGGAATGTTCTTTTGCTTTTTACTTCTAGCTTTGACCCCCAACGGGATTTATAAAACACGTGAGAAACTAGCAACCATAGTCAAGAGCTTTATTCTGTCTGGGGAATCCATGTCCTCTTTTGGTTGGTTGTTCTCAAGGTCCCCCTAGTTGAGGTTGTGGAACTGGTTTATTTACATGAGACCCTCAAGGCTGGGGGAGCCAGAGCCCTCCCACCTCTGAAGCCACTCAGAGTTCTGGGCCGTGCCAAATGGTGTGTTCTGTTGAGGGATGGGTTTGGAGGTTGAGGGGCAACACGTGTGTGAGCAGAGCTAGAATTTGCCAAAGGAAATAAAAAGACCTTGCCAAGCATTAGTGCGCTTAATTCTACAATCCATTTTCCCCACGTACAATATGGACTTTGACAAGAAAGATTTGTTTATGCTCTCATGACTCAATCTCAGTAAATTAGACTTGTCAAAATGACTTTTTCAGCACAATAGAGTTTGCTGGATTTTTGACACCTGTTTTGTGGGGGTACTGTTGTACGTAAATAGTTGGAAAAGCCAGTTACAAAGCAATATGATCACTGCTGTCTTTGAGGTGGCATTTGCCTTTGTAGGCAGAGGGACTCATGTGGGGGTTGGAGCCTGGATTTTTCCCTACATCCCCTGGGACTAGCCCCACCACTCCAGTCTCCTCTTTGGTCTCTCTGGGTCCAGACCGGCTCTCAGAGAGCAAGGTTCCTTGACCCCCCATCTGCCCGTGCTCCTTCGCTGCTTCCATTCCCTTCCATTGCTTCTGTCTGTTTATGGAGTAAAGCTGAGCTCTCCCCCGCCTTGCAGAGGGTCCTCCCTGACCTGGTGCCAACCGCTGGTCAGGCCATACCACCTGCTGGGCCCTCTTGGTGCTTTGGTCACAACAACTCTTAAGGTTGTTTAACAGAGCCCCACCTGTGACCGTGCACTAGGACCGTGGCCATTCTCCATCCTGCCCTCCGGGAAGGGGACCCTACCAGATCTCAGCAAGCTGGGAGCAAAGCTGGATGGCCTTTCTCAGCTTTTTCGGTCCCTTTAGGTGCCACTGGCATTTTGCTCAGAAATGTGTGATGGTCCTGGAGTGTCAGGTATCGAAAAAAGAGCCGTGGAGTAGAAATCAGAAGTCCTGGGTTCTTGTCCCCTCTCTGCAAGTACCTCCCAGGGAGTTGGAATTGGGGGTTACTGGGATACTGGTCAAGTTAATGCCCATTTCCTCATCAGAGAAATCAGAATATAATAAGAGCACTTACCTACAGGGGTGTTGCCCACTCCTCTTCCTGGACCGGCTGGTTGAGTCATCACTGAGGCTCGGGGATTTTTCCTTCACCTTATACTATATTTTGGGGAAAGGGGGAACCAGGGAAGCCTTAATTGGTGGAATATATAATAACACATAGACACAGATGTGCACAGACATGCACACACACAGGCTTCCTCACACACAAACGCATGCTTGTGTGTGCACATACTCGCACACCCACGCACTTGCACACGTACATGCGTACACATGTGTACATAGACCCACACATGCTCTCGCACACAGCCACTCTCATCTCTGTGCTTCTGGTCTCCACGGGCTGGCGACTCCCTCTCTCCCCATCTTCTGGCCCCCATGCCCCATGGCAAGCTCTGCCTCTTTGCAGGCCCCAATCCAAAAAGCCTTGAGTTTGCTTCTTCTGTGCTTATCCTTTGTTTATATTGTTCTACTGCCATCAGGCGGGGCCCAATTGGGCAGAATCAGGGGACCGCTGGGATGGTCCAAGGCCATCACACAGCCATTTAGCGCCACCTTGGAGCCTGGGCCCCTGGGGCTGCTGCTGGGAAGGCTCAGGGCTGCACACCCAGCCGTTTTGCTTACTGCCCAGGTGATGGGCTGGAAATGGTGCCTGCTTCCCCCTCACTGGTGCCCACCAAGGGAAGCCAAGAAGAGGAACAGTCCTGCCATTCCGAAACCATTGTGTCACTCTTACAAGTGTAGCCAGTATGCCCACGTGAACTCTGACTCTTGGTCTTTTCCTTTGTAGCTTGGAAAAACATTTTGGGTTCTAAGCCAAACACTTCCCCCACAGCCTCTTCGTGAAGCATACATGGGGTGGGGTTGTTTTTTGTGTTGTTGTTGTTGTTCTGGTTTTGTTTGCGTCCTTTGTTCTTTTTTTCCAACCTCACAGTAACCTCCTCTACTTGTGTGGGGCTCTGGGAGAAGTGGCCCTGGCAGCCTGAGCATCGGGAAGAGCACCGGGTTTGAATTCTGATTCTGCCATAAATCTTACGATCTGAGGCAGGCCAGTGGACAGATGCTCAAGGCTCCTGGGGGACTGGGTGACAGAAGTCAGGTGCAAGAAGGGGCCTGGGACCAGGAGAAGGATGACGGGTGTCAGAGGAAACATGGAAATAATAGAAAATAAAAATTGGGGGATCCACCGTTTATTGTCATGCTACATTTCCCAGGGTTGACACCATAAAGAGAGTTTAAAGGCAATCCCCTCAGATCAAAATACTTTGCACGCATTTGAAGGAAGCTCTGAACAGCTTGTCAGCTGTCCTGTGCTCTCTGGCCAAGGTGGGTGGGCTGGGCTGAGACGCTCAGCACCACGTCTGCGGGGAAAGTGCACTATTAAGCACACCAGCCAGTCTGCCCACTGTTCCAGGAGAGAAGTGGTTGTCCATAGCCTGCTAATATCCAGAGAAACCAGGACACATAAGCTCTCTGAGACGGACCCAAGCCACAGCTAGCCTCACTTCCTCAGAGAAAATGCCTTCTTTCTGGGACTTGAGTACTTTCTGAGTTAGGTTTTGAAAATGGTCCTTCCAAACCGTTCCACAGTGGTCGAGATGACAATGTTTTGTTTTTCTCCTTCCTGAGTAGCGGAGCTGAGATGGCCTGGCTGGCGAGAATCCGATCTGGGCTCAGAAGACAGCTGGCTTGGCTCTCCCGTTGCTGTCGCTCCTGGAGGTACTGTTCCTCCCTCGGGGAGAGACTTAGGAGGAAGCTCTCCTCATCGTCTCAGGGGTGGGGCTGTTGCAAACACCGGCCTGCGATCTTTGCCTACCACGAGCCACCTGCACACCTAAGGCAGTTCACTAAACTCAGCCATGGGAAGGAGCCCCCAACTCCAGGTCGACCCCCGCCCTGCTGGAGCCAAACCCCTGTTGTTTGGGGCTTTGCTGTGATTGAACACATGTATTTGGAATGAGATTTAATTAAAATTTAAACCTCATTTGTAATGTCTCAGGGAGTCAGATTTTTCCAAACTGGGAGATAAACAAGGTAGGCGTACCCCGTGTGGCCAATGGAATCACTGCGCCGAGCTTCGCAGACGTGGTCGCGCGGCCCGTTTGTTGAAGGTGGATGTCTCTGGATGGTTGCTTTGTTTTCCGTAATCTCTTTTCTGTAGCTGACTGGGGAGAGGTCACTTTTGACTAAAAGTGCTTTTTAAGAGCAATTTGCTCTTGCCATCGGTCTACACCCTGCTTCTACCTGGTTGCCATGACAGCAGCTGGGATTCTGGAAGACATTGAAGTACAGGGGGATCAAGAGATCCGAGGGATCCCAGAAGATCCTCCCAGCTCTGGTGTTTCCAAACCCATGAACCAAAGGTCAGTTTGTGGGAGAAAATATTTGCAAATCATATATTTGATAGGGACATGTATCCAGAAAATGTAAAGAATCAGACAATAAAAGGACAAATAATCCAATTAAAAATGAGCAAAAGATCGGAATAGATATTTCTCTAAAGAAGATATATCCATGACCCATGAGCACACAAAGAGATGCTCAACGTCACTGGTCATTAGGGAAATGCAAATCAAAACCACAGTAAAAGAACACTTCACACGCACAAGCCTGGCTCTAAGGTTTTTAAAAGGAAAAGAAACGGTGTGTGGATGAGGATGTGGAAAAACTGGAACTCTCTTCTGCTGCCAGTGGGAAGATAAAATTGTGTGGTCACATTGGAACAAAGTCCGGCGGTTCCTCAAAATTCACACCGAGTGACCACGTGACCTAGCAATTCCCCTCCGAAGTGTAACCCTGAAAGAACTGAAAACCGATGTCCACACAAAAAAGTTGTACAGAAATGTTCACAGCAGCAGGATTCATACCAGTAAAGAATGAAAGCAGCTGAATTTTCCATCAACTGATGAGCGTATAAACAAAACGTGGTTTATCTGTACTAGAGACTATGAGTCAGCCATGAAAAGAATGAAGTGTCGCAGAGGCTGAATGAGCCCCTTTATGCAAAATGTCAGCCATGGGGAAATGCACAGTGACACACAGTGGACCAGTGGTTGCAGGGGGTGGTGCTGGGGGGGAGAGGATATGGGGAGTACCTGATAATGGGTACAGAGTTTCTTTTTGGGGTGATGGAAATATTCTGAAATGAGATAGTGAAGATGGTCCCACAACCCTGTGCATTGACTAAAAATTGTACCTTTCCAAGGATGGATTTTATGGTATGTGAATTACATCTCGATTTTCAAAAATACAATGAATAAAGAAAAAAAAAAAAAAGACCTGTTAGGTCTTTCACTGCCTCTTGAAAAAAAAAAAAAAAAAATGCAAGCTTGGCATTATTCTTGGTGACATCTGGGGCTCTGCGCCTTTTAGCCTCTGTTCTTCTCCAACTTCTACAATTTGCTTAGGCCTCTTTGACCTTGATCTCTGCCATAACCTGGGAGTGGGGAAGGAATGACATACAGTACTGTGCCTCCAGGTGACTGGGGTGGGGCCACAGGGGGAAATAAACCAGAGGCTTGATTCTGTTTCCCAGAGCTGGTTCCACATGGCTCAAAATGGTCCCTCCGGGGACAACATCTGCCCTCTAGTCTGGGTTCTCTGTTCCAGCGGAGCCTGGCCTGGTCCAAATGCCTGAGGAAGGGCACGCCAAAAAAGCAAGCCGGCAGCCCTGTGATGGAGACAGGGCTCCGTGCCACTCCTTCCTCCCCCCATTCCCCCGCCCCCCGCCTGCTCTGTGTTGTTGGACGGGTTTCCCAACTGGTCAGAGAGGAGCCTGCTCCTCCCCTGGCCCACCTGCCTCCCCCTGGGGCTTGAGGAGGGCAGGCTGGGGTCCAGCTGAGACTGGGGTGCCTGTGGCTTGTTTATTTGGATTCCCAGTGCTGGATGAGCCCACAGGTGCCACTCGCCTGTGCACACCCCACCTGCCAGGTTTGGCTGAACCCCCCAAGTGCCAGGCCCACTGAAAGGTGCTTGCAGAAAAGTGCGGTTGGAGGCTCACCCAAATAGGAGCTGATTTGCCAAGTCCCTCTTTCTTGACTGCAAGCAGATCCAAGTTGGACACTTTATTGAAAACGTTGTCTTGTGGCAAAATATACCTAACATACCATGTATCATTTTAACCTTATCTTTAAATGTCTACTTCAGGGATAATAAGACCATTCCAAGGCCATATGACCATCCTACCATCTGGGTGTTTCCAAAGTGGGGTCCTCTTATACAAAGAATACAATGGTGGGAGGAGAAACCACAAGGGAAAGTGCGGGAAATGGGGTGTCCACCTATCCCAGGGCTCGCCCCCTTCCCCTGTCTCCTTGCAAAGCTGGGTCCTGGCTGAGGAGAAGGGAAACCGGGGAGAGCCCTTGGGAGAGAAGGAGCTGACCTGGGACGTGAAGGGCCCTCTCACGTGTCTCGCCCCAGCCAGGCAGCAGGAACAGAGGGGAACCCCCCCTCTATGAGTCTTGCGGAAAGAGGCCTGCTGTGATCCCCTCCATTCTGGAAGCAGTGCCACCGAAACCCACCCTTCAACCCTCTATCCCGGAAGCTTCCAGGCAACTGGCCTGCCTGCCAATCAGAGAGTCACCTGGGAGGACAGGAGAAATTCCATGTGCCTCTGACTTCGCAAAGATCTGTAGTATTAGCACACGGCTGGGCTGATGCTGGGGTTCAAAGGATGAGAACAGTGCTTCCCAGGTCAGTGTGAGTTAATACATCGCAGTCATTACACAATTTGCGATGAACTTTGAAAGCAGCCCATTGGCCAAATTGGGAATATCGCATTACCCCCACCTTTGTTGAAGGGCAGCCCCCTCTAAAACTACCGGCCCACAATGTGGAATGTAGACATGTTTGCGGTGTCTTAAAGCCCCCCTTCTCCTCTCTTAGCTCCCCTCCAGCATGGCACACTGACCCCCACCTCCACAGCATTGGCTGACAATTCCTGGACCCAAGGAGTCTGCCTGTAGGGGGGTGGTCCTAGGTCCTAGGGGCCGCCTTGCCCATATCCGAGACAGATGGGGGAAGTGGTGACTCGAAGGTCCCAGCGTCACAGCTCCTGTGCTCCAAATGCGCAGTCATTCCAGTCTGGGCTATTTCAGTTCATCTGGGAAGACTTTCCATCATGGGCTGTGAGTGGCGTGAGCATTTCGCCTGATGGGCCCAGATCCAGACACGAGCTGCTAATTTTCTGATGAAGCCATCAGAGTTGAGAGCTCTCTTAGCTCTCTTAGTTTCTCAAGTTAATCATGCTTGAAAAAAGAGGGTTCAGGACACAAATTGGACAAATCTACGCGTGGCTGGGCCTCTGGGTAAAAAAAAAAAAAAAAAAAGCAAAATCCTTCTCTTCTTTGGAGGAAATGTTTGACGGAGGTGCCTGTCAACAGCTCCCATGGCTAGCGGGTCCAATGGCTCAGTCTCCTTCCCGGAAGGACCAGAAGGGGGAAGACACACTGAAGGCCAGAGAGCAGAGAGTCAAGTCTCAGGACGTACTGCAGAGGATGCAGACGACTTAACTCAGCAACATTGCCTCAGACCCTAGCGTGGTCCCTGCGTCATGGTGGGATTATGCGACACGAGACCACCACGATGGATTGGATGAAGACTGGGAAGCTGAACGAATGAGGCAGGCACCCCTCTGCTCTACCCAGCCAGGGGCCTCAGACAACCTGGGAAAGCCCAGGGCTCGAGACAAGAGCCCTGGGGCTCACTGTTGGAAGTCTCCTCCAGAGACAGGGGTCCTAACTCCTACTCCATGCCTCCCCTTCTGTCTCCCTACCTCCAGCCCAGGACTTTATTTAGAGGAGCCAAAAAGGAGATAGCATTAGAGAACAAGTCTACAAACCAGGAGCTTTCTCTGGGCCCCTCTCTGAGGATGCTGATGGGGTGAGGGAAGAGGAAATACAAGTTCAGTGGGCCCTCGGAGTCTTTAAAAAAACAAAACCAAACCATTGAGAAGTGCTGGGGAGAGGGCTAATGGTTAAGGGAGAAGCAGATAAGGGGACCCCTAAAAGGAGTAAAAACCACCCTGCTAGGCTAAAATGTAAATACAAGCCTTTGCATTAATAAAACACTCAATGAAATAAATAATTCAGTCCAGCCACACCTTTTGTTTTGATCCTAAGTGGGAAGATGGGTGGCAGCTCTTACCAAATGGCCCCCAGTGACTTCCTCTGTGGCCAGGACAGACCCCAAGTGGTGGACTCAGCCCCCGCCCAAGCCTACTGCATTCCCAATTAACACTTTTCAAAATGAAATTTAGGGTGCTTTTTTTCCTTCTTCCTAATGAGGTTTCTTCCTTCCCTGCTGTCTTGCTACAAAGCTTGATGCTGTCTGAGTGTGTTCATATGGTGCTCGAGTGCGTTATCTGACCTTGATTGGTGTTTGGGGAGCCAGTTAAATAGATTACATGGGGGTTACCTTGGCAACTGTCTTCGCTGATTTAGCAATGCAGTTCATTCTTGGACACGGGACTTGCCGGCAACTCTGCGATCCCACCGCTGTGCGTTAATCATGAACACCGAGCTGGACAGCAGCTCTGCCAGCCGGCAGCCAGGAGCTGTCTTTTCAGCTCCGACTGAGGTGGTCCCCGAGGAGGCCCGAAGTGTGGGGCCCCAGAAGAAGGAAGCAGCCAGGAGATTATCCTTCGATCTGTCTGTTCCTTTGCCCACAGTCCTCAAGGGTGTTGAGGAAGATCACACAGCTCGGTCCACTGGGCTGGAGATAGGTCTGTAACCCGGGCCCGCTTCCTCCCTAAGCTGGCATGGAGGCCCTAGCGCCACTCTGCTCTGGCTTTGGGCAAGTCACCTCACTTCCTGGACTCTTGGTTTCCTTCTCCGTAGACAACGTGGGGGCAAAAGTGGCGCCTCCCTCCTAGCCCTGGCGAGGACCCAGAAAGCACCTGGCACCCCACCAATGCTAGTGATTATTATTACCTGGCTCTGAGGCTCACAGAGCGGAGATCTAGCCATTGTATGCTGACATAACTGTAATTATTTAATCTGAAGCCAAAACTCACCCAGTGCCAAATTAATTATTACGTCTGCTTTATGTATGAGGCTGAGGCTCGGAGTGGCTCCCAAATCCGGGTTGTACAGCTGGTAAGAGACAGGGCTGGGGTTAGAACTCAAGTCGGTCCAATCCCTATCTTGGGCTCCGGAAGGGTGTTTGCCCAGGAATAGTCAGGTTGCAGGGTGCCCACTGCTCCCCCAGAGTACGCGTTAGGAAAGCGGCCCCTCCTTGAGCTGATGGTTTGAGGCCCAATGTGCAAAGCAACTAGAGAATTGGCCCGCCAGGCCTACGACCTGTTTAAGCTGACAAACAGAGATGACAAGGGACGACATCACCACACAGCCAGAGACCTGCACCACCCCAGACTCTGGCTTTGGGGCTGAGGGAACTGACTATTCTTTGTCTTCTCGGCACCAAGAGGGAAACAAGAAGTCTATGCTCAGTAAACCCACATAACTGTAACACACTTTGCGGTTTGCTAGAATGTCTATATCCACTTTTCCTTTAACCAATCCAACAGCCTAGGGAGGAAAGAGAGCGGGCACTCATCCTCCCATTTCATTAATAAGGGGCTGAGGGCAAGAGAAGTTACCTTGTAAGTAGTAGATGCCTCAGTATTAGCAAGGTTGAAAACGGGCCTCCAAGAGCACAGACAAATTGGTGGTCAAATGTCTTCCCAAGTGTTGGAATTTGTGCTTGTCCAAGCTGCGAGCATCTACAGAGAGCCCCCATCTGAGCCTTGGATCTTCTTCCTCGCTTCCTGTGTGTCAGGGCCAGTAGGGAATGAGCTCGACTGAGGGTGGTGTAGGAAAGACCTGGCGTCTCTTGGCAAATCTCACATGCCCACTGCCCCTCCAACCCACGTGGTACAGGGGAAGTACATGGGCTTTAGAGAAAAGCAGAGCTGAATTCAAACCCTGACTTTGCTCTATACTCACTGTATTGTTTCCTCCCAGTGAATCAGTTTCCTGGATAATAGCTACTTTCCTAGGTTGTTATGAAGAATGGAGGTAATGTATGCAAATTACTTTATATTGTAGGTAATGGAATACTCTTGAACATTATTTCAGCAAAAGTAACATGAGACCTGTGTTTTAAGAGCATGTGAATTGCTACAAAGAGGATAGAATGGTTGGGGGGAGGGAGATTTGGAATAATCCCAATCAAAATGATGATGGCTTGGACCACGGCAGTAGCAGTGGGCCTGGAGAAAAGTGGGTAGGTGTATTCTGTATTTTTAAGATGTAGAATGGAAAGGACCAAGTGAGGGATGGAGAGGAGTCAACAGTGACAGCCTTCTGACCTGACCCACAATAAGGGCTGTGACGTGATGGGGCCTCATGCCAAGACGGGAAGACCTGGGGAAGAGGCGGGTTTGAGGAAGGGGATGGAGAGGTGATGAGTTCCATCTGGGATCTTGGTTTGAGGGATCTGTACAGTGTCCAGGGGAGATGTCTAGGGGACACTTTGTTACCTAGACTCTGTGGCTTAGGTAGATAAATTGTTCAGGGAGAGTGGCAGCAGCAGGGAGACCCAGAAGTGTTCCAGGCCAGGATGTAACATGATTGTATGTGCAAAAAATGTCACATCATGAGTCGTGGAAGACAGATTAGAGAGAGAGACCACAGGCAGCGGACCAGTCAGGAGTTTCCTGTAGGCCCACAAAGGGTCTGGTGGTGGTCCCAGGGAGGATGGGGCGGATCCCACACATGGAGGAGTAGGATGGACCAGCCTTGGTAACTGGTAGGCTGTGGGAAATCAGAAAGAAGATATCCATGTTGGGTGACAGGGAAGAGGAAGGGCCATTTACTGAGATGATGAGCACCAGAGGAGGAGCAGTTCTCAGGGGCTACTGCCAGTGTGAGGGGACCTCCTGAAGGAGATGTCCATAGCCAACACCCAATGCCCAGGAGAGGGGACCAATGGTAGGCAAGAGGTCAGCCTGCACCATCAGCATCTGCCTTCCCCTGGGGACTTGAAGATGAGGCTCCACAAAGACAGAGGCCCGACCATGGCAGGTGTCGACAGCACTGAGCCCATGGGCAGCGTACCCTCCAACGACCTGCAATGCTCTGTCATCTTGAAACCTCAGTTCTCCTGAGGAGGAAGTGACAGCTTGTTGGGACACCATGTCAGCTTCTAGGCAAACACCAAGGGACTTAGTGGGACAGTTACCACAAGTGAGGGTGTGAAGTGCACAGCGCCCTGCTTTAGGTGATGTGGGGGGAGGCCAAAGAAGTCAAACCTGCACCCCCTGCCCAGGAGTGTCCGCTATGTTCAGAAAACAACTCTTCCAAACTTCCAGTGCGTTCTGAGGCCTCGATGGCCAAGCAGCTTGTGGTTGCTTCCCAGAATACCCATGTTTTAAATATCGGGGCACCCAGCAAATGCCACAAAGGAGTTTGGCTGGCAAAAGAGTGAGGCAAGTTGTCACTGGTAAAGGTTTAAGAAAGGACACGGGGGAGGTGTTGAGGGCACTTAGCATGGAGATGGAGGGAAGACAAGAAACCTATCTCATGTGCAGACCACCCATGTTTTCCATGGCTCTTGACATCCCAATACCTTCGAAGCAAGCCCAGGGCAAGGACTAGTCTCATCATTTGATAGCTGGGGAAACTGAGGCTCGGGTAGAAAATGTGTGTTCACAAGGATGAGCCAATGAATCCAGTCCCACGAACTGGTCCTGGACCCAGAACTCCTGCCTCTCAGCCTGGTGCAGCTTCCATTTCATCATTTGGCCGCAGGGAGCAGTGAGTCAGAGCTGGTCAGCAGTGGTTCTGAACAATGATCAATTTTCAGAAGTGTTAGAGCCAGCTGACAGATGACATCACGTTGGGAGTTTGAAATAAGCTACGATGTGAATATTTAGACCATGGGAATCAGCAAATGCTACCAGCACATCACGGCTCCAGGTCACTACGGACACATCTTCCAGCCCCTATGGCTGTGCCTGCCACCAGGGGCTGTGAGTTATGGTTTGGTAGCTGTGTGTGAAGAGTGTCCACCTTGGAATTAGATGATTAAGGGATTTGGGGTCAGCACTCAGTCCTGGGCCTTACAAAGTGTTTCTAGCACCCGCTCCAGGGATACCCAACTGGTCATGCTGATTGACTGCTGAGATTGATAACCAAATGAGAATTTTCACTCCCTCCACTTGCCACACCAAGTCCTATTATGAGTCAGAGCAAAGGGGGCCCCTTCAGCATGGGGTCTCATTTCACTTCCACTGTATTATTTTGAATATTGAACACATCTGTCTTGGCCTCTTACCTGGCTTAGATCCTTACAGAAAAGGAGAAACACGTCAACACCAAATCCCAAGGAGGAAGATTCAGGGATGTAAGAATCCCAGGCGATGACAGACACCATTTAAGAAGGAAATCGGAGCTCCACAAAAATAGGTATGTTATTTGCTGTACATCATCTTATTTCATATGGGAAAGCAAAATGAATTGGAGGGTTTGCAGGCTCTTGGAGTAAAAGGAATTACAGAGAAGACAGTTTCTGCTGTTCACCCTTAAATAAATAGCTGCTGTTCTTGCTTGTTAAAATGTAAAATTTCCAGATCTAAATGTCAGAGAATTCTAGGAAAAATTGCAAAACCATTACTTCATAAACATGTAATTGTGCTATTACTTCTAAATGCGATGACATTCTATAAATATCACAGTTCAGGCCTCATAGTCTATAAATAGACCCAGTTAATCACCGGAAATAGATTTTATTTCTTGAATTATAATGGAGTAAATTACAGAGTCTCCATTTTCTAGTGGCAGAGTCCACTCCCAGTTTTGGTGGTATCTTTCCCTCTGCTTGGGCTCCTCCGTGAGCTATAAATACTCTTCAGTGAATATCAGGACAAGGACAGTGGGAGGAGGGGATTGGTTCCATTTGCCAGAGCCCCAGTCTAGAACCCCAGGAAGTGTTTAGACTACCCTGCTGAAGCCTGTCCACCCAACACTGGGATAGCTGCATGTAGGCAGGACTGAGTGCCCAGCTCAGGGTACCATTGTTAGGGGTGCTTGCAGCTGATTAGATAAGCATGAGATGCTGTGGACTCAGAAGGGATGGACGGGTGATCTGGAACGTCTTCTATTCAGCACCAAGATAGGCTGGAGGGTCCCAGATGGTTGAAACTAAAGACCCTGCATCTGTTGTTGATGCTTTCCCAGAATTCCCTACTATAAACACCTCACTAGGCCACATATTTGGCTCTTGTGTAGCTTAAACCATGCCCCTGCTTATACAGTGAAGACTAGGGCATGGTTCACTACAAAAAAGAAGGTATTCTCTATTTCCCCCTTGTAATACACACATCAGTGCCATAATTGGGTTAGAACAAGAAGTTGGATATGCTTTGTGGTTTCTAGGATTCTGTGGCCAAGGGGAGTTATTGTCAACTACTTGCTTTTTGGGGGGCCTCAGTTTCCCTATTTGTCAAATCAGGGGGCAGGAGGGATGCAGTGAGATGGAGCTGAAAAGGAGTGCGGAGAAATTTCTTCCAATTCTGACTTCACCTTGGGCCATGACCTTGGGTTAGTCTTCTCCCTTCTCTTGGGTTCAGTTTCCAACTATATTATGGAAAGGAAGAGGGAGAATCTTGGCCATTTGGTCAATGCTGCAGGTCTGCACATCTTTTCTAATCAGCCACCTTTTCTAAGGGAGTCCCCTGGAACCCCGTCCTTTGAGCACACAGCTGGGTTATGATTATTACTGTAGAAAGGCTTTTCTCAAACTATGATTTGCATATCCCTACTCTGACTCTATAAAGGATTGGGGGTAGAGTGGGCATTGTCCAAGTTTATAAAGTAGGAACACTGAGAAAAAATAATCAGGGGAAGAGGGAAGAAGTAAACCTGATATTTTTAAGTGTTCACATAATTTGGGGACTAAATATAACATTTAGCCAGGAGCTTACTGGCAGCCAGAGCAAAAAGAGAAAGAAACAAACCAAGACATGTAGAGCTCCAGAGTTTTCATCATCAGAAAAAAAAAAAAAAAGCATATTTTTCTCCTCAGGGGGACATATTTTCCCCCAATGGCCCCAAATCCAGAAAGAAAGAAAATGTTTTAAACCCAAGATTTTAGAGTTAAGATACTCAGCGGAACACTACTCAAAAGTTTCAAAGTAAATTCAGAAGACAGTCAGTCATAAGGCTCTTTCTAAGACTAATTTTTAACCAAGTCTCAGGCTCAGGAATCAAGTAGAGTTTCATGGGTGCAGTTCTACCAGGGGCGGGCCTTTTGGACTTGGGGTCAGTTGTGTTGAGGTGTGACTGTCTTTGTATGGTGCCCCCAAATAGGTAATTATTTCCCCTTGACAAATGTATCCCCTTCACTTTGGGGTGGTAGCTAGTAGCAATTTGGTTCAATGGCTGGAGTCAATCTGTGTTTGAAAGGGTTAACCCCTGGCCAGGTCTAATGTGCAGAGAGGGGGAAGGAGACAGGGGATCAGGATCAGGCCTCAGGGGGGTTGTCCTCAAGGCAAGAGAGAAAACGTCTCCCAGGGAGCTGTCCCATGGTGCCCCAGAGGTTCCAGCCTTCTTGAGGGAAGTACCTACCTCTCTGTGCCCAATGCTGACCAAAGCCAGAGGGGGAAAGGAAAGGCTGGTGGAAGTGTCCACGGTACTCAGCATTCCACCTAGCGTGGAGGTGAGCAGGGACTTGGCGGAAGCTCCCACCCCATGATGGACAGCAACCGGATGTTTGTAGGTTTCACTCATGCTGCCTTTGGGGTTGGCACCATCTTGCCATGCAGGATAGTGGTCCTCTCACACAGGATGCTCACAGGGCTCAGGGAGTCTTGCTTCCAGGGTCTGAATTTCATGCGTCTCAATGAGGTCCTAGGCCCTCTGGGTTGGAGAGGTGATATGAACAGCAGGCCTTTGATAACATGGCCCTGTACTGGGCTCATTTCCTGTGTCACTCAATCTGTGTCCACGTGGAAACATAATCCCTGAGATTCATTCCCCAAAATTGTTCTAAGTGCCTAGTCCATCTGTGTGCCAGGCAAAGGAGGGTACAAGCATAAATGAGGCCAGTCAGTGTCATCGGATTTCACAATGTAATGGGGAAGACAACCAGAGGGACACTGTGGCAGGAAACATGAGAAGAACCCTGAAGAGGGGCACCTGGGTGGCTCAGTGAGTTAAAGCCTCTGCCTTCAGCTCGGGTCATGATCCCAGAGTCCTGGGATCGAGCCCCACATCGGGCTCTCTGCTGGGCAGGGAGCCTGCTTCCTCCTCCTTCTCTCTCTCTCTCTCTCTGCTTGCCTCTCTGCCTACTTGTGATCGCTCTCTGTCAAATAAATAAATAAAATCTTAAAAAAAAAAAGAACCCTGAAGAAAGAGGGGCAGCCAGGTGACTAGGGGGTATTGGTGGGCTGGTAGTGGCAGGTCTTGTGGGCCAAGTTGTTGCAGGGCCAGATCCTATAAGGCCTTGCAGTCCATAAGAAGGGACTTGGATTTATCTGGATGACAATGGGAATACGTGGGAGCCTTTGGAGTAAAGAAGGGACATGATCAGGACTATATGCAGGGAACACCTCAGCTGTGCAGGACAAACTGGAGGAAAGAGCTTTCCTGAAGAAGAATATAGAAGTGAACCCTAAGAGATTCTGCAGGTAATATGGCTCTTCTGTTGGTTGAATGGGTAGGAAATGAGAAGGCAGCCTTGGCCTTATATGTACTTGAACCATTCTTTTGCTAGATGCTCTTAGGCAGTCATTGATGGTCGTGAGATTCCTGTACCCTAAGCATACAGCCCTTATGGCTCCGCAAGTGTGTCATGAATTCTCGTCCCTCTGCTCCTTACCAAAGTGCTGGGGACTTGGCTAGGCAGAGTTCAAAGCAGAGGTCAAAATCACACAGCTAATCAGGACAAGGGAAGGGACGCTGGAGCCAGGGCTATAATTTCTGGTCTTCCAACACCCCAGCCAGGTCTCTGGGCCATTTTGCCCTGCCACTAGGTGTCAGCCCCCTCCTCACTGGGTGTGCCTGCATATGTGAACCTAGAAAAGCTATAAAGAAATTATTTAGAAAATATTTAGAGGATAGTTCTTCAGGTCAAGGAGTGAGGTGCACCTGTTGCTGACAATGTCCTTCCTCCTTGGCCCCCCTCTTGCCTGCCCCCCCAGCCTGCTTTCCCCTCTCATGTACCACTCATGGAGGACGGTGCTCTGGGCATGGGTCTGATCACTTTCATCCAACCTCATGCACTTTTCAGCTAGAAAATATGAATGTCCCTGGAGGCCCAGCTGGCTCTTTGTTCTCTTTGTTTAGAAATTAGCTTAGAGATATCAGCTAGCAGATTAAAAAGCCCATATCAGATCTGCTAAAATCTCTTCCCTTTCAGATTTCATTTCTGCTCCTTCAGGAAATTTCTGCTGTTCTTTTAGAATGATGGATTTTCTTTCTGTTCAACTCCAGGAGAAGATGACTCTTCTTCCAGAGAAGGTCTGGTGAGGCTCTGTGCTAGAAGCAGGGAAAGGCTGCAGCAGGACTCACCTTGCTCTCCAGGTCTGGGGCCTCAGTGGGCATGATCTCTGAAGAGTATAGCCCCCGTACCCTCCGCCTCCCTTCTCAGTTGGCTCTGCTTCCCAGCAAGGCTGTCCCTAGTAACAGTCCCTTCCTTCCATGCTCCTACCCCCTGCCAACCCCTATCAAGCCCTCCAGGGCTGGTACAGAGTCTCTGTGTCTTTGCCCTAGAGTATCTGAGAGGCAATCTGGATCTCTGCTGGGAACGCCATCCATGGGGCCAAAAGTGAGAAATGGCTGGGCATGATGCGTGCTGCTGTCTAAGCCTTTGAGCAAACTCCCTTCCTGATGCCCCAAGCACTGGAGTTTCTTGCTAACTGTGCACATGTCCTTCCTCTCAGCTGGTTTTTGGAGATGGTGGAGGAACAAGGCTTCCCTGGCCACAGCTGTTTCTTCCATCAACTGTTCCCTCTCCCTAGTGGCTCTAACCAGGTATGAGGTTCATAGAAGGAGGAACCTAGATGCTTTGCAGTTTGTGGTTCCCTCTGAGAACCTTAGATGGACAGGGTATATTGATTGAACAAGGATCCAGAGCAAGTAAGATGCCAAGTTATGATTCACACCCAGGTCTGTCTGGTACCCAAACCAGACATTATGCCACAGCTGGACATTGGTGACCATGGGAGGGGTTCCAGGGTCTGTTTGCAGACTGGATGGGCCTTCTGAAAACTCAGCAGTGAGGAACACTTAACACCAAGGAACAGTAAGAAGCTGCAGATGAGGTCCCCTCATGGACTAGATGCATGAATCCCCCAAGAGATCAGGGGGCCAGTGGGGAGGCTGGGGTACAGAGAAGCCTAGAATTTGTAAGTTTTCTAAGAAAGGTATTGATGGAAACTGGTTACTTCTTCCAAGGAGTTTTGGAAGTAGGGGATAGCAGAGGCTGGGGACCTTATGGGCAGGCGAGGCAAGGTACCCAATGGAGAGCCAGTCAGAGGTGGGCAGGAGGTGCTGTTGGGTTAGGGTTAGGTTCAACTGCTTCCAGGGCATCCCTTTGCTACTGAGAAGCTTGGGCTTGTTCATCTGTAGAGTGGGACTAAAAGCTCTACCTGGTCAGCTATGGGGAGGTTCAGATTATGGAGAAATACACCAAACTTGGGAATGCATGCTGCCAGCTTGCAAAGCAGCTAGCCAATCAGTCACTCAAGGAATCTATTTTTGAGCCCCTGCTACACACACTAGTCTGGGCTTTGGGCATACTTCCAGCTGTCAGTCCTCCATTCTTTCTGTAAGAGAAGATACACCCCTTGGCCAGAGAGGTTGAACAATGCAGGCAGAGGTGAGGGAGCAACTCATTCACTCTTTCTGAATTGAAGAGAGGCCTTTGGCTGGGACAGGGATTTGGAGTTCTTTGGAGGCTCCTTCTCCTCCTCCCTTGGAGTGACATCAGGTAAGGCCCACTTCTGGGAGGGCTTGGAGTTGAGTAACCTGGACGGACGTCTAGCCCCCTAGCCAGCTTTGCAGTCCCTTTCCCCTTTTCTTTTTAGGAATTGTGCCTTTCCTGGTGTTTGGGCCTATTCTTTCCATAATCTGAAATTATCAGATCTAGTCTAATGTTTAATATTATGTATTTAGGAACTAAATTCTTCAGCTTCTATAAAATTGAATTTCTCAGAAGCCACAGGCAAGAATACAGGGATGCAGCTACCCACAGGACCATCTTGACCTTGTATCTGACTGGGACATTGTCTTGCTTCCCATTGTGCAGGTGCACTCTGCCTAAGCACCTATGCCCAGCACTTAAGACCCTCTATGACTTGCCCTTGCTTCAACTTCTCCAACTCCATTTCCCCATGTTCCAGCTGCTCCAGCATGGTCTCCATTCCCTGAGTTCTTTCTGTGCTTTTCAGTTGCTCTGACTTGGCTCATACTGTTCCATCTACCTATAATTTCTTTCATTTCTTTCTCTGTCTGTAGGAATCTCACTTATCTTTTAAGGGCCAGTGCAGTGCCAAATCTTTTAGACAGCCTTCCCTTATGGCATGACATGCAAACTGATTAATACAGAGCTTGAGATCACGTAGATGCTTAAGAAATGTTTTTGCCATCACCTTTGCTGACTGCTGCTTCTTCCCTAGGCATTATTCATCTCATCTTCTTCTCTGTTCCTGCTGCATATTTGCTTGTTCTTTGATCTAAGAAGTCTTCTATCATCGAGGTTAATGAGAAGATTCAGGAATCAGATAACTCTGGGTCACCAACTAGCTATGTGACCTTAAGCAAGTCATTTCCAACCCTGAGACTCAGTTTTCTCTTCTGTCAACTGATCCACAGCACTGCACATGGATGGAATGGGATAATACACAGAAAGCTTTCAGAAGACAGAGTACCTGGTATATAGTAAGCATTTAATATGGGTTTGTCATTCTTATTACTTTGATAAAATATAGGGGCTTCTGGATCCAGCAAAGATGGAATAGTCCCATTCCTTCCAGGTCCTCTCTGTGACAACTAGTGAACCCTGGACATAATGCAAAAAGCAGCATAGGAAGACCCCCAAGAAGAAGAAAAAAGATAGAGGACTGTCTAGGGACCTTGGGACTTGGAGGAATGACATGGTGGTGAGTTCCCTGGGATTCCTTACTGCCTTCCATGTATCCCTGACAGTACACTACAGACACTTCCAACCTGCAGCTGGCCACAGGCATACATGAAATAACCGAAGAAAAAATGTCCTTCTAGCCAAAGAACTGGGAAAATGTGACCTAGTGGAACAGAAATATTTTGATGTTACCTATCTTACTTCAGCCAAACAAGGAAGAAAAAACTACTTTCTTCCTGTGGTATCAGTAAGGTCAAGTGGGAAACGGAATTTCTGGCCCCACCCCAATAACAAAGAGATAGAATGAGACAGTGAAAGGAGGTGCTAGTTGGCACTGAACTGTTTTAGATATGGTAGTGTTAATGGGGCTCAGCAGGAAGATGAACTTCCACTTCTACCTTATGGGAATAAGACAATGCCATGTGGTATAATTTGGCACTGCACTTTTGTCAGGATGGTATTGTTAGGGCCCATTTGTGAGTAGAGCATCCACCACCAGCTAGACCCACATATTACACCTCAACAGGGTGACTATATGCAAAAATCAAGATTAAATAGATCCAAAGTCTCACAACATGATACCCAAATTGTCTGGAATATATTTGATAAATCACTTGCCATACCTAGAACCAGGAAAATCACAACATGAGTGAGAAGAGACCATCAACCAATGTCAACACTTAGATGACAGAGATGTTGGAATGATCTGTCAAGGATTTTAGAGCAACCACAGTAAAAATGCTTCATTGAGCAGTTATGAATATTCTTGGAGCAAGGGAAAAATAGAAAGTCTTAATAAAGAAATAGAAGACCAAAGAAGAACAAAATTAAAAATTTTAGACTGCAAAATACAACAATTGAAACAAACAAACAAACAACTCAGTGGATGGACTTAACAGAGGAGTGGAGGGGACAGATGAAAGAACCAGTGAACTTGAAGATAGAACCATAGAAATTACCTAATCTGAACAACAGAAAGAAATAGATTAAAAAAAAAAAACCCTCACAAATGAACAAACCCTTAGGGATTTGTGAGAACATAAAAAATGTAATATTTTAGCATCAAAATCCTAGAAGATGAGGGGAGAGAGAGAGAGAGTGGGACTGAAAATATTGGAATAAATAATGGATGAGAAATACCCAGATTTGACAAAAGATATAACCCTCTTGATCCAAAGAGCTAGGCAAAACCCAGACAAGATGAACACAAAGATATCCACGCCAACACAACATAGCCAAACTTCAGAATACTAAAAGTAGATGAAAAAGAACCTTAAAAATAATTAGACAAGTGATTCATGACCTGTAAAGGTATGTCCTAGTCCGCTTGGGTTGCTATAATAGAATACCATAGGCTGGACTGCTTAAATAACAGAAATACATTTCTCACAGTTCTGGAGGCTGAGAAATCTGAGATCAGGGTGCCAGTGTGGTCAAGTGAGGCCCTCGTCCTGGTTTGCAGATGGCTGTCTTCTTGTTGTTTTCTCACACAGGGAAGAGAGAGATCATCACTCTCATTTCTCCTCCTGTAAGGGCACTAATCCCATTTTGGAGGGCTCCAACCTCATGACATGATTACCTCCTAAAGACCCCACCTCCTCATACCATCACCTTGGGAATTAGGATTTCAACATATGAATGGAGGTGCACACAATCAGTCCAAAGCAAGATACACTGATTTGAATGGTGGTGTATTTCTTTTCAGAAATCCTGGAGGTGAGAAGGAGGTGGCACAACATTTTCCCAGTGCTAAGAGAGAAGAACTCTCAACCTAGAATTCCATACTCAGAGAAAATAACCTCAAGGAATTAAGGCAAAAGGAACAAATTCTCAGATGAAAGAAAACTAAGAATATATCACCAACACACTTACCCTAAGAAATGGCTAAGGAAGTTCTCTAAACAGGAAGTAAATGTTGAAAATAAGAAAGCCTGGAACTCAGGAATGAAGAACAGCAGAGAGAATAAGAGAGTTTAAGTTTTCTAAATCATGTTAGATGATTGAAGCAGAATTTATGACATTTACTAACAGGTGTCTAAACAAACATATATAGAGCAGCACGTGGCTCAGTCATTAAGTGTCTGCCTCTGGCTCAGGTCATGATCCTGGGGTCTTAGGATCGAGCCCCACGTCAGGCTCCCTGCTTGGCAGAAAGCCTGCTTCTCCCTCTCCCACACCCCCTGCTTGTATTTCCTCTCTCGCTGTCTCTCTCTCTCTGT